>NC_062216.1:156449234-156755640 GCF_902686445.1 Sciurus carolinensis
AAAATATTCCAGGAAGAAGAAGGAAAAAAAGAGCCCAAATAAACGTTTATCGGCATGTATCATTTGACTGGTCTGTTCAAAGGTTCCTGATGCAACTCATTTTGGCAGCATTGGTATAAAACTGAGGCAGCAGTAAGTGACAAAGGTTTTATTTATCTCTGTTATTATCTGTTGACTTTTGAAGGGCTCAGTAACGAACCACAGCAGATTAGCTAACCCGGCAGAGGGGATGAAGCAATGTCTTGGGAGGCCCGAGCTTCCTCAGCCTGCTTTTCACGCTACAGCCGCCTGAACTGGGCCCAGAGAGGGAGAGGATGGGTTCCAAGCCACTCTGTTAAATGAGACTCTGGCTAAAGCCAAACAAAACTACTAATTTGAGAGGTTTTACAGGAGCTGTGCTCTGATTGCACCAGGCGCATTCATCCATTCTGTCACCTCATCAGTGCTACAACCTTGTGAGAGGGGTGTTATTTTTCCTATTTTATATTCATGAGACTAAGACACACAGAGGCTAAGTAAGTAACTTGTCTAAGGTCCCAAGTAAGTGGCAGAGCTGGGATTCAAATCCAATTATCGTTGACTATGAAAATCTTTGACCTTTCTCTGAATTATGGTGTCTCCAAATGGGAAAATCACTTTCTCTAAAGGTCTCATAATTCCTGTCCCTTGACATCCACAAATAATAATGATGGTGGTGATGATGATGATAATAGTAATGACAGCATGTACTTATGGGGTGCCAACCAGTGATGGTGGGCATTATTCTAGCTTCAGGAAATACATAATAAAAGAAGAAAAATTCCTGCCCTTGTGAGGAAATGGAGACAATGATCATGAAATATTGGATTTATTTTAGAGCATGATCAATGTGATGAGGAAAACAAATAGAGCAAGGTCAGAGGGATAAGAGGAATCCAAGTGCAGCAAGTTCAAATGGGGTGTTCAGGGAGGATTCACTAAGAAGGTGATACTGGGGCAGACTCGGTGGTAGAGATGCAGACATCTGGAGCAAAATGTTTGCAGCATAGAAAAGCTAGTGCTGAGACCCTGGGATGGGAACGTGGCCCTTGGGTTTGAGAACGTTTCTGTGACTAGAAAGATGAGAGCAAAGGGATTTAATGGTAGGGCACGAGGTTAGGGGTGGTGGATTGTGGAGGCCTCTGTGCGATGATGGTGGTTGGTTCTTCCTCCTGATGAAATGAAGGTGTGGGCCAAGAGTGATGGGGTCAATTCATGTATTAAAAGGATCCTGCTGCCTACTGCTTGAGGAAAGTGAAGGCTGAGAAGGATGATCAGAGCAGACAGGAGTCCACCGCAGTAATCCGGGTGGGTTGATGACGGCTTAGACCCAGGTGGTAGCGATGGCGGAAGAGCAGTGATTGGGTTGGGGATAAGATTCGAGGAGGAGCTTGAGAAAGATGAATCAAGGATACCTACGTCCTTCCCACAGGGATCGCCTCTACCCCAGCCGAATCCTCCCAGCAGCAGTGCTACAAGAGAAGGGAGGGCGTAAGGACCTTCCCGGTGTGTGACACATGGCAAAGGGTTTGCAGACTGAGGAGAAACCAAGACACTGTTAACTATTTCATCAAAACAATTACTCTGTAAAATGGCAGTGTTTTAAATTCGAAATTGCAAGAGTCAGAATCTAGGGCTGCCATGATCGGTGCTGGAGTAACCTCTCTGAGCTGCAGTTTCTTTTTCTGTGTATGAACTCCACGAGAGCAGATAATTTTCTGATTACTGCTGGACCCAGGCACCTCGAAGGGCACCTGACACATGGTAGGTTCTCAATAAGTAGTTGTTGAGTGACTACGTGAAAGAGACCTTTGGGGAGAATCGGTAGATCCAGGTGAGGTTAATTATTAGTGAACTGAGCAACTGCTGGGACAAACAGCTTTGGGGGAGGCCTGAGTTAAGAGGATAATTACTTTGCTTTGACACAGCCTGTCATCTCTGGTTGTTCATCTAATGAAATAATGAGGACGTCCCCTTGGAGTGTCTAACCTCCGGTGCTCAGACACATTTCCTTAAGCCAATAGCACCTGGACAACTTACATAAGAACAGTTCTGCTGAGTACCTTTTAGGAATGAAGAACATCTGTTCTTTGCCAGTCTCATTAGAGAGTTTCTTTGCACCATGACTCTGATCACTGGTGAAGCTAACAATGAAAATATACAAGGTACACAAAGCCAGGGGGACTGAGTTCTAATCTAGAGTCAGTGACTCCATACCCCAAACCACCTGGAAGTGGCTGTAGCAAATGCTCAGGAAGCACTAGCCATTCTTTATTATCTGTAAATTCTCCCCCTGCCTCCCTCTTCCCATCCCATTTTCCACCCTCTTCCTTTCTTCTTCGCTCATCCATTTTGTTTCCTGACACCTGTTTTGAGGCATGTTCTTTGGTACATGCAGGGGACATGGAGATGAAGGAGACACTACCCCAGTGTGTGAGGTGTTCACGTGAAACCAATTAGAAAACAGGGTGTGGGACTGGGGGTGCAGAGCCCTGGTTCAGTCCCCAGAACCACAGGGGAGAGAAGGGGAAATGGCATCATCTAGTCCATCTTTTCCCTGAGATTATTTATTGTAATAACAATGCCTGAGTAGATGCCCTTAAATTCCTCACACTTTTGAGGTCCCTTTTCTCTTCCCAATGAAATCAAGTGGTTTTAGCCTCTATCGCAGTGCCCTACCTTAAGCTTTCTGAGAATTCCCCGTGGTCAGTTTTTCCTCTAGTTTCTTTCCTGGTCTTCATTTGTCATCTTGTCCCCTAATTTCTCTGTGCTGCACCTGAAAGGATTTACTACCAGCAACCCGGTAGCACCATTAACTCAAGGTTACTGTGGATAAGAGATTGTTACTGGGTGTTTTATGTGGCTAATGGGAGATGGGCATGTAACTTAAACAGAGTAGAAAAGCAACCTCACACGCACATCAGACTTTACAATTGAAATGTATTAGCTGTTTCCCTCAATTGTCCCGTCAGAGATGGTCCTCTTTAGACTTGGCTTATTGCTCTTCAAACGGGATTGTCTTTTACTCCCCATAATTTTCTTCTATAACCCCTCCCTCAGGTCCTTCTAGAGACTGGGGTGGGGGTGGAGAGGCAAGTGTGGAAATAGAAAGACAAGAAAGAAGACTGTAGCTGAAACCCAGGCAACTCGTGACGATGATTTGGACCTTCATCAATGGAAGAGGTGAGATGTGGGCACCTAGATTCAGGAAATTTTTGAAGGTGAAATTAGTTGACAGGGTTGCTGATGGATTAGACAGGGGGTTTTGAAGGGAGAAAGGTCAAGGGTGGATCCAAAATTTTTGGTCTGAGCAACAGGAAGAATAGAATTAGCAAGGGTAATTCATGTTTAATGCAGGCTATATGTAAAATATATAAAATATAAGAAAACAACTGTGGGCCATCCATCCATTCATTTACCCGTCCTTCCTGGAGATTACTTGATTACTCCCTATGACTCACAGAAATCTTCCTCCTTTTTTATAGCTGCTTAATACTCCATTGTGTGATCACATGTGGGCATTTGGGTTGTTCAGTATTTTGCAGTTACAACAATGCAATGAATAAGGCGTGTTTGTGTTTGTGTGTGCATGTGAATGTATAACTATTGGTAGTTATTGGAATCTTCAGAGTAGATTTCTACAAGTTGGATTGCTGGTTCAAAAAGTAAATGTCATTTTGTAATATGTTGCCCAATTTCCTTCAAGAAGAATTTTACCACTGTGCATTATCACTGCAACATATGAGGGTGCCTGCCTATAGTCTTACAAACAGGAAGTATAGTTGTTCTCTTTAAATTTTGTCAATCTGGTAGCTGAGAAATGGTACCTCCCCAGACTTTGACTTCGGTCCCCTCCACTCAGCAAGATTGCTGAGTGAGTTCTTTCTGAATAATATTCCTTGCATGGCGGCTTAGAAACAGCTGGAGCAAACTGGATAAGCTGGAGCAATCTCAGGGTTTGTCTCATTTGTTTCACTTTTCTTAGGGAAAATAGTCCTTAACCCTATTATACAGTATCAAAAATCATCATTTCATATCATTTGTCCAATTTTCTCATTGTTAAAGACAAGAGCATACAGCCAGTAATTATGGTTGGAAGTGTAAGTTGGTTCAGCATTCATCTAACAAGCTCTCTGGACACACAGAAGATACCTGAAGATTAGCAAAGCTGTAGGAAAGAATTCTAGAGCTAAGTAGACACATGTTCTTGGGTTGAAAGGGTCCAGAGGAGTGAAGGCATTAAGATCCACCTTGTGAAAATTCTTAAAGAATAAAATAGAGAAAATTAAGAACTTCAATAGAGAAAGGGAAGATTTTTCTTTGAAACGGAAAGAGAAGTTGCATAGTGACAGATTTCTTATTTTGCAGAATGCTAAAAGGCAGTAGACCACATTTTCCAGGGCCCAAAAGAATTTGACGTGGAAACTATACTTCTATAAAGAGGCAAATCAGAATATGAGCAGAAGTAAAATTTTAAGAGAATACGGTGAATAGGTTAATAAAACAAATGTGAGATGGATCATTTTCTTAGAAAATATAGATTGCCAATATTGATTTAAGATAATATAGAAACATCAAGTAGACCTATATTCATAGAAGAAATTGAAAATTGATTTTAACATATACTTATTTATAAAATCCAGAAGTATCTACAAGAGAGTTGTTTATTTATCTATTTATTTATTTGTGTGTTTTTTTTGTATGAGGGAATATTGAACCTGTAAACACTTAACTACTGAGTCACATTCCCAACCCTTTTTCATTTTTTATTTTGAGGCAGGGTCTTGCTAAATTGCTTCGGACCTCACTAAATTGCTGAAGGTGACTTTGAACTTGTGGTCTTCCTGCCTCAGCCTCCCAAGAGGAGAGCATTATTGAACCTCAAGGAAGAGAAGGAAAGAGGAGAAAGGTTTCTAACTCATGTAAGGAGGCTACCAGACTCTGTTACCAAAGCTAGACTAGGATGGAGTACTTACTAGTGAAGGTCTAGTCAGGAGACAAAACTTGCCAGTTGTGGGAAATTGATGGAATAATGGAAAGAATCAACCCCTAGATATGAGGTTGTTATCCAGGTAACAGAAGATGAAAGAGAAGGCTAAAACCTCAATGTTTACAGCAGCTGAATTAATAATAACTAAGCTATGGAACCAACCTAGGTGCCCTTCGACAGATGAATAGATAAAGATGAATGGAGAATCATGGAATATTACCATAAAGAAGAATGAAATTATGGCATCTACTGGTGAATGGATGGAACTGGAGACTATTATGCTAAGTGAAATGAGCCAATCCCAAAGAAACAAAGGCTAAATGTTCCCTCTGATATATGGATGCTAACACACAATAAGGGTGGGGGGAAGAACAGAAATTCAGTGGATTAGACAAAGGGGAATGAAGGGAAGGGATGGGAAAGGAGATGGGAATAGAAAAGACAGTAGAATGAACTGGATAGAACTTTACTATGTTCATATATGAATACACCACCAATGTAACTCTACGCAATGTACAAACACAAGAATGCGAAGTTATATTCCATGTATGTATAATTAGCTAGACTGTGGAACCAACCCAGATGCCCTTCAATAGATGAGTGGATAAAGAAACTGTGGTATATATACACAATGAAATATTACTCAGCCATAAAGAAGAATAGAATTGCACAGAGGAAGAAGTTGGATTTATTAAAATATGGATGTTTGGAGGAAAGTCCCATGAACTGAACCTCAGATCTCTGAGGAAGGCTGCTGTCCTGGCCGTATTGGTGTTACTGAGGAGGCTGGTTCTTCTCTGCTGGTATTGGAGAACCACAGAGTACATTCAATTGTTGCAGGGGGAAATGGCTGGGGCATGTGTAAGCAGGCGTTGCTGGGCTTTCTCATGCAGGAAAAGAGAGGAGATAGCCAGATGGCTGTGAGCCAGGAGGAAGGAATGCATCTTTTCTTCCTCTTTCAGGCTTGCAGGTCTTCTTTGTCAGGTAGAGCTTAGTAAAAAGCCAGTTGGCAAAACAGGAATGGGTTTGAAGAGTTTCGGCCCCAGCATCACAAATCCAAGTATAGAAGGTAGGCTTGGAGCTGAGAGACGACAACCTAACAACTGGCACAGAAGACACAGACACAACGGCACATTCATGCCCACCCCATTTATAAATGGACAAAATGAATCTTAAATAAAACATCAGTACAAGAATGGATTTTTCGCTGGGTGTGGTGGTGGTGCCCACCTGTAATCCCAGGGGCCAGGGGTTACTGATGGAGGAGGATTGTGAGTTCAAAGCCAGCCTCAGCAAAAGTGAGGTGCTAAGCAACTCAGTGAGATCCTGTCTCTAAATAAAATATAAAATAGGGCTGGGTATGTGGTTCAGTGGTTAAGTGCCCCTGGGTTCAAGTCCTGGTAACACACACAAACACACACACACATACACACAAAGAATGGATTTCCCCTGCTAAGGATGGCATTATATGTAGTGTTAAAAGAAATGTGTGACTGACCAGGAAGTGGCATAGTTAATGGATATTTAGCCTCCATAACCTTTTCTAACATTAAAAACAATCTGTAAATGTATGAATTCAGCCCTTTTGGTTATTTATCAGTAATATACTATGAATGAGGCATTATGCCAGTTCTTGCCAGACATGATTTAGTTCTCAGGACAACTCTTTGGAATTGATTTATTATCCCCATTGGCAGATGGAAAGCCAAGACTTAGAAAGTGTGAGACTTGCTTAATTTCTCACAGTTTCTAAGTGGTGGGTCCAACATTCCATACCAACTTCTGTCTGACTTTGGAACTCTTTCCCATGCCCTTTCCTCTTCCTTGCGCTAAATTAGTTTACCTTGAACATTTCTAAAATTGCATTATTATCTCACATAAAGCATCCCTTGACCTCATCTTTTATGCTGTGGTCCAGCAGAATATTGTGCCCTTAAACCACTAATAACACAATGAAAGAATAAACATTATATGGATAATGTAATGTCAGGGAGCCTACAAATATTTATTCTAAGTGAAGGAAGAGGGATAACTTATCACATCCATTCACAATTAAACTTTTGCCAGAAACAGGAGCTAGAAGAGAAATGTTGGCCAGTTCACTAATTTTGTGTGTGGTGTTGTCAAAATTATTCATCAGTTTAACTTCATGCTGACAAGCATTTATTTCTCTAGGGCCAAGTGAATTTCATGACCCAAACCCACCGGAGCATGGAAACTCTTAAGCATGGAACTCTAAAGATGTTCATGGTGTCTATCAATGGATGACTTAAATGAATTCTTGACTGAAAAAATGGGGTGAAAAAATGAATGAAGTTCCCAGAAACTTAAATTTTTCCTGAATCTTTGACCAAATATTTGAACAGATTTGTAACTTAAAAGCTACATTGATAGTTCTTAAATTATATTCTTTTCTTTAAAGACTAGTTTTTAGAGTAGTTTAGGTTCACAGCAACTTTGAGAAGGTGGTACAGAAATTTATTATATATTTCTTCCCCTGACACATGCACATCCTTTATCCACATCCTGTGAATTTGAACATAAAGATATTATTATGCCATTATAGTTTCATATAGAGAGTATTTTCAGATTTTAACTGATTTTTTATTTATTTCCTTGTGATACTACTAAATTATGTCTTTTTTTGTGACGTGATCGTTAACATACATATCTTGAGCTAGCCCTTCTCATTGGCGGATTCCTCTCTCCTTTATCTGTTCTTTTAACATTGGCATTTTTCTGAGTTCCACCCGAGGCCTTCTCTATGGTATCCTATACTTGAATCACTCCATTTACCAGATGTGTGCAAAAGATTTATGTGTTGGGGAAACTTTGGCTAAAAATGTCAGGGAGCCCAGTAATGGCCTAACATAATGGTATTTAAGTATCTCAGAGAACAATAAGTCTGGAGATCATCTGTTTTAGGGCTGTTTTGGGGACTGAGAGATGTCAGCAGATATGTAGGCTTGTTCTACCTTTCAGTTCTGCCATTTATAGAACTCACAGTTTCAAGATGGCGGCTAAAGTTCTAAGCTGCAAGTTCTCAGATAATACATTTAAAGTAGGAAGGAAAGGGACTTCAAAGGCAGAAGGGAGTTTTCTTTTCCTGTGGCATCGTTTTATCAGGGAGGAAAAATTTTTATTTTTTTTTTTTTTACAAGTTCCCCAGTAGATTTCTTTTGACTTAGAAATGGATCATATATGCTGACTCAAATTTGTCAGTGCTAAGGAGAAATGGAGTTACCACGGTTGGTCTAACTGATTTTTATTCATCATATGAGCTGAGTATGTCACTGCTTGAACAAAATTGGGGTTATTAATATAATAATAATATAATAATAGCAAGGAAGATAGGGAAAATTGTTTTGAATAGCCAGTCAACAGTGTCAATCATAGCACTCAAAAAAAAAAAAAAACCAATCTCTCCAACTTTGATCTACTTCACATAGACCCATTTATGCAGATGTTTGCAAAATGTCTCAGACCCCTCAGATTCAGTGAACTTAACATCTTCTCAGGCAATCCTCTGCTTAAATTCATGGTTCCTGCCCGACCATACATATAAATCTCCTTCTGTTTTGATGAAATGAATGTGAGACTCTTCTGAGTGGTCATGTGGGATCACTACTTCTCAGAACAGTTCACTGTGGAAGAAAAAGGGCAAGAAATTGCTCTGTAAACTTGTTTCCATCTTTTGCCTCATGGTAAAAGCCCATCCTTCAGGGCATTAAGTCTCCCTCAATGGCGATGCCTCAATACCTCCCAAGGCAGCACCATTGTCTGGGAAAATGAGAGACTCCATGGCTAAGGCCAGTCCTCATCCCTGGGGAGGCTGAGAAAATTGGAGATATTAGAATATGAGGCCATGGTGGCAGCAGCTGGGACATGAGCCATCTCTGGGATTGCTCCAACCTGGGAAGAAAGGCAAGTGGCCAAGGCTGGAGAGCATGTGAGAATGAACAGAGCTGGCGAAGTACATAAGCTGAGTTCATTTCATAAAGTAGGAGGGACTGATGAGAGGACCCTAAGAGTGCTTATGAATTGAAGAAGAAAGAAAATACACACCTGAAAGAACTCTTTCAGCCTCTTCTGATATTTTTCTGGATACTTTTGAGTGTCATTTCTATTTTTTTCAGAAATTGATCACTTTTTTTTTTCACCAAAACTTCATATGTAACAAAGCCATAATGTATTGTTCCTAGAATTAAAATCTTTAAATTAAAAGAATTTATTTCATCAAATGTTAAACACTGCCTTTGAAAAGCAAAACTTAAAAATTATTGACTTAAAATATAGAAGAATGTTTTATGATTTCAAGTAAGAAAGAATTTTTTAATCAGAAGACAAAAACCACAAATCATAGAAAGGACATTAAAATCTTTAAAATCCATGCACCAAAGTTAAAAGATGAGGGACAAGATATTTAGAATGCATATATCTAAAATACAGTTTAAGATCACAAACATATAAAGAAAAGCTATAAGGACTGGGGATGGAGCTCTGGGGTAGAGCTCTTAGCCAGCCCTGGGTTTCACGCCCATCACCACAAAAACATAAAAAAAAACAAAAAACAAAAAAAACTACCTATCAACAAGAAGTCCAAACGACTCAGTAGTAAAATGGACAAAGAATTTAAAGAGACAAATCGCAGAATAAGAAAACTGAATGGCAAAGACACCTAAAAATCAAAGAAATGCAAATTAAAATGAAAATGAGATAGTATTGTATGCCTATTATATGGGCAAAAAGTGAAAATCCTGAGGATATCATCTGCTAGTGAAGACATACAGAAATCAGAGTACAATTTGGTAGAACATGTTTGGAGAGCAATTTACCAAAGTCTAAGGTTAAAAGTATGCTTACGACAGTATAATTTCATTTATTAAGCACACATCCTAGAGAACACTTGACCCGTGCACCTGGAATTAGATGTAAGAATGCTCACAACGGTGTTGACTGAATTAGTGAAAAAAAGGGAAAATAACCTTATGTTCATCCATAGGAGAATGAATACAATACAGTATGACTACAAAATAGAATTAAAACTAATGAACTAGGACCTAGTGTTATATGGAAAATCAAGTTGCAGAATGATATTCATGAAATTTTGCTCATTTAAAATTTTAAGTGGTTTATGTTTAGGTAGGTAATAAAAAATGTAGAAATACATGTAGGAGTTTTAACACACAAAGCTTGTGGCGGTGTTTTCTTTTATGGAAGAAGGAAGGAAAATGGGATGGGACTTCCAGCTCTGTGTCAGCTTTAATTTCTTTCCAAAAAGAACAGAACCAAATGTGACAAGAATTTAAGATTTCTTGAATTTGTTTGGCTAGTGATTTCTTGGGGTTTAAAATTTTTTTTTCTGAATGCTTGAAGACTTCATACTAAAATATTTTTTAAAATAGAAACCTGAAAGTAGTAAATATAAACTTAATAAACTATAAATAGAAAAGTCAAATTGAACTTTTTTTTTTTGGTACTGAGGATTGAACCCAGGGTGCTTAACCACTGAGCCACATCCCCAGCCCTTTTTTTGTATTGTATTTAGAGACAGGGTCTCACTGAGTTAAGTGCCTTGCTAAGTTGCTGAGGCTGGCTTTGAACTCACGATCCTCAGCCTCCCAAGCAGCTGGGATTACAGGTGTGTGCCACTGTGCCTGGTAAAAACTTAAATTGAACTTTGATGTAAAACAAAGTGAAACTCAGAAACCTACAATATTTATTGGAGTTGAAAAAAAAAAAAGCCAACCTGTGTAAAGTACCAAAATTTTTATAACCCAAAACAGTAGAGGTCTATTGGACTCACGGGAGTCTGCAGGATGATTGTACATGAAAAGGAAAACAAAAAAGAGCAAGGAAATGAACAGAACTTACTCTAATGGCTAATCTGATTAGAATGCTTGTCACATTATCTATTGATGCTGCTGATATTTGCAAAATATCTGTATAAAGAAGGATTTAGGCAGGATACACTTTTAGTAACTGTCACCGAGAACTACAGTAAAAGTATAAACAAGGGAAAAGCCTATTTCTCTCTGACAGAAAAGTCTAAGTAGTCCAGGACTGAGGTCACAGCTCTGCGGGTGAGGGACCCTGGCTCCTGTCTTGTGCTCTGTCATTCTCGACATACAAGGTCTTCTGTGGACCCAGATGGCTGCTTATCTTTCTCTATCAGGTCTACATTTCATCCAATATAAATGAGGCAAAAGGAAGTGATGACCAGGCTCCATGTCTCCTCAGTTGCTGACGTCAATTCTACGTTTATTCTGCGTCTGCACTTAGTTGCAAGGGAGTCTGAGAAAGATGGTCTTTAACCTGGGTGTCCAAGTGCCCAGTTAACATTTATGGGTCCTATGTGAAAGATAAAGAATAGATACTGGGGAAAGTATTAGGAATTTCTGCTCAGATGGCAAAAATAATTCTTTAACAACCAATAAGAGAATCTTCTTGGGGGGAAAAAAGTAAAAAATTTGCTTAGGAAAATACTTTATGGATCATTTGGGTGTGAAAATAGAAACTGTAGGGTAACAGCTAGAAAGAGAGGGCAGGGTAAAAAGGGGTTTGGATATTTCCCTGAAGAGGTCAATGGAGGTATGGAGGATTGTTTTCCCTATGAAGACGAGGGTGGAAGGAGTGTCAAAATCCTTGACCCAACCCTGCATTTATGTTAAGTCTGTAGAGAAAAAGTGAACAATTCACAAATGGAAGTACAGTCAGCTCACCGTGTCCTTGGGTTCTGTATCTGCAGATCCAACCAACCATAGGTGCCAAAAATAATTAAAAAAAAAATTGTGTCTGTCTTGAACATGCACAGTCATTTTTTGTCTCTAAACAATACAGCATAAAAACTATTTTCACAGGATTTACATTGTATGAGGAATTATAAGTAATGCAGAGATGAAGTATATGGGAGAATATGTGTAGGTTATGAGTCAATAATATTGTCCCATTTTAGCTTAGGGACTTGAGCATCTGCAGGAGTCCTGGATACCAAGGGACAACTACTCAGAACCCCTGCTCAGCTGTACACTGGCTTGTTGCCTGGGAACCCAGTTTTGGAAGAGTTGTTTCTCAAGAGTCTCCTGGGCTTTCACAGGAGTGAGCTCCTGGCAGGAGGCCTTCATCAGTCTTCCAGCTGTGCCTCAGTCAGCTCAGCCCAGGCTCCAGCCGGGGGCCTCCCTAAACTCAGTCTTGTCTTGGGGATTTATTCCTCTCTCCCCGAGCTCCCCCTATCAGTAAGGAGAAGGCTTCACACTAAGACTCCACATGAGAACATTGCGTGAATTGAATACCTTTGGGTTAATAAGACTGTTGGAGAATTTTGATTAGAAGAGTCACACAAATAGTCACGAAGAAAATAGTTGATTTCTGAAATGGTAATATGGTTTATGAAAGGTCTCTGAAAATCAACTCAAAGATCTTAAAAGCTCTTGTTCTGTGGCTTAAGGTACAAAATTATGTTGAAATTGTTATGATATAAAGACCTCTTTGTATCTCAAGTGGGCTCAGTAAGTGATATTAATTTACTTATTCACTGATAAGTGCCACAGAAGATAATTTGATATATTTGATATGGTCCTTGCCATTGGTTCATTCATTGATTCTACAAATATTTATTGAGCACTTACTATATTTGTGCCACTAGACTAGGAACAGGAGATTAATAGGGAATAAAATATTCTAGCCCTCAAGGAATTCACTATGGGTGTGTGTTAGTCACTATAGTGTGTGTGTGTTAGTGCATTTTCATTTCTGTGACCAAAATACCTGACAAGAACAATTTAGATGAGGAAAAGTTTATTTGGGGTTCACAATTTCAGAAGTCTCAGTCTATGTTCAGTCAACTCCATTGTCACTGTGCCAGAGATGAGGCAGAACATCATGGTGGAGGGGCATGTAGCCAGGAAGCTGGGCGGGTGGGTGCGGGGAGATACACAGATAAATATCTACGCACTAGGAACAATACAGAATCTCCAAAGGCATGCCCCCAATGACCTACTTCCTCTAGCCACAGCTTACCCGCCTATAGTTATTGTCCATTATAGTGGTCCTTTCAAATTATTAACCCATTAGATAGATTAATCCACTGATTAGATTACAGCTCTCATAATCTAATCATGAGCTTTTGGAGGATGCCTCATATGCAAACCATATCAGGGGGAGACAGTCATAGAAATAAACAATCACAAGAAGATGTGGTGCACGCTACAGAAGAGAAAGGTTTGATGTGCGGTGCTTGTTGATAGCAAGTACACAACTTCGAAAGTCAGAGTCATGTGTGGTATCTTTTAGATTAAAACACACACACACACACACACACACACACACACACACACACAACAGCAGACTGGGACACCCTTTCTGGTTTTTAAAGCATCTGCGATTTCTCTGGTATTGTTTATAGAACAGAGCCTGAGAAAATCTTTCCTGCTAACGAGCCAGAATTTAGTTTATAATTAGACAAGAGGGATGAACAACAAGGGGTGATGGAACATGGCCGAGAATATTGGACAGGACCAAAAGGAAGCAGTTTAAAATTAATTTTGATTTGAGTTTTTAAAAGTTTCCATTTACTTTTCCTTGAAAACCAAACACAACCCATCTCAGAGACTGGGTATTTGTTGAGGAATTGTTTGTTGTATATTTACCTGTTTTAATACAATAGTGGCTATTGAACACTTACATGTTGTGTCATTCCAGGTGCTTTGTATACATTACCTTGTTTAAATTCCTAAGCATCTTTGTGAGAATTCTTAGCTACCCCGTTTTACAGGTGGGGAAAGCAAGGCTCAGAAAGGACAATGTATTCAGTTTATACTGCTAGTGGGGCAGAATTGAGGTTCTAATCCAGGGTCTGAGATTCCCAGTCCTCTCTGCTTAGTCCCTATTCCACATTGTGACCCAGATCCTATCATTTTTATAATAAAACTATTTTAAGTTGCTTATTATCTACATTTATACTTTGCTGACTATTTCCAAGAGATACATCAGTGAAACATAATAATAAACATATAACAGAAAAATGGTTACAGTAAAGAAAGGAACTCAAGAGCCTTTTGAGGCAGGAACAAAATAATCAAACAGATCATTTTCCACATAAGTGTTCTTTGAATGAATAAAGGAATAAATTAAACTAAAATAGTGTTTTAACTTGGAAATTCTTAGAAACTAGAGCAAAAAGAGAAAAATGGTGAGTTATATATCTAGCATAAGAAAGCATATAAGGTTGCATGACTTTTAATAATGGAGTAACACAAATGACAATGTCTTCAAAAACAGTATTTCAGAAGAAATGGAAACAGTTTATGTATAAAAGTTACTTAAAAAAAATTTTTTTTTTTTTTTTGCAGTGCTGGGGATTAAACCCAGGGCCTTGTGCTTGCAAAGCAAACACTCTACCAACTGAGCTATATCCCCAGCCCCATTTTTAATGGTTTTTAAAAAACATGGAAGAGCCTTATGAAACCTTTCTATGAGGAGTTAAGCGAATATTCTCTAGCTTTGTCTTCCATTTTGCTAGTTGATAACAATAATTGAGCTCCTAGGTTGTAGAATTATAAGAATGCATTGGATAGAAAATCAGAGATTCCTCCAAACCTAACAAGCTGATGGACTCAGGGGATAGTGGTAGATGACCAAGGTCCAGGCCTACCACACTTTCATTACCTTTTTCCATTTTCTGCTTGGACCATGAGCACAGGCCCAACCCTAGTTCCACCTTATTTTATTTTTTGAGCACAGGGACAGAGACCAAGATCAATAAAAATGGCTCCTGCACTTAAAGAGCTTATATTCTTCTCTGCTACCCAGTAGAGGAAGAACTACTCTTGCCTCCAGCTACCTCCAAAGGTTGCTCTCCAGAAATTCCAGCAGGGAAATGAAATGGGACTTACTTAGGTGTGCAGCTAGTGGATACCTTTTGGGGGGAATAGATAAATGAGACTATCGTAGATCCTGGGACTTGTACAGGTTGAGGGACACCGTCTTGAGTATATTAGTTGTAGAGTTTTGTGCCCAGACAGCTAGAAGAATAGCCATGTTCTCATGGCCCGCAGACATCCCCAGATCCCTCTGATTCCTAGAGGAGGAAAGCCCCTCTGCCTTAAGATTTCCCTGATAGGAAAAAGAGTGCAGTGTTGGAAGACTGGTGGGCCTTGGTTCAAACTCCACTATTGGGACTTGTTGGTTCTTGGCTTTAGGCGAGTCCATGAGCTGGCTGCAGCTTCCTCTGCTGTATAGCAGAGAATAGGATCCACTTTGGAAAGTTTATGTATCAAAATAATTATATGTGAAATGGAAGGTCAATACACAAGTATGATTGCTAGCTATTTTTCTTTGATTCCTCTGTTTGTAGCATGGAGATTTAAATGATTTACCTCAACTTTTTTGAGTTGCTTTTCATTTTTATGCTTGTCTCCCATTTTGTTCTGTTTATGTGAAGTAGGTTTGGAGTTGACTGGCTAATATGATGTGTGAAGATAGGAAGTGCATCAGTCCCGGGCACTGTTGTACAGCTGGAGGCTGGCCCAGAGCAGGGCTCCAGGAAGATGTATTGAGCTGTATTGAGCGAATGGATGAATTAATGCACAAATGAATTGGGGTGAGGCAGGGAAGGTCTGTGTCCACATCTATCCTAATTTTCATTATATCATGCACCAAGCTTCCTGATTTAGAAAATATTGTCCTTCTAATATAGGATATCTCCTTTTTGAAAGGATAAGGGTGTCTGATGTCTCCCTACCCTCTCACTGGCCTGACTGATAGTCAGATGTTCCTTTTTCTGCTATTGCTGAAGATCTATTTAATTCTTGGAATTCACTTTTACACTTCCTTCCTTTTACACTTTAGGAAGAGAAACTGGACACCGGTTCTGATGATAACTTCAGAGTCCATATGTGATTGCTGTATATAGTGTTTACTCATTTTATCATGTGGGTAGTAACTTTGCTTTTTCAATTTAGTACAATAGGCAGTTAAGTCCAGGGAAGACCACATTTGCTGATATATGGTTTAATATTATGCTCTAAGAGCAATGGTTTAAAAAATTAGCCATTAATTTTAAAAAAAGCCCATTATTAAGAGTACTCGATCATTGTCTGCGGGTTCACAGAGAAGATATTACCAAAATGATTAAGAGAGACTGATGTTTAGAAATGAATTTCAAAAATCAATTAGGAGGAAGGAGGGACTGTATAGAGGGAAAAGAGAGGTGGGAGGGGTGGGGGAAGGAAAAAAATAACGGAATGAATCAAACATCATTACTCTATGTAAATGTATGAATATGCAAATGGTATGCTGTTACTCCATGTACAAACAGAAACAACATGTATCCCATTTGTTTACAATAAAAATAAATTAAAAAAAATCAATTAGGAAAAAATGTTAGTAAGTCAAGTATTTAATATGCATAGATATTAATAAAATCATAAAGAATGGGGGAAACTTCCAAGAATTTTCTTTACAGGAAGAAAATTGAAGGAAGAGGTTTTGACAAAATTAAAACCAGTCATTAAAACTCAATGAGCAATGATCTTGCTTTCTGTATCAAATAATACTGGGCCTTGTTCCCGTGATAATCTGATTCTCTTTGATAAATACAGTAACAGGGAGGGCTAATACTTTGAAAATGGGCTTTGATAAAATAACAAAGCGTTCACTCTTTTTCAGCTTTATCCATGATATCTAATCTCCAGGCCTGATACAGACATACTCACTTCCTCTGCCTAGAGGCAGGAAAGAGAGGGCTGGGCTGACCACATTTTATATCTCAAATAATTCATCATTCTGCAGTGAGATGCATCTCCCCAGAGTGTCACCTTGTCTTGTATCTTCCCCGTATAATGTACGACAATGAATCATTGCCAGAGGAGTGTGAGCTGATTTCTGAAATGTAAAATCCCAGAGATTAGTGTAGCTATTCAGCTAATCTTGTGCCCGTTGTCCTAGAGTCCTGCTTGTAGGACCTGGGAGTGGGTACACTAGGGGTAGAGTCTGATTGGCTGAGCTGGACCAGAGGAGAAATTCACCTGACATGTGAATTTCCTGAGACGCAGTGCCCTCAAAGGCCATAGGTTGCATAGGATGGAAGATTTCAGCTAGAACTGCAGAGGTACCACTCACTTACCTATGAGTAAGGAGGTTTAAATCTCAGACCAGAAAGTCAGGTCTGTGAAAACAAATGCTAGTTTCCATTTTGTCAAGCTGGATAGAAAAGAAATCTTGGTTCATATTAGGACTCCGCTCTGGTGTGCTCTCAAGATCTTATCCATAGTTAAAGCTTTACCAACCAGGGGTTCACCCTGGACTGCCCATTGTCACCTGTTCAGGGGTTTCTGTACCACACTTGGGATACTTAAATCTTTGGAATGACTTGGAACTTCTGGGCCTACAACCCAACTTTCTAGAAGGTTGTAGCTGTTGGGTTGGAAGTCCTTCCCATCATCGGAGACAGAGTGAGGCACACATTCTCACTAAACTTCTACTTCCCAAGATTTGTAACATCTTCCCTCTCAAGCACCAAGTACTGGATGAACCCAAAGGCAGAGTAAACACTTAGCACCTTAGGAATTCACAGGTGCACACACATACCTAAACGCACAGAGAAATGTATAAAAGACTTTGATATTACAAAAATCATTGATCCAAAGGAAAAGCTACATTTAACTGGACTTCCTGCTTCTGATGCTGTGTTTGGAGCTGATGGTGTTGGCATTGTATCATTCTCAGTACAGGTCTCCAAAAGTCTTAATCTCATCCAGAAGTTTCTTCTTGTCACTTTCTATTTGCAGGTTCCCTTCATAATTCCTTAAAGAGTGCTGTCTTCCAGTAGTTTCTTCATTCTTCTTAACTGGCATATTTATGTGTGTGAGATACCTTTGTTGTTGTTGTTGTTTTGTTTTATTTTATTTTTTTAGAGTATACACAATTATCTCTCCATTAGTATCCTGCCTCACTGCTCAGGGCTGGAAGTTATAAAATGACCAGAAGCAGAATGTGAAAATGATTTTCTTTTAGTTTACTCAGGACCAAGGCTAGCAATCACAACTGCCAGATATAAGGGGGGCTTAGATTGCATGTTTATGATGAAGTGTCCAACTATTTTTTTTTTCTGGAAACTTATTTCAAACCATAGTGATGTTTCTTTCATTTGTCTTGGTCGGAAAAAAGAGTTCTTTCACATTAATTTTCTAACACCGAAGATGTATTCCTTTTAAGAAACAAATATTTAGGTTTTTTATTTTTTATTTTTGCCACTTGGAATGGAATTTATTTTTTTCCAAAATATATTCCATTCTACTCTACCTTTAAAATGAAAGATACAGGACACAGTTCAATTTTTTTCTATAGCTTTTTTGTTTGTATGTTTCCAGTACTAGGGGTTGAACTCGGAACCTCACACATACTAGCTAGGCAAGCTCTGAGCTGTATTCCAAGTCCCTCCCCTTTTAATTTTTATTTTGAGACAGTGTCTGGCTAGGTTGACCAGGCTGGCCTTGAATTTGTGATCCCCCTGTCTTAGCCTCTGGTGTAGCTGGGATTACAGGTGTGCACCATGCCTGGCTCTTTCTGTAGCTCTTGAACCCTTGTCCTCATCTGAGTGTCTTAAAGAGAATCCCCTGGTGGTTTGTTGGAGTGCTTTGGTCTCTTCAGCTGGTGTCCCCTCTCACGTTGCTCTTAAGTTCTTTCTGGTTTGCTGATGAACACCTGTCATTGGTGAGGCTCTTTACCAAGTAACTGCTAAGACACTTCTGGACTGGGACGGAAGCTTGGCTTTGTGGCAGCCATTTTAATGATATAATCTACTTCCGTTGAGAAGGGAGTATTAAATAAATGTTACGCACAGTGAGCCTTGGGTCTTAACCTGAACTTTCTAAGACACTGAGATCTAAATAATTAAATCCCCTTTTAATGTTGAGCGAGTAGAGCCTCAGAGCAATTAAAGGAACTTACTTGGTGTTGCCCAGTGTCAGGGGCCACAGCTCTTAAACTATACACGGGCTTTTCAAATTGTGGTGCACAATCCACTGGTGGGTCATAAACTCAATCTAGTGGGTTGAGACAATTCTTTAAAAAATTGAAATAGTAAAATAAAATAGAAAATATCAAAGTAGGTGACACAGAGGAAGTGCAAGTATTTTCTTGCAAACTTGTATTTCAGTTACATGTGTCTGGGTGTGTGTGTTTGTACCATGCTGTGGTATGAAATTTATTTATTACTGTGTGGGAATCACAGTCCAAATTTCTGGAAAAAGCCTGCTCTGTGCCACACTTTTCCAGAGAGTGATGTTGTTAGAAATGTGATTTCTTTTAGAAAATGGCCAATACCATAACTCTTTACAACCAAAGTAAAATGAGATACAAGCTCTCATATGTATTCTGGAAAAGTTAAACTTTCATTAGGAAACGGGGTACATGAAAGTATTGATGTGTCTCTGGATGACAAGCATCTTAGGTGACTTGGATGGTCACTTGCCTTGCAGAAAGGGAATTCAAAGCTGGGTTCACTTCTACATCCTCAAGTCTAATCAAGAGGGAGACAGGGAGCAAGTCTGCATCTTCCCTCAGAATCTGTTCCTGGGCGTTTAACAACTTTGTTTTCTTTTGACAAAGATTTTTCTCCAAATCCCATTTAAATTGCTCATGCTGCAGTTGAAGCCCTCTCCCTCTTTGTCTTCTTTGTGGCTGCAGAGAACAGCTGGTCACCATTCCCCTGACAATGAATGGTGAGACCGTCATCAAGTAGGAGTAATTGCCCTCCTTCAGAACCCACAATCTCAGCGCCTTGAGCCGTTTTTCCTTGGTCCTATTTTCTCCCAACCCTTCAATTACTTCTTTGTTTCTTGCCCTGTCCTTTGGGGATAGCTCCACAGCTTAACTCCTTATCAGCACTGGACGTGGGAACAGGACAGAATTGGGCCTTTCTGGTTGATATTCCTCTGAATTGTCCTAGAAGGGGCCCTGCTGGGCTGGCCTCTGCCTCTAGGACCCCTGAATCCCCCCTTCCCTCCCCTCACAGATCTTGGCTTCCACGTTTCCTTACAACTGTGCAGAACACCGCACCTCCTGTGACCCAGGTCTTACTTGTGATTTGCTGTTGTTAACATTCTTCCTTCCTTCACTCTGCCTCTTCCCTTAGTGTCCCGACCCGCGGGACATCAACGCGGACGGCAAACCTAAGAGAGAAGGAATGAAGGGACAAGAGACGCAGGGAGAGACAGCAAGACAGGAATTCTGATCAAGCTGCAAATTTTTATTGTTCTCACGGGTATTTATGCTGAGGGAATGAGGGGTATGACGAGGTGCAGCCTGGTTGGTTGTGTTCTTCTGCTGGGTTCCTGATAGGGTGCAAATTCGCGCTGGCGGGAAGGTGAAGTTCGCGCCGGCGGGAAAGTGTAGTCCCGGAAGAGAAGCCGTGGGCGCCATAGGCGCCATACTGTCAGAATTATCAGCCAGGAGGGGGGGGGGAGGGGCGCTGCTGCTTATTGTAAAGGTCAGAATGTTCTCAGAATGAGAACTTCTTGGTCCCTGACACCTTAGAACGGCTCTCCTTCACTCCCCAACAACCTCGCAGCTTCCCCATCTTTAAAGGCTCTGCTCAAATGCTCAGCTCTTCCTGATGATCAGGAGGCGGGACTCACCCACTTCTGACCAGCTTGTTCTGTTTTTCTTTAAACTCCTTTTGCTTCGTGCCTCCAGAGGTTTATGTACCTCTCATATCATTCTTTTGTATTACTGATTTATAGTTGAATTTTAAAAATAAGTAATATTTGCATATGTATAATCAGAAGATACAAAAAAGGCACACACAATACACATGTTTCCTAATTCTTTGTACCCCGCCCAGGCAGGCAACTGGAATGAATTACCAGTTTCTTGTATACCACGTAGATATGCTCTGCAGATTTAATTTGTGATTTTACACACACATGACATGTGTTTGTAGAGAATACATATCCTATTTGTGATAAATATACACACATACATACACACATATACATATATGTGCTATCCGTGCGGTGGGTAACTACTATACACATTTTCTGTCCTTTTTAAATCAATTAATAGTATACCTTGACTTGTATTTTATTAGGAATTTATAAAGAGCTCTATCTTTATGGTTGCATAATATTCCACCTATGAATGAACCCTAATTCATTTCATTAATCTCTACCAAAGCACATTTGATTTTTTTAAATTTATCTTTTAATTTTTTACAGACTGCATTTTGATTCATTGTACACAAATGGGGCACATCATTTCGTTTCTATGGTTGTACATGATGTAGATTCATACCATTTGTGTAATCAAACATGTACATAGGGTAATGATGCCTGTCTCATTCCACCATTTTTCATACCCACCTCCCTCTCGTTTCCTTCTACATAATCTAAAGTTCCAAGAGCATGAACTTTTGAATCAGACTGCCTACATGGAATTTTGAATCAATCACTTATTAGCTCTAAGACCTTCGGCAACTTGCTTAACTTCTCATTACCATTACAATAGTACCTCTTGTTACGTTTGTCCTAAGGACTGTGGTAGTCAATGTTAAGGAGTCAGAACAGTGTGTGGCACATAATGAACTCCAGTAAACACTAGCTATTGATTAGGATGTTTCCCAAGTTTTGCTGTTGCCTTCTGTGTTGCAGTAAATAGCCTTGAACACAGGGATGATATTCAAATATTTAGCAACTATTACAGCATAGGCACTGATTAAGCAGAACCACGCTGGCCACAGTGCTGAAGCATGATTCCAGGGGCCCTGTATTATCAGGCACTTGCCTCTTGAGTTGCTGGACTGTAGCCAGGTGTGGGGATTCTCGGGAAGGGCTGGATGTTAGGACAGCAGTGGAGTACCTGGTGGGCCAGGGAGCAGCATTTACTAATAAATAAGGAAGCATTTCAGTATTTTAACACTAGTTCTGGAGCAGGTGAAGTTCAAACATAATTTTGTGCGTGTGTGTGTATGTGTCTGTGTGCGTATCTATTAGAATTATTTCCTAGTGGAATTCCTAGGCTAAAGGTTGTACACATTGCAATTTTTCCTCCATAGAGATTGAATCAATTTATATCCCCACTGGAAATATATAAAAATGCTTGTTTCTTCATTCTTGCCAGCATAATATGTTAGTGAACTTCTTTTCGTCTTTGCCCATCTGCAAAATGATACTTTGATCTGGTCTTAATTTGCATTTCTCTTTTTCATTGAATATGAATATCTTTTAAAGTGTCTAACAGTCATTAAACTTTCTTTTTTGACTATTATTACAGTTCTTATGATTTAATGTCTTTTTCTGTTTATTAGTCATTTATACTTTCTTCTTTGTCTATTGTCTTTTTGTATGCTTCAGCCATTTTTCTTTTTTGTTGTCTTTTTATTGATTTGTAGGAGCTCTTTATATATCATATGCCATTCATTCTTTTACTTACCTATAGAAATTTATTGAGGATCTATAGCAGGTTTAATATTGTTCTAGGACTTGGGATACAGAAAATAAAATAAATAACAACACGGTACTTATCTTCAAGGAACTTGCTGGCAAGTGAAGGAGACAGATCAGAAAGTAAATATTTGCAATAAAGAATTAAAAGTGCTTTGAGAGGAGTGAGATGGGGTTCTGTGAGAGCACATAGGAGAGGTAACATTCATGTGGGCTATGTCTGATGAAGAACTTCTACAAAGCCTTTGAGTAGTAGATCTATCTGTCTATCTATCTATCTATCTATCTATCTATCTATCTACTTATTTTTAATGTTGGGGATTGAACCCAGAGCTTCCCACATGCTAGGCAAACACTCTATCACTGAGTCACATTCCTAACCCTAGTAGATGCTTAATATATACTTGTTTTGCCAGTACAGACTCAGAGACTGCTCTGTTTCGGAATCATTTCTAAGGAGTTCAGTGTCATGATTTTCATTATATATGATTCTGCTCTGTAGTCAGGTCTATTCCCGGCCCCTGAAGTGCAAAAGCTTTAGTGTGAACACATCATCACCAGTACTGCAAAGCTCTAGTCTTTATGATGATAAGAGGCTTTAATTCTCTTGAAGAAAGATAGCTTACCGTTGAACTATAGACTAAATTTCCCAAATGTGTTCTTTTGTTCTGTGTATGAGTAGTCTTTTAGCAACCTTTGTGTTTTAAATGGAGGTCAGTCATAAAACAGCACCCAGGTCAAAAGTGACCTTCTTCTTTCTATTATATCTTTTATTGAGAACCTGCTGTGAATGCTTCACATTCAATAAACCCCTGTAGCAACACATGGCATTAAGTGGATCATCCAATTTTTTTTTTTTTTTAAAGAGTTGCATGCAATTTGAACAGTGTACTTCAGCTGGGGCTCAAACAATTGAACACAAACCTTGGGCAGAACAAAAGTTCTCAATGACCAGAGCTTCCCTTATGTGTGGTTCTGGTGCATGGCTGATTCTTTGAAATGGTTCATGTTGGAAACCCTCAAAGCAACTTGTACCTTATCCACTAAGATGGGGAGTTATTGCTTCATCTCTCACCATGCCACAGAAAAGAATCCAGCTTTCCTATCAGGAAAATGCCTAGTGTTTGAATTAATGGATGGAATGGGTTACATAAATTTAGGGGACCCAATGCAAAATGAAAATATAGGGTCCCTTATTAAAAATTATTAAGAATTTCAAAATAATATCTGCAGCATATTGAATGCAACTGGGGAGAGGCAGAGAGACCCACAATCAGACATAATGAGACTAAGCTATGTGGAGAAGGGAGGTACAGGTTATTTGCAACACTCTTTCTTATAAAACCATGACTTAGTTTATAAAACTTTTTCATAGCTAATTTTATGTAACTTTGAGAGTTCTATCACATTTCTAACAATACCATTTCCCCCAAGAGTAGGTAAATGGAATTTGTGTCCTTTTTCTGTTCTCCTGTCTTCTTCCCCTAGGGTCCAAGTCTCTTGGGCCTTGATCCAACGAGCTTTTGACTAACCAGTGCTTTTCAAACTTTCTAGGCTGTGGCCTTACAATTGTGTTCCATTGAAATTTAGGTTTTCTCAAGTGAAACAAAAGTTCCATTATTTGATATTTACCTTCCTATTTGCAGTGCAAATATTTGCTATGCTATTCATTTATATACTATTTTATTGAAAAGCAAATACCAGTCATGACCTAAACTCTTAAAAGAACCACTAATAGGTCATATAACACAGCTTGAAAAAGTACTACTCAAGTGTTCACATTGCTTACTACTGAGAAGGGTAGGTGAGGACTGGGGACACCCCTGGAGAAAAGTACCATCAAGACCCTGGTGTGCTAATGAAAGGATAGAAATAGACATATTTGAAACCTATTGGGGGAATATAAATTGGCATAACCTTTCTGAAACTGATCTGCTAAGCTTATTGGAGAGTCTTACAAATGTATTTACTCTGACTTAACAATTCCACCTCTAAAAATCAAACCCAGGAAATAACCATTGATGTGGGCAAAAATTAAGCTACAAAGGATAATCAATGCAATATCATTTATAATTGAGGAAGACTGGAAACAAACTAAATGTTCAACAGTTGGGAATTGATCAAATGAAGACAATTTTAAGGAACTGCATAGACTACCATTCAATTATGTTATATGTAACGAGGGATTTAGTGATATTAAAATATTCATGATAAATTGGGAAAGCAGATAAAGAACAGCATATATTATATGATATCATTTTTGAAAAGAGAAGTTATGGATGCATTTAAAAGTTGCATTTAAAAGTGTAGAAGAAAATATACCAACTCTTAACAGTGTGTTCTATGACTCTAGGGTGTGTCTACTAAGGCTGTCATAACAATATACCATTAGACCAAGGGGTTCCACCCACAGAAATGTATTTCCCAGTCTGGAGGTGCATAGTCCAAGATCGAGATGTTGGTGACTGGCTTCCCCTGAGGCCTCTCTCTTTAATTTGACAATGGCTGCTTTCTCTCTGTGTCCTCACATGGCCTTTTCTCTGTGCATCCACACTCCTGGTATCTCTTCCTATTTTTATCTCTTTCCTCTTCTTATAAGGACATCCGTCCTATCATATTTGGACTCCACCCTTATAACCTCATGTAACCTTTTTTTTTTTTTTAATTGGACTGGGTTTTTAAAAAATTGTCAGGGGCATTTTATCACTGAGCTACATTCCCAGACCTTATTATTTTTGATTTTGAGACCGGGTCTCCCTAAGTTGCTGAGGGTCTCTCTAAGTTACTGAGGTTGGCTTTGAACTTGCAGTTCTCCTGCCTTAGCCTCCTGAGTAGCCACCCCACATACATGTCATTTAAACTTAATTATCTTCTTAAAGTTCCTATTCCAAATATAGTCAGCTTATGGATTTTGGGGAGACAAAATTCATCCCACATAATATGAGCTACAGGATTATATGTGAATTTTGTTTCCTTCTTTTTGATTATTGGTATTTTATAATTTTTCTATAATTTATAATTATCCTTGAGTGATTTAAATTTAAATGACTTGTGGAATTAAACAAAAAAAGCAATCAATAAAAGCCTCTTCTGCAAAGAAGAGAAGGGCAGGAAAGGGAAAGCAATGTACCTTTGATCTAAAAACAGTGAAGAAACACTTTTGAGACTTTCTAAGTACAACATAGTCATGTTTTACCTTGTGGGTTATATATTCAGTAGAGTGGCTTATGAATACTTCCTTTTTAAAAGGTTCTGATCATTAACACTGGACATCCAGGCTCTGGTGAAAGTTCAGCTGCATTCCTTGTCCATCTGGAAGAGCTCTCCACGACGTGGACTGAGGGACAGCAGTGAGTTATTAAAACAGATGATTGCAGAGAGAGAGGTGGAGCCCCTACGTGGCGACTTGGCTTCAGGAAGCATCTGGTGGGGACTGCCACGTACTTCCCTTTGATGGTTTTTGCCACACATTTTCATGTGATTAATTCATGTTTTTCCACACAGTAACCCTATAAAATAGGTGCTCTTTTCTCAGTATTATTATTGTTTTTTGGATGAAGAAACTAAGGCCCAAAGATTGATTTGCCAAAGATCATATTATCAGACCCCAAACTCCCTTATTCTTACACCTATGCTCTCAGCACTATCCCTACTGAGTTCCCTTTAAGTCTTGGAAATTTTTTTGGTTTTGAGAACACAGCATCTTGAGGGTTGTGGTGTTTGATAAGAAAAATAATTTATTTAAGGCTGCAGACACCAATCACTTTTTTTTTTTTTTTTTTTTTTTTTTTTTTTTGGGTGCTGGGGATCGAACCCAGGGCCTTGTGCTTACAAGGCAAGCACTCTACCATCTGAGCTATCTCCCCAGCCCCACCAATGACTTTTTAACAATAGATTCAGGGTTGGGATGGAGACTCACACTCATAGTGAGGCTGAAGTCCACAGGAAAAGAAATACCTTGCTTTTGCATCTTGGCCCTTCTCTTTGTGTATTTCAGGGTCCAGTCTGTGATCACTGTCCTGTGAAGGTGAGTGTCCTGACTCTGTCCCCTGAATGTGGTGATCACCAGGTCTCTGATTCTGAGCTAGCACCCTTGAGATACCAATATTCAAAGCTTACCTCTTCTGCCTTCCATTTATTTCAGGATCTTTTATGGTCCCTGACCTGTTGCAAATCACTGATGGTTGGGGGAAATTTTCAATTGACGTGAGTCCTGGAGAAGGTCAAGTGGTCAAGGCATTAACAATAAAAAATGATAATTGTCATGACTGGAGATCTTTTGTGGTTGAATAGCTTTACTGCCATGTCACTAAAATTCCAGCGTGGATCACTAACAAAATGGTAATGACTTCTTCCAGCTCTATCTTATTCAGCAATTAATTAAAATATCCCAGTGCTGATAAGCATTTTGCAGAAAAAATATTTTCATCTCACTTTGTCTAGGTTGATAGTGGAGGAACATAGAGGTTGATAGGAGAAGATATTTCAGCTTTGGGGAAAACAACCTGAATTTAAAGCCCTGCTTTGTCACTTTGATGAGCCACTCTATCTCTCAGGTTTAGTCTCCTCTTTGGTAAAAAGGAGATAATACAACAAGAGGAAGAACCATCCACCTAGTGGTGTGCTGGAGCCAACTTCCCTGGCCTCTTGAGAGTTTATTCTTAAATTTTCAGCAACTTCTGAGCTCCTTGTTAAAAACAGCCCTTATCAAAAAGTAAATGATATAAGCTTACAACAAAAGATGTTTTAAATATAAGTCAAACACTCTAAGTTCATTCCATCCTAATTATTTTACTGTACAATTATCTTTGCACTCCTGATTATTTACACCTACTGGATCCATATGGTGGAACTACTATATAATGGTGGGTCACTCTTTATCTCTTCCTGTGTTTGGTAACAATACATCGGTAGTTTAAAATTTGCCACAGAGAATACTCACTTGTTGGTAGTGAGGAAAATCTACAAACCAAGTCTTGACTCATTGTCTTTTTATTGTCAGCTTGAACACTATTTACATTTGCACCTGGATAATTCTTGACTGTTGGAGGATTGTCATGCACTGTACCATCCCTGCTCCCTACCTACTTGATGGCATGTCCCCCAAATTGTGACAATCACAAGTGTCTCCAGATATTGCCAAATGTCTCCTGACTCCTTCTCTACCTCAAGAGTCACTGGTCTGTGTAAATAAATGAAAGGGGCAGGCACAGTTATACAGCCTACAAGATAGGAAGACATTGAAAATATGACAGAGACTGTATATGATCTACAAAGCCTAAAACATTTACTTTTGACTCTTTAGGGAAAAAAGTTTGTTGCCCCCTGGTCTAAATGATGGAGAAACTGTTAATGCAGATTAAACATTAAACGTTTGAGACTGTTCCATTTTCACAAGCAGAAATGAAGAAAATGTCCTTCCACCACTTGAAAACTATTAATTAAAGCTGTTCACATCATTGAGGAACAAGTGGATTTCCAACATAATTAGTATTGGAGCTAAAATAGAGTTCAGTTTACAGAAAATAATTTGTGTGAGAAAACAGTTTAACAGTAGGTCACATTTAAAATTCAGGACAGTAACTATATTGAGAAAAGAATTTTTGGACTGGGATGCAAATCCACCTGTCAAATCATGGTTGAACTGCAACTGTAAGTTGTTTTCCAGGACAAGCGTTCAGCAAAACTCCATGAAAACATTCCCAGTGGACTCAATTGGCCATATGCAAAAGTTGCTTATCTTATTATTATTTATAAAACAGGTGTTCCGTGTGTTATATCAACAAAATTTTTAAATGTATGTGTATAGTGTGTGTGTGTGTGTGTGTGTGTGCGCGCGCACACTTGCGTGTGCGTGCCCATGTGCGGGCCTGTCTCTCTGAGAGCAACTGTTAATCATTTACCAGCACAGCACTACCCTAACTTCCTGCCTTCCCTCTATTTCTTCAGTCCTTCTTCACATTCATACTTCGTAGCACTGGTTTTGTCTTTCATGGGGTTCTTTAAGCCACCTCCTGCCTCAGCTTTGCCACTACTCTCAAGTGTTCCCCTTCCTTCTCCTCAATACGTTTCACTCTCAACATTTCTGAGGTTCTTCAAATCTTTAACTAAAATCCCACTTCTTGGAGGATACCTTTCTTGACCTCTCTGACATGGTTGGGTCTCCCTGATTAATACCAGCACAGCACACTGTACTTTTCATGTTCATAATATACTAAGAAACATTATTGTATCATTTGTATCTAAGAAACAATAGTGTATCATTTCTCACTAAATTATCGTATCCTGCACTAGGATGCAAGTTGCATGAAGGTGAGAATCACATCGTTTTGTTCACTATTGAATATGGCCAGTGCTTAACAAGACTACCAGGAAAATAACAAGTTCTCAATAAATGCTTGTTCCTTTTTCCCTTTTTCTCCCTCGGCTGGATAGAATTGTTCCCATATGTGCCAATTTTCTGTTTGTCGTGATTAATAGAATTTTTGTGATGCCCTGGATTTTTCCATTTATCCCAATCAGTTGTTAACTCTTTACACGATTTACTTTATTACTATTATTGCTGTTCTTATTTTTCTTAGCACCTCCCTCCCTCCTTGGAAGGTGAGCTTCCAGAGGTTAGGCCGTGGGACTCTGACTTAGTACATTGCATCAGGTATCTAATTAAGGACACAGTGGTCAACAAGAGAGATATCATTTCTTTATGTTCTATGTGGCAAGACAGACATCAAACAAGTAAATGTATGCCAAGTGGTACTAAGTACTATGAGGGCAAATAAAGTCAGGTAAGAATGACAAATGTATTTAGTGTGTGCAGGAAAGGCCTCTCTGATAAGGTGAGTGGAAACCTGAGTAGCAAACAATGGAAGGTCTCTGGGCCCCAAAGCCTTCCAGGCTGTGAAACATGGCACAGAAATTCTGAGGAGGAAGTATGATTTTTGGGTTCAAAGAATGGCACAGAGGCCATGTCGCTGGAGCTGGAGCAAGGAAGTGGGGGTGAGGGCCATGTAGGTCCTTGTGGGTCACTATATAAAGTTTGGCTATTATTCTGAGGAAAATGGAAGTCCTTGAAGGGTCTTGAATAAAGGAATGGCATGTTTCTCCCCTGCCCTTTTAAAAATAGGATCACCCTGGCCCCAGTGCTAGGAATGAACTGTAAAGTACAAACACAGAAACTGGGAGACAAGTTAGAAGCCTATGGCAGGAATCTGGGTGAGAGCAACCTGGCTTAGACCAGAGTGATGGTGGCAGAGAGGATGAGAAGGTGCAAATTTAGCACAGTGATTTTGAAGATAAAATGTAAGAATTTTCTGATGGATTAATTGCATGGTATGAAGAGAAAACAAAAAATTGTTGACATTTTTGGGAAGGCACATATCATGCCCAGTGCTATGTTGTACACAGTCAGAGATCTAAAGAGACACTCTTTCCTCATGGCTATCTAGTGCAGCTGGGCAAATCCACTGTCGGCACTGACATGCCCATAGAAAATACTAACGGCTAATGTTTACACAACACCTCCCGTGTATGGGAATCCTTCATGTATCAGCAATTTGCCTACTATATTGATCATTTAATCTTTATAATCACCCCATGAAATACATAGTAATTATATCTCTAGCTTTCAGATGAAGAAACTGAGGTATAAAGGTGTAAGTAAAAGCCTAAAGTTTAAGGTCACAAGTGGCAGAGCTGAGATTTGAACCCAAGTGGTTGGCTCAAGAGTCTGATGGTTATCATCTCCACTGGTGCTAGAGCAAATGAAATCACAATGCGAGCTCTTATCCAAGAAGAACTGGGCTTGAAGTCCCTCAGTCAGCTGCAGAGCACAGAATGTCAGTACAAAGCCTCTTCAAACGAGGGAGGGAGAATTGGCAGGGCAGAGGGAGGTGTTGCAGCCACCTGGGACCCCATGGAGTGGAGAATGTCAACCTGAAGGATCTACAGAAACTGTTTCCTAAGAGGAGCAAATGATAACATTCCTAACAGATTTAAATGCAGGACTTTTACTTAACTGACTTTACTTTGGGAAACAGCTATTCCGTTTCGGGGAGTTGTTAGTTTCTCAGCTGTTTGATTGATTGAGTTAACAAAGAATGATGCAATACTTTTGGGACAGATGCTACACTAAACCAAGGATGGACACCGAGGCAAGGCTGCTTCCTTGCCTGTCCTCTGGAAAGTTTGTTCTTACAAAAGAGATAGTAGAAAACTGTAGCATACAAGGTCAGAAGAGGAGGGAACTCAAACAAAGGGTCCGAGAAGTTTGGTGCACAGAGTAGGGGCAGGAGAGGAATGGGACTGGCTTTAGGAAGAACTCGGCTTTTGTTCCATGCCTGAGAAGTGTGGATGTGAAAGGAAGGTGATTTAAGAATTACCTAAGGAAAAGCTCGGACAAAGACATGGAGGAAGGAGAGCTTGGTATAGGTGGGCAGAGGCTGGGGTCTCCAAAGAGACAGGATGTGAGAAAATTCTAGAAAGTTCAGGTCTTAATGTTTGGGGGTGAAGTGGTTTCTAGATACCTGACATTTTATGTTTAATTATTAGGCAATGAGAACCCATCAGGGAGTTTTGATTAGGAGAGTACTTACCAAGTTGCTGAGCACATAGTAGGTAGACAATTCATTGAGGTTTGTTCAACCCCAAAATGAAAGGAATTATTATGTCCAAAATTTATCAAGTGCTTGATATGCTAGGCACTTTTCTAAATATTTTAACTACTTATGCTATTAATTTTCACTACAGTTCATGAGGCAACTTCTCTATATCTATCCATTTCACGGACGAGGAAACCAGGAGTCAGAGAGGCCAAGTGTCGTGCTCCAAGTTTTGACTAATGAGTACATCTGGCCAGAGCCTGTGTTCTATGCTGCTGTGCCGTTTTGGAAAACAGAAAAAGAGGAGAGGAGAGGAGAGAACGGAGTGACAGGACCACTGTTATTCTTCAGAAAGGAAGCTGTGGTAGACCCAGCATAGCAGAGAAGTGGGGTCAGTTGGAAGTAAGAGACATTCCAAAGATAGAATCAACAAAATCTGTTATTACTTGACATGGGAGGCCAGGGAGAGGGAAGGGTTGGGGAGGCTGAGAGTGTCTAGCTCCTGTCTCTGGGAAGTAATAGAGCTGTGAAAACAAATCGCCAAGAGAGGGAAGGACGAAGGCAGACATTTGGGTACCCAGGAGCCTGCAAAGCGCTGGCAAAACTGGTTTTAAAAGGTGACCTCGGGACTCCTCACCTAGTCATGTTTCCCACTCTGGGGCTCTCTTGGTTTGTTCTGGGAATCTCGAGGCTTTCCCAAGGTTCCTTTCTATGTTTATATCACTTAGCAGGGAAGGATTGTTAATGACTAATCTGTGTCCATGGGGCACAGAGCCAAGGAAGAGATGCTGCGGCGAGGGCCGGAAGGCTGCCTGTGATCATCACGGCTTTTGCTGGAACTCTCTCCTCCTCCTCTCCTCACCCCACTGTTTCCTCAACTCACCCCAGTGTGAAATCAAATTCTGAGCATTTTTAGCAAAGTTTCTTGGGATTTGGAGAGGTGGACTGGACTCAAAATTCTTCCAGGACCTTGGATGTTTATCTCCCACCCAAAACAATCCAAGTAAGTACCTAATTCCTCTGGGCGTGGGAGTGTCTAACTCAGGCAATGGGGAAAAAACAGCTGCTTACAGGTTTCTCTTTGACACCTGTGATTTTTGTCAATGAATGAATTCTAAGTTTGATATACAATTCTGAAAACTGAAAAAGAAATAAAGCAACTGTAGAAACATAAAGAAGCAAGAATTAATGGATCAACGGTTGCTTACCTATTGAACAATTGTTTAGGAATATCCTTTTAACATTGTGGTTATCCAAAGAGAATCACTGGAGACAGTAAATTTCAGAAATGTCGTTTTGATTCTATAGATAGCTTGACCTGTGTGCTGTCTTCTGGTGATTTGCCAGATCTTGATGTGAGTCTGGGAACGTTGCTAATGTCAGATGACCCAGGAAATAGGAATAGGGTGCTGAAGCCATATTACTTGGCAAGAAAACTTTCCCCAGGAGAAGGGTAGCTCTGAAGAGTTTTCTCTTTTGACTTGAGTTATAAACTTCTCTATTGCTTTCCCTTCCTAAAATGACTATGAGATGGAAATATGTTTAAAAGATGGAAAGTGAGGAAGGTTTTTTTTTATTGGTGAGGAAGAATTTTATTATTAAAATTGTCTAAGGGCTGTATCTGTAGATAAGGCATCCCCTTGTCTGTTTCTGACAGTGAATTAGGAAACTGTGGAGCCTGGATCATTTCTCTTAATTGGACTTTAATTTAGAAAGGAGGGGGCGAGGGGATAACAAATGATTCACCTTAGATTCTTGAAGCAACTCACAACTGAGTTTTGAAAAAAATCTGATATTGTCTCTGGCGCTATCTTAGAACAGCTTTGGCTGTATTGATGACAGAGGTAGGGACACTTAAAATAATATTAATAATAAATTAGAAGGTGGGGAGGAAACTTCTGAAGATGATAGATAGCTTTATGGCATAGATCATGGTGATGATCTCACAGGTTTTTGTATGTCAACCATACCTCCATAAAGTGGTGTGTGTGTGTGTGTGTGTGTGTGTGTGTGTGTGTGTTCCTGTCCCTTACATGGGGGAGGAGGAGGGAAAGGGAAAGGGAAAGACATTTGGGAAGCCATCACTGTGTTTCTAGCTGTGATTTTATAAAATGATAAACTCTTCTCTTTGAATCACTCACTCCCTACCCCCAGTTCTCCAAATTGTGGACCTCTGCCATTTGCACCCTGGACTTTCTTGTTTTGCTGAGACTGTTGCAACATGACTGATGTAACTCCTAATTCATAGAAAAAAGTTCTGGGAAGAATAGAGCTCTCTCGTTCTGGGACCCTTCCTCAGTGTTTGGGAAACTCTATCCACTGTGCACCTCTGTAGCTGGTGAGGAAAAGTAAAGTCATCCTTGTCCTTTATCTTAGTTCCACATCTCCAAGATCAGGAAAGATTGTAATGGAAGACCCAGTGGTCGTGAGGCCCTGAGCTCTCAGAGGAAAAGAGAAGAAATGCGTGTGTGTATGCACCTGTGTGTGATAGAGCTAACTTTAATTCGACATCTACCAACATGTCCCAGGTTTTGCCTAAGTTGCCTATTTCCTTCTTACAACACTATGAAAGTTTTGCTTATACTCATTTTACAGATGAGGAAACTGAGGCTCAAAGAAGATGAGCAGCCTGTTCATGGTCAGACAGGAAGCAGCAGGGCCCGAGTTGGAGGGTAGGTTTTTCTGATTCTAAAGCCCCTTCCTTGCTTCCCTGATGTTGGAGGTTGGGAAATTTTGAAATCTGAAATGATGGGTGAGTAGGCTGACCAGCTGGCAAACATTTCAGCTTGACAGGGGCGATTTGTTAAAATCTGGAATTATTTTGAAGATTCCTAAAACCTCGTGCTTAGGGCATTTTCTAAGGAATGCACCATCAGCAGGGGAAGTGGAAAGTTTGCAGAGTTGTTTGTTTCAACGCAGAGGCCAGCCTAGGAGAGCTGATTGGATGCTTTGATTATTAGCATCTTAATTAAAGACTGGAATGAATCCATCAGGGCAGGTGCTGTGAATAGGGACATCCTTGGGGAGCTCAGGACTTCCATCGTTCACAGGGGCTGCGGATTATGAGTGCTGTGAGGGGGATATATTTTGAAAGACTTCCATTGCTTTTAGGGGGGTGCATAAAGGAAAGAAAGAAGGTGCATAAAGGAAAGAAAGAATGTTCTCTCCTGATAGTGTTTCCTTTGCTTTGTTTGCTGTCTCATTTTTCTTTTAAATCCTAGCAACAGAGACCATGAGGGAACCTGAAAGAAAGAGGGACAAATTCCTCCCTGGTATACTTTTGGGTGGTGCTTGTACATGCTGAGCACTTACTTTACCACTGAGCTACATCCCTAGTTTCCTCCTGGGTATTTTTTGTTGTCCCTATGTCTTCTACAAGTGGAGATATAATTAAGAGGCATCACTATATGAGTGTCCCCAAACTTCATGGGGAGGTGAAAGTCATCATTACATAAAAGAATATCCATCCTCCTTTTTTCCACTCACCTCTCCCATCCAGCACTGGGATTCCCTAACCCCACAGTGAATTATTTTCTCTATGTCTACTATTCTTTCTCTCTCTCCTCTTTGTAAATGTGTGTCAGTACAACATTAAGATAATGTCACTTGATTGCAAAGTGAAATTGCGAATATTGCACAGGAAGAAACATGGTATATTCTTTGCTAGACCTAAGAAATATAACAAAGTTCTGGTGATTATAGTTAATACATACAAATATAAAGTAAAATTTTATTAGTTTTCATTTTTCAAGATAAAAGTCTAATAAAAGTTTGAAGCCTTCCTCCTCCATTTAAGTAGACTGAGATAACTTTTTCCTGGTCCCAAGGAACCTGGGATAACTTGGGTTTCTTGTACTTTAATTAATGTCATTAATTCAAAGAAAGGAGAAGCAGCATGGCTTTGCATTTTCAAGTCTTTCAGGTACACAGAACATGGTTATTCAGTAGTCCTGGTAAATAATTTGCTTGTTTATGGAAAGGAGAGTCCTGCTGAGGTATGTTGCTGATCAGAGGAAAGCCCATTCTTCTGGGACTAACTATTTCTGATGGAGCAGAAAATTGCTGCCATTTCCTCAAGAGCCATGGAAACTCTCAGGGTAGACAGCAAGTCTACACCAGTGTGGGGCAAAGATTATGGTCGTGGTTTGGGAGTGCAGGGACAGGACAACCTAATATCATTCTAAAGTGGGAGTATGGAAGACTCTTGCTCTTTGGAGTCCAAGCTTTGAATTGGAGGCCATGATTGGGCTTCAGGGGGCCAGGGATCTTTTGAGACTCTTTTTTAAAACTGTGAATTTGACAGAGGATTCTATGTGATACTACAGTGGTGAATACATGTCATCGTATGTTTGTCAAAACCCATGGAACATATTATCCAAGAATGAACCCTGATATAAACTGGTCTTTGGCTGACAATGATGGGTCAGCGTAGGTTCACTGACTGTGAAAATGTACCACTCTGGCGAGGGACGTGGACAGTTAGGAGAGCATCTATCAATGCTGTGCAGAGGGTGTGGGTCTTTGGAGACTTTCTCTATTTTCTGTTCAGTTTTTCTATGAACCTAAAACCGTTCACCCCACCCCAAATTAATTGATTTTTAAAAATCTGTGCATTTTATGTATTTTTCCCCAACATTGAGGTTTACAATTTTCACAGAAATGCTGCACAATTCTAAAAGTGTTTTTTGTTTTTATTATTTTAAAAATATTTATTTATATTTATTTATTCATTCAGTTATTTTCGTGCATAATGCTAGGTGTCAAACCCAGGGCCTCACAAGCTAGGCACAAAATCTACCACTGAAGGGCACTCCCAGCCCTTAAACATGTCTTTTTTAAAAAAAAAAAAAAAAAAAAAACCCTTTCTCCCAGAGAAAATATGCCTTCTTCTACATCCAAAGGTGTAATTGGCAAAATGGAAGACAGGAAATGATGTCTTAGGGAATAGAGGTTCCTCAATGTATTCAACTTATAAAAAGATACAGCTTTATAACTCAGTCTAAAATCTCTCTTGGTCTTCCCCCAACCCTATCCACCCCTACTTCCCTCTTTCAATGTTATCACATATAAAACCACCTTACTCTGCCTACTGCCTGATATTTTATCCTATACATTGAGCTCAGTGTATTTATCCATCATCCCATTGTTGATGGTCATTTGATATTTTCCACCTTCTCACCATTAGAAGCAATACTGCAAAGAACATTCTTGTACACATGGGCAAAGGCTTCTCCAGGAAAGATACTTATGAACTAGAATTGCATCTTATTTTAACAGGTATTTCTAAAGAACCTTCCATAAACCTAAAACCTGTTCCCTCATTAGCCATGTATGTCAATAGATATTTCCATATCCTTCTCCAACTCTGATACTTACTAAACTTAAAGCTTTTTTGGACAATCTGATAGGTGAAAATGGTATCTAGTTATATTAATTTTCATTTTTCTAGTTTAAAATTAATTTTAGATGTTTTCTATGTTTATTGGCCACTTATTCTTCCACTTTGGTGGATTTCCTTTTTTTATATTCTTTGCCAATTTCTCCCTTGGATTGTTTATCCTTTCTCTTTATAGGAATGATTTATATATTGTTTGTATGAATATTTTGGCTGTTATTTATGTTACAAATATCATCCTCCAGTTTCAGATATTTAGCTTTGTTTATGGCATTTTAATTTTTGTCTTTAATCTTAATGTTGTCAAATTTATTGTTTTTCTTTTTATTTCTTGTTTAATTAGTCCTTCTCAATCCTCAAGTTCATAAAGATAATAAATATATTTCCCATTTTTCCATCCAATTTCATTGTTTTTAAAGTCCTTAATCCCTCTAAGGTTTATTTTAAAAGATAATGAAAGATAGAAATCTTTATTTTTACATCCAAAGAAATAGCCAATTTTCCTGACACGGTTTCTTGAATAGGCCATCCTTCTTCCACTGATTTGGGCTGAATCCATGAGCAACAGCACAAAGAACTATCTACAGTTGCTCAGAACACAATGTGTGGTTTTCCCCTCCTATAGCTAGCCCCACAACATGCCTTTTTCCTAGTGTTTTCCTAGTGGAACTTACTCTTTAAAGATGAACTTCAAGAATCACCCCTCAGAAATCTCCTTGTTGCACCCCTTCCTGAAACCCTCCAATGGCTACTGTTTAGAATACATTCCAAACTCCTTCCTGTGGCTAAGGAGGCCAGAGCTGCCAACTTCCAGCCTCATCCCACCTCCTGGGGCTTGCACATCTCCAGCCTTCCTGGGTTTGTGCTGTTCATCAACCCTCCAACACAGCCTCTAGTAGTTGCTGGCCACTCTGTAGGGACTTGCTTCCCCTTTGCATAACTTATTCCTTATCCTTCACATCTTGGTTCAAATGTCTACTTTTTGGAGAGATAGAGCTCGTCTCTGACTGTCCTCTCCGAATCGTTCAACTACACTGCTCTGTCCCTTATCTCTTTTTATCTTATCATCACCATCAGAAATCTTATTGCCAATCTATGTATCATCCACCTCTTGCTCTCTGCCTCATCCGCCACTGTGGACCTTTTCCTTAAGAACATTATTCTAGCCTTTGGACTGAATCCAGGGCTTTCCTTGAGCCTGAAATTATGGTGTCCTTTATGAACAAATTACATAGATACCCCACAAAGTATATGCTTCCATCAATGACGGTGTCCATCGATGTCACCAAGGATGGTATCTTTGTGTGTGAAGTGTTCATAGTGAACCAGGCATGTGGAATCAGTGCCTAGTTTTTATCTTCATCTTCTAAGAACTGAAACTCCTCTAAATCAGAGTCAAAGTTATTTAATTGGAATAGTATCTTTCCAGGGTCCCTGCTTGCAAATGGTTTATGCTAGATTAGAGGAGCTCCTTACACCATGAACTTCCCATGACATACAGTTTCTAAACAAGTAAATACTGATAACCAGAAAGTGGGAATCCAAACTACCAGTAACTATGTGTCTTATCACAATAAAAACAAACAGTGCATACCATTTTCAAAAATTTTTCCTGAGTGCCTAAATTAAGACGGGCTACAGAATCATACAAATAGACATAAAGTAAAATAAACATTTATCCCTGTTTCTACCAACACCCAAGGCTTAAACTTTGTATCATCAGGCTTCTTCCTCTTTTTTTTTTTGTATGCTGTACTAAATTCCATCCTTACCCTTTCTGTGGATGCTACCTGGTATGGTAACTGATCATCTCATCTCGTCAAACATTTCTGGAATTTTCCTCCTGCTTTTACTAACTTCCTTCCCCATCCCACTTTCTCCTTAGAGTACTCTTCTTTAACACAGATTTCACTGTGCTCCTCAAAATTACCAATATCTCCCTAATGGCCAGAGTTAGGTTCCCCCAAACATTTTATGGGAAGGAATTACTTCTTCCTCAGAAGTTTAAAAATGTATGTACTGGTGAGGATACAAAGGTATGAGAGAAAACATGTATGAATGTGTGTTTCTTTACAGATGAAAAAACTTTCTATAATATATAACTATATTATGATTCATTCAGTCTTGTTCATTATGAAATATTTCTGCCATGCAGAAAACAGAGTAATAAATTAATCTCTTGGGTTTATTACCCAACTTAAGAAGAGTGTTACAGAAGTTATGGAAACTCCCTCTGAACCCAACCCACTCACAATCTGTGCCACTATTCTTGAGTATGGGGTTCATCACTTTAAGTCTTTAGAGTAAGAGTGGGAACAAAAGTTATTTTTAAAAAAATTTTTTTATACAGAACAGAGAATGACTATTGCAGGCTTTGAAGACCATGTGTGTGTGTTATAAATACTCGATTCTGCTATTATGACTTAAAAGCAGCCTTGGACAACAAGTAAATGAAAGGGCAAATCTGCTCCTTGGCAGACTAGATTTGACCTGTATCACCGTTTTCTGACTCCTGCAGTACAGTATTGATGATAATATGTGGCATTGTTCTGCTTATCTTTTTTTTTTCTTTTTTTTTTTGTTCTGCTTATCTTTAAATACATAAATTACATCAGACTGTATGTATTATTCTGCAACCTGATTCTTTTGTTCAATGTTTTCAATTTATCCATGTGAATACATATGATTCAATTTCATTTTATAATCACTTATTTTAGTTCTGTTTATAGTCATTTTAATTACTATGTAGTACTGTGAAGCTAATAATCATCTATTGTATCCATTCTCCAACTGATTTATGCAGTTTCCAACTTTTTGCTTTTGGAAACAACACAGTGAACATTTTTGAACCTGTCACCCCATACCTATGTGAAAAGAACTATGAAAAGTTTACCGTTTAAACTTTGCAGTTGTCCTATTATTTCGTTTTAAAACCCTTATTAGCTGAGGCTCAGAGTGGTGGTGTGGGAAGGAGGTGGTGGGTGAATAGTCCCAGGTCAGGCCTGAGGTTGTGAACAGTCAGGACTGGTACTCCCCCATCTTCTCATGTCTCGTTCTCTGTGATATTTCTTCTAGACTACAGGAAAAAGAAATCTACAAAACTGAGAGTTGTAAGGGTACATTTGAATAAATGGAGGCAAACCATGCTCTTAAAAAAGGCAAAACTGAATATTATAAAGGTATAAATCTTCTTCCCTAAATATCTAGGTTTGGCACCATCCCAAATACTCAAACTTCTTTAAAAGAGAGTGTGATTCAAAAGATGATAATTATCATAGTGAATAAGTAAATGAGATCATCTTAGGAAATGTTGAAAAAAGAGTTGAAAGGATGATATTGGTATAAGGTATAACTCTAAGATAAATGGGCAACTAAGGTCAGTCTTAATAAAAGGAGCATCATAGATTAATGAGGAAGGGAAGAAGTATTTTGTGAAAATTCACCTTGTACCATAGAATAAAAGTAAAGAGCAAGAAAAGTAAGCTTTAAAAAAATTAATATACTTAAGTACATGCAATGCAAAACTTTTCAGGAAAAGATACAGACATATAGTAAATATGCCAGAATGTTAGTACATTCAACATACAACAACCTCTTCCAAGTCTGTAAAACACATGAACACTTTAATAGAAAATGTTCAAGGACAGAAATAGAAAACTATCACATATTGCCAATAAAGATGTGAAAATGTTTATCAACCTCACTACTAATCAAAGAAATGTGAGTTAATAAAAAAAGATAAGAGTTGTCATCTAACAAATCAGAAATGATGGTTCAAACTGAAAGTGGGCAATGCCAATGAAGGTGGGATGAGAAAGGTACTCTTACTGCTGATGGAGCGTAAACTGAGAAAAAAATTACAGAAAGCAGCTTGGCACTTTTACGCTTCTCTGTATTGCCTGAATTTTCTGCAATGGCCTTTTTATTAGAAAAATATTTTCATTTAAAATATAAATTTTAACAACTTTTCAGGAAAACAGGGCATGAAGGAATTCTTGAAGTTGGGACTGGATTAAGTCGACAAAACTATTAATTGAGAATGATTATGCTAACCCAGAGAGGGCAGTTGGTCCACCCACCTGCATTCACCCTATCCCCACCTCCAGGGCAGGAATGGGGAACGAGGAATGGAGGGAGAAGGTAGGGAAGTGGGCGCGTGCAAATTCAGATAGTCTTCTTTATCTGCTCTGATTCCATATTTAATCCTTTCTGTATTAACACATGCATGAATTCATTTGAATGGAAATGATGGCTTCCTGTTATCTGGCTTTTATTACTATGGAGAGTTCTTAGCCTCTCTGTCTGAGGTTGTTCAAATTTTATTACTTAGGTAGAAATTTTAACTGTGTTTTGAAGGGGGTTTGCTTCCTCTACTGTAGGTGCTCCAACTGTTGCCTGATGAGGGTATCTTCTTTTCTGATCTCCATTCTCTCTTTGACAATAAACTGCTTTCTTTATTTTTTGGCATGGAGAAGAATGAGCCACCTAAATGTAGAGACAGTCTCATGTGTGAGGTTTAGGTTTGATCAAGTGAGCAGTAATAATAACTAGTAATAAACTCAATCAAAAATTTAAATATTTAAAATCTTAAAGTCATGAGAAATCAAAAAAATCAAATATCTATGCATGTTAGTGGTAAAAAATTATAACATGATCAATAGTAGACTAAAGCATAGAAATGTGCTATATTAAGTTAATATTCTTCAGTGAAGTGGAATAAAATGTGAATTCAAGAAAGAAGAGGAATGATTTTTAAGTTTCCATCTGCCAAGAAAACATCTTCAAGTATTCGAAGGATGAGGAAGGACATTAAGCTATGGTACTTAGATTTAATTGGATAAATTTAACAGTAATGCAACCACATGTAAACATATCAACTTTTACAGTATGACAGAAATTACATTTATTGAAAGTATATTAGCTTTTAGTGAAAAACTGTAGATATCAACCCCAAAAAATGTGTTGAAGGAGCATATTGTTTTTCAAACTTCTTTTAGGGAGAAAGTGAATAAAAATATTTGAAGACCATTAGTGTAGAGAATAACCATTACTTATTCTCAATATATAAAATAATTCCTTTTGTAGAAGGGAGGACTTGAAGGGAAAATAAACACTCCAGGGTTAAAGTCTGGGGTATCCTAGGAATTACTTTTTTTTTTATTACAGTTCTTTCCCCAGTAAGAATAATATTGGAGAAAAGAGGGCATACAAATAACCCAAGTTAAAAAGATATGTATATGGAAACATTTGGTAAATAGCATAAAGCTGCTAATCCCAGTAAGAAGCTGTTAGAGATAAGAAGATTCTACTATAATGATATGTGTATTATTAAGCAGATTTATATCCAAAAGACAATCTTTACATTTATACACAGTTTACCTATAATATTAGTTTGATTCTTTCCAAGCCCTTCTGTTCTTTAATTAAGGCAGGGTTTAGCATATATATATATATATATATATATATATATATATATATATTATTTTTTTTTTTTTCTGTAAAGGGATAAGTAATAAGTACCTTTGGCTTTGCAGGTCATGCAATCTTGTGTTGCAACTACTCAGCTCTGACATTGTGGGGTGAAAGCAGCCATAGACATGCCATCAAAAATGAGTGTGGCTATGTGCCAATAAATCTTTATTTATGGACACCAGATTTCAAAATGCATATAACTTTCATATGCCAGAAAATATCCTTCTTTTGATTTTTTTCAACTATTTGAAAACGTAAAACCATGCTAAACTTGCAGGTGATACAAAAACAGGCTGCAGGCCAGTCTGGGCCTGCAGGTAACAGTTGGCAAACTTATTTTCAGATATAGTGTTTAAAGGCCTCTTTCTGTGGAAAATGGGCATGGTATCTGGAAGGAGACACAGGAAACTGGCCACTGTCATTGTATTTAGGTTAGTGTAATGTGTGACTGAGCTGGGACGATTTACTCTCCAGTCTACTGTTTGAATTACTCTCCATGTGCTAAGGTTTGGATATAGCTTGAGTGTGTCTCCTCAGGGTTCGTGTGCTGGAAGCTTGGATATAGTATATCAATGTCAAGAGCTGATGGAAAGAAAAAAAAAAAAAGACTAGGTCACAACATCTCTTCCAAAACAAACAAAAAAAATCCTGTGAAAATTGACTTTTCTCTTTCCTGGTAATGTTATTTTTTGGGCAGAAGTTTTTCATTTAATAATATTCAATTTGTCTTAAAAAAAAAAGAGGTGGGACATAGCAGAAGGTAATTAGGTCATGAAGGTCCCATCCTCAGAAGGGCTTAGTGCTGGTCTCACAAAGTAAATTAGTTCTTCCAAGTACAGGTTGTTACATAAAGCAAGGCCACTCCACTCACTTGGCCCCATCAGCATGTGGCAATTTCCCTTCCCATTTCTTCCCCCTGTTGTGATAGGGACAGGGGCCTTTGCCAGGATGTCAGTGCCATGTTCCAGCTACCAGAATCACAAGTCAAATAAACTTCTTTACTTTATAAGTTAGCCAGGCAGATGTTTTGTTATAGCAACACAAAACAGCCTAAGACACCATTATTTGTGCTGTCATTTCAAAAATTAAAGAATTTCCTTTTTATAAAAAAAAGAAACCCTTCAGGAGTTGTGAATCTATTGAATCTGGTTTGAGTGAACCCTTTTTGACTATCTGAGTTTAAAGAGTTTTGTTGCTAGCTATTCAAGGGCACCAACATGGTAAGCCTCCTGCCAGGGATAATAATCCAAATGATTCAGATTTAGGGGAATTGGACTTTCACTTGGGTGAGCAAATGATAAATTATGTCCTAAAGCTTGTGCCAATGAGAGAATGAAATCCTTATCTTATGTCATTTTTTCCAGGAAGAGCATGCCAAATGTCATGGATTTGGCAGAACTAAGCAAGAAAAGCAATAAATACAGATAATTTAAGTGAGCCAACATTTCTTTGGGGCCTGCTGTGTGCCAACCACTTGAATTTAAAGTGCCAAGTTTATATGAATATTACAGGAATCCAAAGTGAAGATGAGTATACCTAGAAAATATTAGAGAGTTGTAATATGCTGTTCAAGTACGGGGAAGCTTTATGAACATCATTTAAGGTTAAAAAAAAAAAAGGATAGATTCTGGGTGCAGTGGTGCATACTGTAGTTTCAGCTACTCACAAGGCTGAGGTAAGAGGATCACTTGAGCCCAGGAGTTTGGTACTAGTCTGGGTAGTATAGTCAAAGACTCTTAAAAAAAATAAAAAGCAAAATCATTCGAGGAAAGAAAAGCACAGAGGGAAACCTAAAGTCACAGTTAGAGATTTATAATCTTTTGTGTGTGTATGTGTGTTGCTGGGGATGGAACCCAGAATCTTGCACACACTAGGCAAGTGCTCCACCACTGAGCTACATCCCTTTCCTATTTTTTTTTTTTTTTGCGGTGCTGGGGATTGAACCCAGGGCCTTGTGCTTGCAAGGCAAGCACTCTACCAACTGAGCTATATCCCTAAACCCCCCTTCCTATTTTTTAAAGGCCAGAGGAAATGAGACTTAAGCTACACGCTATAAATTTGGTTTGAATATTAGGAAAAATTATTTACTTTTCATTGTCAAATTTCCTAATCCACAGAGAGGGGAAACTCTATCTAGAGCAGTAGTTGACTATTTGGAGGGCTTTTAAATTATTTATTAAAGCACATATACACACGTACATATATTTAGTATGTGGGATTTGTATGTATATTCATATCCATACTTATGCAATTGGTATTATGTATTGAAACTTGAGTCCCAAACTAACTTGTGAGTGTGAATGAGACCCCATTGTTAGCAACAACTCGACTTTTACTGACATCGTCCTCAGGACCTCCAGGTTCCTATCAGAGTCTCTCTTCCCACTTACAGTCCCTTCCCACTAACAGAACACTTCAGGAGTGCCTTGGGGTCTCTTTATGTTCATAATCAATCTGCTCTGGGTTGGAGTGGGCAGTGCATCAGTCACCCAGTAGTCATGTTACTCTGCTGGGTGCTTCTCTACGGTTGTGATGCTGCTTCTGTTTCACAATTGTCCCAGGAAGGCCCTGGGCTCTTTCAGGTTCAAAGTTCCACCATGCTGTGTGGCAGAGTTATTTGAGGGTAAAGGTGGAGTTGAGACGAACAATCTCTCTTACTTGCTGTGTTCTGTCAAAGAGTCTGCCTTATACTTCAGTGTTTCCAGGCTTCGTTTTTATTTATAGGTCTTCCCTTCTCTCCTTTGGGTGGTAGAAAAACATTTGGAGTTAAACACAGTTACACTGAGAATTATGCATTTCTTTAATGACTGAGTTTGTACTTTGGGATGAAAAATCACAGTTCTTAGCACCTCCTGACTTTAGAAGGAGTTTTCTCCCAGCAAGCATCTTGTTTTTCTGGAGTTGGATAGTAGAGTTTGGTAGGGTTGATAGGGCTGCACCATTGGCTTATTAGGTGGACCCAGGTCTGCCTGATCCCCCACAGGGGACACAGCTTGTGTCCCTTCTCAGGGGGACTCTCATTTTTGCTTCTTCACTCCCTCTCTAGTATTTTCTCGCAATTCAGATGATTCCAGTATTGCCCATCTTTAAAACGAACCTGAAACCATGTCCTCTTTCAGATACTTCCCTATTCACTGACTCCTTGTCTTCTCACAAAAAAGTTCTCTACTGGAGCACCCTGTTCTTTGCCTCAGTAACCAACCTTCAGGATACTCTAATCATCTGAGTATTCATGTTACTTTTTCAATGTCTCTATTCCTCAATAAGCTTGGTATCATGGATCATGGATGCTATTTTTTTTTTTTTTTTTTTTTTGTCTTCTCCATTTTATTTCCAAAGATCTAGTGAGTGGTTTATTGTAGAATAAATGCTCAGGAGATGATGATGAAAGCTTGAATTAATGAACAAACGAAGAAAACTTCGTTTCCTGGTGGATTACCTTACTGGAAGCCAGATATATCTGAAATTTAATTCTGTTTGAGCTGGGACATTTGATGAGTAAGAGAGAAATAGAGGCCAAGTAGTGTGGAAATCTTAACGAAATAAATATTTGTCCAACAAAACCCTGATGTTTTCTTCCTGAGTAGTAAATGGAAACACTCCTTGGTAAACAAGACGATTTCTTGGTGGGGATAGGATAAAATGATTTGAAAATCATCCTCAGAAAGTAGCATACCTTTCATTATTCAATCTTTCAAATTACTTTTTAGGAGGTAGACAGCATCTTGGGAAGAAGGAAGGAAGACCTAGTGGTATAGCTCACAGTGAGCACGGCCTCTCTTGGACTTATTCTGGATATTTCCGCAGGATGAAACTTCAGGGATTTTGGTGAGATTTACCATTATTTTTCTTTTTACCATAACAGCTTTTTTTTTTTTTTTTTCTTTTCTTTTTCTTCTTCTTCTTTGTTGAGGGAGTTGAACTGTGGCCTCACACATGTCAGCAAGTGCTCTATCACTGAGCTACATCCCAGCCTTAGCAGAACCTCCTTTTACCCTATTCTAAAATTACTCAGGTTGACATGAGATTGAAAATGCAAGTCCTCGAAACTCTCACTAAAAGACAGAAATAAAGAAGAAACACTTTCTGAATTTTTGATCTGCTGACCATGCACAAATTGTCAAGAAAGTTTCAGCAGGAAGTATCCTATCACTATTGTGTTTACACAAACCTGGTCAACTTTCAAATAAAGTTTAAGAAAATAAAACATGGATTCATCCTGTTGTGTTTTTTTCTTTTCTTTCTTTCTTTCTTTTTTTTTTTTTTAGTTGTAGATGGACACAAAACCTTTACTTGAGTTATTTATTTTTATGTGGTGCTGAGGATTGAACCCAGTGCCTCACACATGCTAGGCAAATGCTCTACCACTGAGCTACAGCCCCAGCCCAGGATTCATCTCATTTTGAATTAAAGCTTTTGTATTTGTTTCTGTTTTTCTTTCTCAATATAAAAGAAAGTCATAACTAAAATGTCATCATATTTTGTCCAAATCTCCCAATTGCTGAAATTTAAATGAAAACATATGGTGTTTCCCCAGATAAATTAGAGAGCATCTCCTCTGAAAGCATGCATCTTGGACATTTTTAAGTCCAAATAAGGTGTAAATATCATCACTGTTGAGAAAGGCTATGACAAAATGTCTACAAAGGAGCCATTTGCCCTTACATACGTCAGCCTTCCCTCTCCTTCCCCATCTCTGTCAACCAGCTTCACACCCACCTTGAACCATGAACTCTCTATTTATTTGCTTTTCAGGGTTTTTATTTGAAGACCACCGTAATGAAAGTGCATTCTCAAATTAAAAAGTTTGAAGGGGAACAAAAATGAATCTTATTGAACACTCCCATTTACCAGCCATGGATGAATTTTCTCTTTCTGAAAATTTATTTGGTAAGTTGTGAAATTGATTAAATATCCATAAAAAGAAACTACCATTTGGAAATACATGAGAAAGGACCCCTAGATAATTAGTTCAACAGAGAATCAAGAAAATGTTTTTGTTCCTTTTAATCCTTTAAGTACTCAATAAATGTTAGCTACCCTGCCAAGTTAGAAGCAGATTGGACCTTGGATTCATTGAACCAAATTGTCTTTTTTTTTTTTTTTCTTTTTAAATAGATGAGGACTGCAAGAAATCTGGGAGCTTCGTGACTTGCCCAAGGCCACGAGGCTAGATAATTAACAGAGCTGCGAGTAGCAGCTGATTCCTGCTCTAGGGCTAATTCTAATATTATTATAGCAGGTATAAAGTTTGAAATCATGATTTATATGGTTTAATATGATATCTGTTAAAGACTGAAGTTACTTGGGTTACAACTCTGCAGTAGGCTTCCTTTCCAACATTCCTCCAATGCTGGGGGATCTATGGCACAGTGTCGGGATTAGTCATTTAAACTGGACTGAGGACAAATTGTACTGTTTCCAGTAGATCTGTAACTAGATGATACCATAAAATGATATATTGCTCCCACTTTATGTGTGTATGAAAAACATCTCATTATAAAAAGTTTCAATTGAGAACATAAGCAAAGAGTCAAAATGGGGCAATATTTTGGGTGGGGCAGGCCGACTTCCTGCCACACTCAAAACTATTCCCTTCTGTATAAGAACACTTCTGGGGTCCAGGATGCTCCCAGTCCTCATCCAACATTGATATATGAACCGTGGTAGACTATGATTGCGAAAAATGTGAGCACTTGAAATTCCCTCAAGTTCAATGTGTCGAGGCATGATCCCTTATTTGGTTTCAGATATCCCTAGGAGATATTATAGTTTACTCTATTACTCTCCTAGTCATTATCATTTTAGTGTGTAATGGGTTATCAGGTCATTTCCAAGGAAGGATCATTATTTGCATTACCTATATACATGTCTGCCTGCCATATAGCATAAGGGCATTTAAGGGTAGTGACCTTATTTTATTAATCCTTGAATCTACTTGCTATATAGCAATGTAGTAGTAAGTTATAGAAATAAGAGAGAAAGAAGCTGAGGTAACTCTCAGTGAGACCAAAGGCGGTGTAGCAATTACCTGTGAAATCCAGTTCTCCTCATACTCACTCCATCTTATTTCTTCCAATTGGCTTTTCTTCATCCTGTGGATGTGGTCAAGGGCTGTGGGAAGCCCTGCCTCCCTATCTGGCCACTTGACCTTTTGCTTCTGGTCTTTAGGAAAATTAATAAGTAGCTTCTTAATTTTTGCTCAAAGAGACCTCACAACAGAATTAGGACTATTAGTACATATAGACAAAGGAAAATTCCACTTAAGATGGTTTTTCAAGTAAAAACTGCCATTTCCTGCTCTGAAATTTTATAACATGTGTTGCAATCTCCCAGTCTGAACATTATTAAACCAATCTAGTCAGCTTTAGTTTGTACGTGCGGAGGAATTGTAGGATTCTCTCACAAACTAGCCCAGTTGTAAGCTAGGGTACCAGTCGTAGGTTCACCTGAGCAGCCAGGAGGTGAAAACAATGTCACCAGCAGAGAAAACGCTGAGAAGGTGCTTTCTGATTGGAAGCACCTGAAAATGATTGCTAAGGATGCAGCGAGACTCCTGCTTTCTGCATGGTGGTACCCTTGTCTCTTTCTGGCTGGATCATTGTCCTAACACTGCATTTGAGGTTTTTGGGGATGTGCAGCACTAGGCGCCGAGCTGTGATGTTTGACTGTTGGTCCTGGATGGAGCAGTTTCTTCACCTCTTTATCTGGTCCCCTCTTCTGGTAAGCAAATCAGAACCGCCATGTGTGGTTAGCTTTTTCCCATTAAGCTGTGGAGCCAGGCCTAAAGCATTCTCTCCAAATACATTTCCTCTGTGACCTCAGTCTTGCTCTACTCAACATACCTGGGTCAGAGGTAGGCCAAAGGGGACTGACTGGCCTTCCTTGATTCCTTCCTTCCTCTTCTCCATCTTTTTGTGTGTCTTGATGACACATGAATTCTTTGACTCTCCCCTCTCCTGCCCTCCTGAATTTAGAGTGGAATATATCAGGAAAAAAGACTTTGGCCCATGGATGAGTAGCCCCAGGGTCTAACTTATCATTCTGGATCTTAAGCTATGCCAGAGGTGCAGAAGGGTTAATCTATGGGTCCAAATAACCAGAGAGCTGGATTCTTTTCCAATGGTCTGTGCACTCAAAACTAGCAATCAAGTTACAGTAATGGCAAGTGAGGTTCTTGGCACAGAGTATGGGAGAACTCCCATTTCTTCCATTCAAATGTTGAGCACTTATGAAAAGCTGGGTATTGGTATAGAGAATTAGACAAGATCCTAATGGAGAGTGGACTCACAATAAACATGGAAATAAGTGAATAAATGAAATAATATCAGGTGTTATGAAAATAGCAACATAGGACAATGTCATTGGGACTGAAGGGATGGGCTGCCCTATCTGACTAGGTCAGGAAGAGCTTCTGAGGAATTGACAATTGAAATCAGACTGAAGGACTAGAAGCTGAGAATGTTCTGGAAGGAGGGAATAGCAAGTGCAAAGGCCTCAAGTGTGGACTTGGAAGGACCTTGTCTTCCCATTCTTACTGAGGGCAGTAGAAAGTCTAGAGTCTGGTCTGGCTCTGGACCTGCTTTTCCATTAGCCAGCTGTGCAGCTGGAACAGCTCATTCAGGTTCAGTTGGTAAAATGGGATATTTAGGCTGGGAATTTTGGAACCTCCATGTAGTTTTAACTTTTTTTTTTTTTTTTTTTTTTTGGTTCTGGGGATCTAACCCAGAGGCACTTTACCACTGAGCCACATCAATCTTTTTTTATTTTTAGACAGGTTTTCACTAAGTTGCTGAGGCTGACCTTGAATTTGTGATCCTCCTGTCTCAGCCTTCCCAGTAGCTGGGATAACAGGTGTGTACCACCGTCCCTGGCTTAGTTTTAACATTTGGGTCCACAAAATGTGGTAGTTGCCCCTGTCAGGAAGTGGTGCTCACTTTGTATATGACTTGACCAGTCCATTCAAGGTGGTCCTGGGCATGGTCCCTCTCACTGCAGATTAGTACAAAGTCATGATTAAATCCCAACTTGAAGATGTTGGGAAGGTGACTTGTATGGAAGACAAATACTGTTGGGCACTCACTAATGGGTGCTGGAGACACGAAGGACCTTTTCAATGATAACTTTTAGCTTTTTCTAGAGATGGCCATGGACTCTTCATTCCTCAAGGGTTTTGCTTAAGAGGAAGAGGAGTATCTCCACCCATAGAAATGATTAATCCTAAAAGGTAGAGCCTGAAGGAAGAATTGTGTGCAGACAGTGTTTACATGAGAGGTGATGGGGGAGCAGATGTGAGGGCCTGGGGTAATGAGACAGGGAAGGAAGGAAAATCAATGTGAGGTGAATTATCCTGATCACACTGTGAGCAAGGTGGGAGTAGCATAGAGAATTGTCAGTGATTGGCGTGTTTAATAACCAGTCTTTCTCTCCCCCTGGTTGAGAGTCATCCTGGGGGGTTACTCTGCAGTTCTGGACTGTCCTTGTGCTCGGGTCCAACTCTTTTCTGGGCTGTTGGAGACATTCTAGTCAGAAAGCAAAAGGGTGAGCCGCACATTCTTGAAGTGACAGGCTGTCAGTCTCAGTTGAGTCTGAGGTGAGTCTGTGCTCATATGGGATAAGTGAGCACAGCTGCAGCTCAAGTCAGAGGTGACCAAAGGACTGTGACATCATCACCAGGAAAAGGAGGATAAAAGCTTGGGCAAAATGGAGCTAAAGATGGGATGCTGGAATCACCTTCCTGAGTCCCTTTAATTTATTCTACTGCCCTGGTAAATCCAGATGGGAATCTAGCCTATAGGTAACTGAATCCCCATAGACGACTCAGAATGGAAGGACTTGGTGACCTGACAAGATAAGTCTCCTTTCCCTTGAGAGAGGCTACAAGCCAGGAAACTCGGTCAAAGATTAATTCAGGGGTTCAAAAAAAGGCATCTCTTTGAATGAAGGCAAGGTATATGATTAGTGCATAATAAAAGGCAGGAATGACAAAGTCCACAGTTTTCCATGTTTTAACATAGCGAACAGGTAGGAGGTGGTGAATTAATTAAAATCTGTATTCTCTTTTAGCAAATTGTGGTTTAAAAACCGACAAGTCACAGAACTTTAAAGATTAATAAGCAGAGTATTGTAAAAATGGAGCAGAATAAGCAGAGAAAGTATAGTCTTATGCTTTCATGCCCCAAATTCTCAGAGTGGTGCATCTTGATTCATTTAACTCAGTAGTATTGGGAAAAGTTCACTGAATGCGAGTGGGAAAAAAAGAAATGAAATTGAAAAAAAAATAAAGTCTTCAAGGCAAGTGACACTTGAACAACAGTTCTCTGCCTTGTGAAGTAGAGGTGCTAAGGACTTCACAGCCCAGGGAGGAATGAATGGATTGTGTGGGAAAGTGTTCTGCAAACTGCAAGTCATCATGAAACATCCTAATTAAGCCAGGGTTGGAAAAGAAATGTGTTATATTTAAGTTGTTGAAATGATAAACACTACTCCGCTCATTAAAAGAAGGAAGTACTGTTTATCTTAGCATTGTTGAGTGCAAAGAATTTTCAAAGACCCAATAAAATTAACAATATGTAAACATTGCTGGGTGCTTTAAGGAAAGGAACACATGTTCCGTCTCATGTTGGCAATATAGTATTGCTAGCAACAGCTTTGAAATCCACATTTTATATTCTATTCATTATTGTATCTAATGATTTTTCTGAAGTCCCATTTCTAGGGACTCAGCTAGTGACAGAGGCAATCCTCTCCACTAATACTCCTTTTCCTTTGGCTATTTTTTCTTGCTTTATGTGCCACTCAGGTATTTGTGTCCATTTTCTCTGCATTTGCTTTATTTTATTTTATTTTGAAATACTGGGATTGAACCCAGGACCTTGCACATGCTAGGCAAGCACTCTGCCACTGAGCTACAGCCCCAGTCCTGTGTATGCTTTATTTTTATAGAAGATACTCACTTTGGAATCCAGTTCTTGCTTATGCCATAAGCTTAAATTAAGACTCTTCCAGATGTTACAGAGTCATCCAGATGTTTTAAAATACAATTAAAAATCTTGAGATGCAGTTTTGAAGAATATTTCTGACATTTGATTTCAAGTGTATTTTTCCATCTCATTGAGTTCAACTCAAGTGAATGTAGTTCTGACTTATTGGCTGAATTAAAATGTAAAATTTCTAGAACATGGAAAGCTACCATTGGCTTAGAAAAAAAATGAAGCTATGTTTCAGCATGCTTGAACTACTTCATCACTATTAATTTCTTATTCACGTTTCTTCCACAGATCTAAACAGTCTCTAAAGTTTTTGTTCATTCATTGTGGCTTTGATTTTTACTCTGTCAAGGAATCTCAGATCTGTTACTCTTATCAGTGCAATGAAGAACTTGGGGAAGGAAAGAAATGTTGAGTGAGCCTTTCCTTATTACAAAATGGATTAATGCTTCTTTAGATAGGGCATGCATAGTTTGGTAAAGGCAAATTCCTTAACTCCATGTAAATTCTTGGCCTTATCAAGTGCTCAGAAGAATACCAGGCACATGGTTAGTACCTGCACTGTGTCTGCCATTAATATCAATTCTCACAAGACTCCTATGAGGTGGATGCCATTACTATTCCCTCTCTATGGTGAGAAAATGGATGTTTAAAGATGTTAAATAATCTGCTTAACGTTCATAAGTAGGCCACCATAATATAATCAGGACATAGAATCAGATTTGAATGTTTAAGGCTCCAGGCTAAGAGAACAGTCCTATTCACATTCCCAATGGAGAAAGTCTTTCCAACAAGGTCATAGTAAAGTCTGTTGACCAGCTCTCTTCTCAAGGAGAGTGCTCAGAAAAGCATTGCCAACATTTTTTTGTGGGGCTTCCCCTTTTTCACACCTTCATAGTTGATGCCCTACTCAATGTGATTGACCTATCATTCACATTGTTCTCAAATACTGCTTACCATAGTGCTGTCTAATAGAGCTTTCTGTAATGATGGAATATTCTAGATCCACTTTGTCCACTACAGTAACCACTGTCCATGGTTTGTTTTTGAACACTTAAAATGTGACCCGTGTGAAAGAGGAACTAACTCTAATTTAACTTAGTTTAAATTTAAGTAGCCTTATACAGCTAATGGCTACTGTTGCAGATAGCACAGATATGGATGGAAAAAAGTATTTTTAGAAGAAAAAGATAACATAAGGCAGTTGATCACTTCCAAAAGATGCAACGGGATCCAAATTCATCCTACATTGAGAACGGGTCTCTTGGATCCACTAAATCATCCCACTTCTTATTTATAATAGATGTTTTTGAGCAACAGATGGGTCCATTTATGTTGACCAGTGAAAAATATAGTGGGGAATTCTTGAAATAGAAAATTTGGAGATTGTCTTGGTTCACATCCTTTGGGTAGTTCTTTCACCTGAGATCCTCTCAGGACAAGGAAATTTCTTGGATCTTGAGGTGAGGAGAATGAGGTCAGAGAGTAAATAGACAGCAGCTTTGCAAATGGCGACCCTTAATTAAGCAATCCAAGCTGAAATATACTCACAGACCATCACTCTTTTCTTCTATCTTGGTAAATTCAGGAGAGCGTACCTTAGTTTTTCATCTACAGGATTTTGAACCAGAAGTCATGGGTTAAAGTCCTTGCTCTATCCCTTACTAACTGGGTCACTATACACAAATCACTTAACCTCATCGAGTTGCTTTTCCTCCTCTGTAAAATGGGGTTGAAGACAGTGGGCCTCATAAATAATACCTTTCTCAAAGGGTAGAAGTGAAGATAACGTTATGGAACCACTTTTTGTACTTGCAAAGGCTGTAGAGAAGTCTTGGCAATCACTTACATTTAAGTATCACCTTTGCCTCTTAAAACTGCTTTCATGTTCATTATCTCATTTAACCTTCATAACAGTCCTGTGAGGGCAGGAATTATTATCTGTGTTCTACCAACTGTTAATGTAGAAAAATGGGGCCACGGGAGCTGAGAGACTTGCTTAAGTTTATTCATGTGTTTGACTGCATTAGGCCTGGACTCAACCATGGACCTACTGAATCATCTTTTAAAGCCTTCTCTCTAAAAAGTACCCAACAGTTTTAAACCTGATGTCCAGAAATTATGCTACAACATATAAAATGGAATTATTTGTTTAGTAAGCAACCCACAGTATACTTGAGTCCAAAGCAGAGTGATTATAATAACATCAATGTATTGATGACAGCTGATCACACAATGTGCCAAGCTTTTTATAAATATTTAATTCATATATGACTCTATGAGTCTATATAATTATCAGCTCCATTTTTTACAAACAAGGAAATAGAGGCAGAAAATGGTTAAGGTTCATGTGTTCATGGTCCACAAAGCTAGTAAATGCCAACCAAGAATGATAGTATATTAGTTTGCCAGGGCTGTTATAACAAAAGTACCATAGACTGGGTGGCTTAAGCCATAGAAATGTATTATCTTCCAGTTCTAAAGGCTAGAAATCTGAAAATCATTTGTCAGCAGGGTTGGTTTCTTCTGAGGGCTGTGAAGGAAAAATCTGGTCTAGGCCCTCTCTCTGGGCTTGTCAGTAGCTGTCTCCTCTCTGTCTCTTCACATTACCTTCTTTCCATGTGTGTGTCTGTGTACCAATTTCCCTTTTTTGTAAGGACATGGGTCATGTTGGATTAGGGTCCACCCTAATTTTCATTTAAATTTGATTACATCTACCCATAAAGATAATTTATATGGATCTTATCTCCAAACAAGGTCACATTCTGATGCATTGGGGGTTAAGACCTCAATACACAAATTTTGGGGGTAGGGTGGGATACAATTCAACACACAACAACAGATACAAACCCAGCTGGCCAAGTCAGTAGGCCTCCAGACTTCACACGTAAGTATTATTCTTGAATGCTTCCTGACATTACCTTCTTGCCTTCTAATGGGGACAACTCTCAAGACCTAGAGCATGATGCTTACTCTCCAAATACAGACTTAGAACCACAGAATAGAAATCTACCCTGTAAAAGTTCTTAAGCTGGAAAAGTGTTGCCCAAAAATGTTTATTTAAGAGACTGGTTTCCAGCTTACTAGGCAATTTGGCATCGAGGACTTTTCTCATAAACATTTACAAATATTCTACTCTGTAATGAAGTTAATCAGTAAACCACACAACCTCTGGCCTCGCTCACTTCTTACCTAGTCTCATTTTCAGTTGCTGTGAATTAGCTAAGAATGGTAATGCAGTTTCAGGGGTTAGAAAATCCAATTCAAACTAGTCCTTACCACAGCCACACATCGTCAGAATTTGTCACAGAAATGATGAATGTGAAGCCTGCTAAAGGTAGGATACTGCTCACAGGTGGTCTCGGGTTGAGCTTCTGCATCTGGACAGAGGAAATCTGGGGGTCTTTTTCTTGAGGTTATAGCAACAGATCTTTGTCAGAGGTGACTCAGTCACACCTAGAAGACTGAGGTAGAAGGTTGGGATGGATGATTTTTATAGGGTTCTAAGCAGGTAAGTATCTTATTGGAACTAGGTCTGTTTTCTCTAAAATTCTTCATGGGATAATGTAGGTCCAATTAGTACCACTCTTTCAAAGTAGCACCATTGTTTAAATCAAGTGAAGTGTGAATGTTAATGTCAATGCACACTTGAAAAAAATTAAAGTACATTGCTTAATGTTTTATTTTTAAAACGGTGAGCCCCAGATCTCAGTGGAACGTTAAGTCTAGTTAGTGACCAGCTTTAACAACTGGAACAGAGTAGAATAGAACAGAAATAAGAGTGTGCCCCTCAAGAAGTAAAAGCGTTATTTCATGGAAATTTTGCTTCAGTTATATATGTGAGTTTGTACAGGTATCATGAAATAAAATGTATTTCAAACTAGGGAGTATGATAAAAAGCCATAAATAGATAATAAGAAATATGAGAGTAATAAAGTACTTCCACAGCAGGTTTCTCCCAACTGTCTATGGCAAATCAGATATGTGAAAATTTGAGCTCCAGGACTAGGCTATTTGTTTTCTCCAAATTAAAATATAGGTTATAATTAAAAGAAGTGTAATATCAATATTATTTTAACATTTTTCTCAAAACAGAAACTCTCTTTTAAAAATCTCCACCAAAAAGAAATTCTAACCATTTTTATGATAATTCTAATTATGAATTGTATTTTCAACCCGAGACTTGGCAGCATACCATTTTGTTTAACTGTGATGTCTCAAAGAGACTGACATTGATTTAGAAATGGAATTAGTTAGAAGGTTGGGAAAGCACATTTTCTATCCCCTTCAATTTAACACACTTTTATTAAAAATTTACTATGTGTCAGACTTTGTGCCAGGTGCCAGAAATAATAAAAAGGGAATATAATCTAATATTTTCCCCCCAAAAGTTCAGAGACTAACCCAATGATAACAAAAATGTACTGGATGTATGCACAACGTTTACACAGGCACTGGCAGTTTATATTCTTTGTCTTAGTGCATCCTTATTACCATTTCTGAAATAGGTGCTGACAGAGGAAGAAATAGAAACTTAAAGAAGTTCATTGTCTTTCCCCAGTTCACACATCTAGGAAACTGCAGGTGACTAGAATCTGGATTTGTCCACTCAGTAGTACACTCTTAACGAGTTTTCATACCACCTCAAGTTTAGCATGGAAGATAAGCCTGTGAACAAATAAAAAATGAGTGTACATGCTTCTGATAAGCACTGTAGTAGAGGTGTGTACAGCGGGAAGGAGAGATTAGTTCCACCTGAGGGAACTGGGACAGGACTACGGAGGAGGTCATCAGCTGACAAGGCAGGAAGAGGCACCAACATCACAAAGGCCTGGCGCCATGATCAGCAGACAACTTCACAAATGAAGCTGTGCCGTCCAGCCAAGACACCATGGATTACAGGACATGAAGAGAGGCAGAGAGGAAATTTTTCTGTTCACTTTGATTCAATAAACATTCATTAGACATTTGCTATGGTCAGCATTGTGCCAGAGATAAAAAATTAGATGGACTCTTAGGAGCATCAGAAACTGAGGTTATGAAGTGCTGCTATTATTATGTGAACCTGATTCTCCCACTTGGGTGCACAGTGGTTCTGGTCACAAACCTTTTATATGTCTAATATGATAGTCACAAGCCACATGTGACTATTTAAATTTTCTTTACTTAGAATTAAATAGAATTAAACATTTATTTCCTTCATATCTCTAACCACATCTCCAGTGTTTGGTATCCCCATGTGGTTGGTAGTCACCATATTGAAAGGTACAGAACCCATCTCAGGCAGTTCCTTTGGATGATAGTCCTTCAGGGAATCTACTAAAAGCCAGAAACCTATTCAGAATTCTGTTTTCCTTTCAGACTACCCTGGAGTTTATCCATGTGTTCTCATTTAAGAACACTTACCTAAACTTTCATAAGATTTTCTGGTTCCTTAAAATCCACATACTCTAAACTTGAATCACTTTGCCTCCACTTCCACCCCCTGATTTTCTTCTGTGTCATAAAACTTATGTATTTGTTTACTTATTTCCTTGTTTTTGTCCTGATTCTTGACATTCCCATCCCTTAACACACAGAGAAAGGCAGGGTCCTTTTCTGTCTTGTTCACCGCTGAGAGCCTCACACGATGTCTGCCAAATAGCAAGTAAGTGTTCAATACATATTTATAATGAAAGAAAGGTCTCATAGTCTCATACTTTTGTCATCAAAACAGGCTGTGTTAATATATATGAATTAGCTATCTGTTGGCTATCATTAAAATAGGGATTTTTTCTAAGTTCTTTGGGGAACAACTTGACTTTTAGTGATACTGGACTTCTTAAACCTTTTTCTTAACAACTGTATTTTATACTCAGAACTGCCATCTAAGATAGCAGGACTGGGAGTTTTTGGTCCCATTTTATGGAAGAAATTGGAACAGCCAGGGGTAGGCAGTTGTTTAAGAACTCAGTTTAATAGTGGATATTGTTCTGGTCCAACCATTTTGGATTATGTTAGCCATGCTTGTAAGCTTTATGTATATTTACCTATTTTGTGAAGATTTTGTGAGCACACAGTGAAATACTAGAAATGGGTATATTTTGAGAATAGAAGCATTACTTACTATTATTATGTACTATTTTCATATTTTTGCCACTTTGTCATTTGACATCATATTATCTATATCTTTGTAAAAGCCTCCTATGTTAATCTAGATGATACCAGGAATTAATATGACATTGATATTATCTGGGCTGAATTGGATCTCTATTGTGTTTCTTGATTATGGGAATATTTCTTTTGTTGAAATAATGCTCAGAGATCTTAAATTGTATGTGAAAAAATTGTAGGTGAAAAAATTTGTCCATTTCCTTGGATTCTACAGAATCCAGATTCTATCATTAATTGGTTGTTACACTGTGGACGAGTTGCTTAACTTTACTAAGGTTGTATTGGAGAGAACCTGGGCTATAGGAGAAAGAATTGAGGGATATGTTGGAGGATAAAATCTAGGAATAAGTGAAACTAATGCTTTTATTTTTTTATTTTTTATTTTTTATTTTTTTAGCTCTTTTCAGTCCAATTCACTCCAGAGATTTTAGTCACGTTTGGTTATGAAGTGGATCACAATTTTGCTTATATTTTTTCTTTTTTCTCTATGATCATTTCATAGTTTTCTTTTTCCATTTTGTGGTCCTAAGGCAAAGCAACATTTCCAAAATTTTTAATCTGTCAGCTGTTCTGATTTTTCTTCTGGTTTATATGGATAAGTTGGGCATAAAAGAATAGAAATTGATTTTTTCACAGATACTGTATATTATGTACTATTCGTCATTTCCTGGGTCATGGCAGAACACATTCTTTTTGACATTTAATATGTATATACTTTGCTATTGTAGAAAAGTCTTGAATTCTGATGCTTATGAACTATTAGTCATATGCTTATGGAGATTTTAGAATTAAGAAGAACTAGAACATCATCTAGCACCATCTTCTCTTTATAAATGATCAAATGGAGGCCCAGGCAGGGCAGATAAGTAATGGTTTTAAACATCATTTAACTAGATTCAGAACCATGACTCCCAGGACCCAGAGCCAGGGAAGACTTTCCAAGAGAAACTCGGGGAGAGGGTACCTATGTTAAAGAAGGCTCTGGGCTTGGGAAAGTCCTGAGTTTGGAAGTAACAAGGCACATTCAAGAATGGAGAAGATGGAACATGGGAAATGCCTGGAAAAAAATGGGTAGAGTCAGATGCAAACAAAGGCACTGAAAGGAGCAGCAAACTCAAGTAAGAGAGCAGAGAAAGAGAAAGTCTTTGCCTTTAATGCTTTTGAAACATCTCCCATCTGAAATTCTCCCAGAGAGTAGTGATTGAGTGCATGGGCTCTGAGGTCAGACTTCCAAAGTTCAAACCTCACTTAACTTAGGCAGGTAGGAGCAAAATTGCTTAACTTTTACAAATGGGTGCCACAGGTTATTTGTAAGTGGGAGATAACAATATTGTCTACACCACAGGATTTTGTGGGAAACGAGAATATACAAGTAAGTGTCTGGGCTAGGAAGGACTGTATAAAAATTTCTGCCACAATAGTAATAATACTAAGCATCTTTTGAGTACTTCAAAGAGCGTTTTACCTGTATAGGAACATGGGGTCCACAATCCCTAATTGCCAATTCCAAATTTCAAAAAGCGCTAGAAACCATTTTTTTAAAAAATTGGCACAAACTTCTTTGGTGGCAAAACTGGATCTAAAGGAATGTGAAAGTACTTATGATCATTACTTATTCCACTTTCTCTGACTATTCATGCATTTCACTGTGGAAGATATTGTATTTGACTCTTGGTTCTGTCCCAGACAACACTTGGAGTGTTATGTGAATACTACTGCATTCTGTTCTGAAATTAAAAAAAAAAAAAAAAATGGAATTCTAAAATATGTGATCCCAAGAAGTTTATATGAAGAACTGTGACTCTATATTATCTCATCCAATGATCTATATAACTTTGGATATAGATATTTTCATCCCAATCTTGAAGTTGTGAAAACTGAGCTTCATCAATATTTCAAGCAATTTACTCAAAGTCTCACTGTTCGTAGACATGGGGCTGGGATTTTGGTTTAGGGTTATCTAACAATGCTTTGAAGAATCAGACACATTTACATACTCTCTTATCTATTTATGTGTATTACATTTTTATGCATCAGCTTTTTAAAAAATTCATTGATACTTTATATTTGCATTCGTGCACACAACATAATTTGGTTTATTAAATATTTTTAGCATTTTGCAAAATTCAAATATTTTTATTTTCTAAAGAGCTATAGTTTATGTTTGTGGGAAATAGAGACATTTTCATAACTTGATAGTTTTTTGTTACTTTGTGGTTTTATATATAAGTAATAATGAATAATAATGTTTATTGAATAATAATGATCATAGGAACAGTAATTATTATTCCTATTTTAGTGTCAGGTATAATTTATTGAGCACTTCTTATGTGCCAAAATTAGCAAAGTACTCAGCAAGCATTCTCGTTTAATACTTACGTCAATCCAATGAGGTAGGTATTTCATTATGAAGAGAAAACAGACTTAAAGATATTAAAGAAATCGTCAACTGCACACAGATAGTAAAAGAACAGGGGTTTGAATCCAGATAGACAGATTCCAGGTATTGCATTCTTGTTTCTTTTCTTAGCGTCTTTGTTTTATAGTAATTTAAATAACAGATGCATGGTAAAAATCACAAACGGTAAAAAGATGATACAATCTCCTACCCCAGAAAATAATGCAATAATATCAGTTCCCACAGTCCCCACCACACACCTAACAATTATACTAAACTGCCTCTCTAATTTCTAGAATAATGACATTAATTTTAGTTTTGTTACTTTTATTCAGGTGTGCTAACGGAACAAGCGGCAGGTGCTCTGGGGCAGAACCTAGATGTGGAGCCATACTCTCAGTACAACGATGTTCAGTTTCCCCAAGTTCAACCACAGATTTCCTCCTCATCCTATTATTCCAGCCTGGGAGTCTACCCCCAGCAGCCTGAAGAGTGGTACTCTCCCGGATTATATGAACTCAGACGAATGCCAGCTGAGACTCTGTACCAGGGAGAGAGCGAGGTGGCAGAGATGCCTGTAACAAAGAAGCCCCGAATGGGTGCATCAGCAGGGAGGATTAAAGGGGACGAGCTGTGTGTTGTTTGTGGAGACAGAGCATCTGGATACCATTACAATGCCCTGACCTGTGAGGGGTGCAAAGGTAAGCATCTTGTGATTGGCAGGTTTCTTTTTGTTCAAGTTCTACTACATTGGCTATTGAAATCCCCTGAGCTGGATTCTTCCCTTTTCCCAGTAACTTCCCATTTTTCCTTCTCTGCTTCTACCTCCTCCTACCTTCTCTACCTTTATTGGACTTCCATTGATCTTAAGGAAAATCACATTCAAGTATTTGGCTTAGATATAAATAATCTTCTCCATATTCCCAACCACACACAGATAATTAAAAGGAATTTTGACAAAGTTTAGGGAGTTGTGGGTTTTTTTTTTTTTTTTTAAGAAAAGAGAAACCGTTGAACTCCTCTTTTTAACTTATGATGGAGAATGTGACTTTATTCAATATAAGTTTTAGCATACATTTTTATGTGCTTTGGTTAATTGAGAAAGAAAATGAGGAAGAACTGGGGAAAGTAAGTAATGATAGCTTAAATTCAACAAATATACCATTTAGATTATAGATCTGTGAATGATGCTATAGCAGAATCTATAGCAATCTATTCAGAATGTATAAAATATATTAAATCTGAAATGACTCAAAGACCTTTGTGATTTTTCTCCCAGTAAGGGCACAGATAATAAGTTTGTAAAATTTCAGAGATAAAAGATAGAGGGGATTCATAGGCTCATTCATCTGTTCAGTTTTGTCTTTAATCATTCAGCAACTATTTTTAGAATTTGTAGGTATTCTATAGCTTGCAGAATATTGAAAGCTGAATAAGAACTCTCCTTTGAGCAGAATCTATCAGATAATGTGCTAAATTGTACCAGATGTTAATGATTGCTTCAAAAATAAACAGAGGATCCAGTCACATAAAGATAGATCAAGGACATTTTAAACCTTTGAAAGTTTAAATAATCAGATTACATAAAACCATAGTAGTTGCCCCTGAAAAACTGAGTATGATTTTATTAGAATTTTAAAGCCTTGTTTTTAGTTTTAATTAACATGCATAAATTGTACTTGTAATGAGGGTCAATGTGATATTTCAGTATTTGCATTCAATGTACAGTGTTTAAATCCTGCTTCCCTTTTTCTACCTTTCCTTCCCCTCCAATCCCTATTCTACATTCAGGTGTGGGGTACTGTAGGTTGAACTCAGGAGCATCCCATCACTGAGTTACATCCCCAGCCATATTTTGTATTTTATTTAGAGACAGTGTCTCACTGAGTTGCTTAGTGCCTGAGGTTGGCTTTGAACTCTCGATCCTCCTGCCTCAACCTCCCAAGCAGCTGGAATTACAGGCATGCGCCACCCTGCCCAGCCTCAATTTTTTTTAAACTTCTACATATGAGAAGGAACATGAAATGCTTGTCTTTTTTGTATCTGGTTTATTTCACTTAATATAATGTCCTCTATTCCCATCCATTTTGCAATGGAAGATATTATTTCATTCTTTATATTTGAATAATATTTCACTATATATGTATATATATCACATCTTATTTATCTATTCATTTGTTGATGAGTACCTAGGTTGATTCCATGTCTTGGCTATTGTGAATAGTGTTTAAATATGAGTATGTAGGTATCTTTTTTTCTTTAGGAATTATTTTTTGAATCCTTTGATTTCTTTGTTAATATGCTTTTATATTCAAGAAAGATAATGAGATTTTCTCATATTTGAAAAACTATTTAAAAAATTTTTTTTAAGTTGTAGGTGGACAAAATACCTTTATTTTTATTTTTATGTGGTGCTGAGAATTGAACCCAGGGCCTACCACTGAGCCACAACCCCAGTCCCTGAAAAACTGTTTTGCAGGTATTTTTTTGACATGCTGATTTCATTTCTTTTGACATATGACCGAACAATGGGATAGCTGACAGATGTATTTTTAGTTTTTTGGAGGAATTTCCATACTATTCTTCATAATGGTTATACAATGGTTTACATGTCCACCCACAGTGTACAAGAGTTTCTTTTGTGACACATTCTTGCCAGTGAACTTTTTGGTAATTGTCATTCTAACTAGAATGAGATGAAATCTATTGTAATTTCAGTTTGCATTACCCTGATAGCTAATGATATTGAGCATGTTTTCATATATGTCTTGCTATTTGTATGCCTTCTTTTGAGAAGTGTTCATTCAGATCAACTTGCCCATTTTTAAAATTAGGCTACTTGATAATTCACCTTGACCAAGTTGATATTGAAGGATGCAAGGATGGTTCAACAAACGTAAATTAATAAATGAAACACATCATATCAAGAGATTGAAGGGGAAAAATCATATGATTATCTCAATAGAAGCAGAAAAAGCATTTGATGAAATCCAACATTCCTTTAGGATAAAATCATGAGTCACATCTGGAGCTTTTTTGAAGGAAGTTCTTTCTTGGGTGCTTCTACTGTTGACTTATATTGCTTTTATCAAATTCCTCATGGTATTTTTTAATGTAATGAAAGATTTCTACTTCAAAAAAGAATGAATCCAAATTTTAAAAATTCAATATAAACAAAATTACAAAACTAATAAAATAATAAAATGTGTTAGTTATATGGTTTTGGTCAGGGGAAGAGAAGCTCATACAGGATATATGTGCCTGGTATAAAGTAAGTATGAAATAAATGTCTTTGAAACACCATGAATGAAAATCTACATTCATTGCTAATTACTTAGTCAGCCAATATAATATGTCTCCACTTGGTAAAAGTATATCCAGAAGTTTTTACAATATTTAATCCTTCCTTGCTTCAAATGATAAGCAAATACTGCCCCTCAGCCCCTAGATCTAGTGACAGTATTTTTTGAATGGGCAGAGTTATGGAAATGGAGACCTGCCTGCTTATGTGACAGTTGAATTAAAAAAAAATAGAGGTTGGAAGGTTGGAATACATCTGGAAGGAATTGCTAATTAGATATCAAGCCAAAATAATTGTTGGTTTAAAAGAAACACAAATAAAAGTTTTTCAGGTTGTTTCGAAAAACCAACTGTTGAACCATATACAGAACTTTGTAGTTGCTCTAGTCAACTAGTGGTCAGGGCTGTTACTCTAGAAAGTAAAACTAGAACCAGAAGATGAAGGTTATAGGATGGCATGTTTGGGGCTTAATTCAAGAATTAATTTTCTAAGACTAACATGGGGAATTTTAGCAGTGAGATTGGTTTCCTGCCTCTCGTGATAACAAGCTCCTCTTTATAATTCAAAAAGAGTTTAGATGAAGGGGCTTGAGTCCCTGACAGGAAATTTCTGCATTGTATGAGAAATTGTGGCTTCTGAGGTCTTTCTTCAAATTCTTTGCATCTATAGCATCATCTCTTACACTATTCTAATTATTTCATGTCTGTATGTCTTATCTAAACTAGCTTGTAAATTTCATAATTAGCCCCTCCTATTGAATGAAAGGGAAAGACAGACAAGGATTTCTAAACCTTGTCACTATTGACAGTTCAGACTGCCTAATTCTGCTGTAGGGAATGTTTTATATTTATTGTGGTACATTTAGCAGACACCAGTAGCAAGCCCCACTTGAAGCCAGTGGCAAGTCCCAAGTTTTACAAACTTTGCTAAATGTCCTTGGGGAGAAAAATCTCTCCAGCTGAGAACCACTGAGATAGAAAGTACTAGTACAATACAGAGGTTCTCAAACTTGGGCTACGTCTTCTTGAAGGAAGCTGTTTTTGGGTGCTTCTAATGCTGACTGCTATTGCTTCTATGAGATTCCTTGTGCTATTTTTTTTATACAATGAAAAAGTTTCTATATAGCCAAAAAACAAAGCCAAATTTACAAATTAAATATTAACAAAAGTACAAAAGCCAATAAGATAATAAAATGTGTTAGTTATGTGGTTTTGTTGCTCAAAATGTTACTAAAAGCACAGGTTCTTTTGGGTTTAGTATGCCAATACCACGTGCCATATGGGGCTTCAATTCTCTATCGCTTTTCTCTGTTCAAACAATTGGTTCATCCAAACCTTGTTTTGTCCCGAGCTCCATTTGGCCATCCTTAAGCTAGGCCCTATCATGCGTCTTATATTTACCCTTGCCATTTTCTTATAGCTCTTGATAATTAAGTCATACTTTTTACTCTTAATGAGATCACTGGCACAAACAAAAATGCAGGTGATTAGTTTGAATGCTAATATAAGATGGTCATAGAGATGATCCAGAGAATGCTAATTATTAATTTTTTAAGACTGTCATAAAACAGAAATGTAAAAGTAATTTAATATGTGTGAAGGACTTAGAAAAAAATGTAGCACATGGTCAAAACTCAAAAAAGCCTGTTGTTATTACTGTTATGGTGTTTGCATCGGTTTGTACAGAATGTGGTAGAAATGTGGCTGTTTTCTCCTTGCATTGATGAACGTTGATGCCCAACCCATTATCAGTTGTTTGCTAAGACACTCTATTTGACATTGTTCAAATTACCAAAAGCCACTTTAACTTGTCTGCGTGGACTAGTGATACTCACGGTCTGGTTCCTGGTCCAGCTGTATCAGCATCGCATGGGAATTTCTAGAAAATGCTAATTTGGGGATCCTATTCCAGGCCTATAGAATCAGAATTTCTAGGAATGAGACCTGAGACTTTTGTTTAATAAGCCATTCATTCTAAAGGTTGAGAAATATTGATATAAATTATAATAAAAAGGCACTTGAGGGACTCATTTGGTCAGGCAGCTTGGTTGAGTGTTTTGATTGTGAAATCCACAAGGATGGGAAGAGAAAACAGGAGAAGTGCTGCTTTCCAATAGGACAATTGAATAGATAAAAATGCAGAATAGAAACCTGGGCTAGGAAGTCTAAACTAAGTCCTATTTCTTGCCTGGGGCAGTGGGGAGAGAACATGTATAATTTATTCTGAAAGTTTGATTCAAAAGAAAAATTTCAATAGAACCTACAAAATTTCAGTGCCAATTGCTGTTAACTTGCTAATTATCTTAAGTTTTTATAACTGTGTTAGATAGGTATTATTGTGCCCATTTAAAGGAGAGAAATAAGGCTATCACATCAAAGAATCTGAGATTTAGAAAGACCAGTGCTAAAGATTTATGAGATGTATTTACTATACTTTAATAGTAAAAATCACTAATTCACATGCCTTATGCCAATTATAATTATAGAAGAAGAAACTGAAGCACAAGAATCAACTTACCCAAGGCTTCAGAGCTAATAATGGGATAGAGCTTGTAACTTTAACTCTAGAACCTGTATAATTGACCACTAGGCTTTTCATTGCTTCCCTGCTAAGTGTTCACTCTACTCTTGAGTTATTAGCTCAAGGTTAAGACTGTCTATGTCAGTGGCCAAAGGAAGAAAGTCAAGTACTCCATTTGAGTTTTAAGCTATCAGTGTTGGAAGAGAAGCCCATAGAGGATAGAAGTTGAAGGTAGGTGGCTGTCAGGAAAGCACAGGATTACAGGAGACAAGAGTCAGAAAGTGGTCAGAGGACAGCTAAAGATTTAGGAAGGAGAAGCTAGACTTAGACTTTTTTTTTTTTAAACAGCAGAATAAGATAGAGCTTGTTCATTGATTTGATTTGAGACTTTGCCCCCACAGTGTCAGCAAAAGGATGGGTGTGCAAGGGAGGGAACCCGAGGGAGCCAGGCAAGCCCATGTCATATGCCAGAGCTGGGTTTTTTCTTTTTCCTGTAAAGGACTAGACTATAAATATTTTGGGCTTTGCACCAGATCAGTCTCTATTGCAACTACTCAACTCTTGTCTGCATAGCATAAAGGCAGTCATATCTAGAATGGTCATGGCTGTGTTCCCACAAACCTTACTTTCAAAAATAGGCAGGAAAGTGAAAAACAGAGATATCCATCTGTAGTTTGCTGACCCTGTTCTTGAGCAATGACTCTTGAGGGTATTAGACTAACTGGAAGCTTGTATCGTGAAAGAGCATAACACTCAATCCAAGGACTATGTGCAAGAAATGTAGCCCTATTTTGTATGATTGGATTTAATTCCATTGCAAGCCCTGGTGGAAATTTTGTTTAATTCAATTTAGGATTAGTCTACTCAACTCCTACCAATTAATTAATTAATTAATTATTTTTTTGTCTAAGTACTAGACTTAACGTGGAGTTGTGGAGGGACTGGACCATGGGGTGGGGCTACAACTCTGGTCCTCAGGAGTGATAACACAGCCTGGCATCTGGTCCACTTTTCAGTTACCAACAGGGATTCTCTGTGGTACCATCTTGGGGTCCTGAGCACACTCCTCCTTCATATCTGGTCATGTCTGTCTGCTTCTTTTAGCTTGGCGATGGGTTCCTAAAGCTTCTTCCTTATTGTGCTGGAATGCCTGGCTGCCCAGAGAAACCATGCAGCTATTTCATGTGCTCTCTGCCATGCTGGGCTCAGGGAACCCCAAGGGCCTTCCCAGCCCTACTAAGGAAAGGGCACAAAAATACTTTTGTTTTAGGATGCCAAATAATATGGAGTTTCTATCATCTCTCAACCCATGCCTAGGATTCAGGGGCACCAGAGGGACAGAGTTCAGGGCTGTCTCAGGTCTGACATGGCTTAGCTGTTTTTAATTTTATTTTTGTGTTGAGGGGGTACTGACAATTGAACTCAGGGGCACTCGACCACTGAGCCATGTCCTCAGCCCTATTTTCTATTTTATTTAGAGATAGGGTCTCACTGAGTTACTTAGTGCCCCACTTTTGCCGAGGCTGGCTTTTAACTCATGATCCTCCTGTCTCAGCCTCCTGAGCTGCTGGGATTACAGGCATGTGCCACCGTGCCCAACTATGGCTTAGTTCTACATTCTCTTTGATTGTTTGCCACCACCCAAAGTGGGGAAATTTTATCTAGTGTTTTGAATTTGAGGACTTGGTCTTTGTAGACTGAAAAGCTAATGATAGGCTTCCTTGTGGTCTTATATGTCCTCTTCAGAAAACAAATAAAAATTGTCTTAGTTTAGCAAATAGGGAAGGGAGAAGGGGAGGTGAGGAAAAGCAGAGGAGCCCAGAACAGGGTAGAGTGTGAGTGAAAGATCCAGGGCCCTATGACAGGCAGGTCTGACAGCTCAACCCACACCCACATCCCTTGGGTATCTGTGCTCACCAAATGCAAAGTAAATTTCACTCCATAATGTTCCAGCAAAGGGAGTGTGGCTTTGGGATCTGACCAGTATGCATTGAATCCATGTTCTGCACTTCTTGGCAGAATAAGTGAATTAATATATCAGTCAGAGTTTGGGGAAATAAAACAGGAACCAATATTTCAAGCAGAAAGGAATTACTACAGGAGAAATTGGAAGGGCCCGAAATAGGTTCTATGTTGAGGTTCAAGTAGAATGCTCAGAGCCACACTGCAACACTGGCCTGCCAGGGCCATTACTGTTTTGCCCCAGTGAAGAAGGTAGGGACCTAGGAAGCCACAAGAGCAGTTGACCATAGGAATTTACCACCCAGCTGCCACCTAGGGATCATGAAACTGCCTTCACTGCAATTACTGGCTCCAGAGCTATGACTTGTCTGCTGAATCTGCACCTATGTGCAAACACAAGTGCCCTGTGCCCTGGATCTCTACTCCCTCAACTGACAACCATGGTGCTACCATGGCAAAATTCCAGACCATCCACTAGCAGCACAGCTCTGACCTCATTTCTGCTTCTCAGTGTCTTCTAAAGGCGTCTTTATGGGAGAGCTGAAATCACACCCCACACGTTAGGGGCCAGGGTGCCTGAGAGAGGTGGTGCTCCCCTTTCCTGCCTCTGCAGTATAGACTTACAACAGGTTGGAAGGAGGGTGCAGGGCTAGTTGATCCCTAGTCAATGCCATACTTTCCTTCTGTGAGCCTCAAATCTGCAAAATGGGGATATTATCCACATCACAGGGTCTTTGCGAGGGTTAAATCAGTTTATTATATGTAATGTTCTTGTCACATCTCTTGCTTTAGGTCTTCTGACCTGTGAGATGTAAAGAAACACAGAATAAAAAAAGAAAAAAACAAGAAAAAAATTTAGACTTAGAAACAATCGTAGATCGTAGATGCATTTCTTAGTTTCATTGGTTTTTATTTCTAGTTCCATTAAAAATGTATTAATTCATCCCACTGCTTTGTCATAGACATTTATGGCATCAGTAACAGAAGTTGCATTTAAATGTTTTAAAAAGTAATAGCAGCAGAACACAAGCATAGTGCAGAGCGACAATTGCTGCTATTTGCTTGGCCCTAGATCATATCAGGAGCTTTCTTTCCCTCTCAGTTATCTTTGCAGTTTATGGAAATGTGCTAACATCTGAATGAATTCTGATTCAAACCTTATGGAACAAAACCCATCTGCATCTGACTGGAAATTTCAAATGACTGCCTTTCCTAATAGGTCAGTGTCTGTCACATCTATCTCAGTGCCAGGAGTCTACCCATGAGAGAGAGAATGGCAGAATTCTTAAAAGGTATTGTTTTAGTGAGCAGGTGACCCTACTGTCATTCTGAATATATTTTAATATAAGATCATGAACCAATGCTAGATTTAGCTCTGAGGTTTTAGAAAAACTTCCAAAATTATTGAAGCCATCCTGGCATAGAATAGATGTGAAATGTTTCTGATGGACCTTTTGTTTATGAACTTTTGTAAAAGTTGAGGTGCCCTCATATAAACTTAATGAGATCCTATTTGAGATCAAGTGAGGTCTGAGTTTATAAATTTAATAATGATCCTAATGAACTCCCCAGGTCAAATTGTCCTAGGGTATGATGCAAGATGGGGCTCCAAATTATTTCATTGCATCGGAAGGCTTTTGTAGTAAGTGTTGTGAAATCATGTAGAGTGGGATTCTGACGTTAGACAATTCCAGGTAATTCTTTCCAGCTGTTCTAAACTGACTAATGTCTTATGCTTCAGACCCCTACATGTAAAATACAGATAGTAAGAAAGATGAGGAGGAGGAGGGTGAGTGGATGGTGGTAATAATGGTGATGGTGATGATAGATAACAACATCAGGTGCTTACTAAATGTAGACACTGCTCTGGGACTTTCTGTGTGCTAATTCATTTAATCTTCAGGACAATCCTTTGAGATAGGGATATACAGATTGCTATGAGGATTAAACAAAGTAATGGCTATCAAGCAATTAATACCACACTTGCCAGTGGTAATTTCTCATTAATGTCTGTCATTATTACTATTATCATTGGGTTGGGCTGTTGTGATGGAAAAAGGAGACATTGTTTATAGAACACCTGATTTGGTACCTTGCACACTTATGTGTTCCATAAGCATTAGCTGTTATTTCGTTGATGATTTCTTCTCATTTTATCATTATTCCTCTATCACCCAACTTCCCCAATTTGGATCATATACTATTTTCTAAACTTTCTCTCTTCCTGTTAATTAATTACTTCATTAAGTTCTTTTTTTTTTTTTTTTTTTTGGTACTGGGGCTTGAACCCAGGGTCTTGTGCATACGAGGTAAGCACTCTACCAATTGAGTTATATCCCCAGTCCTTAAGTTCTTTATTTATCAAATATAATTAAGTAGCAGTTTCTACACCAGTCACTATTCTAAGATTAGGAGATATAGTTGTGAACAAAACAGACAAAAGTTCTCTCCTTATAGTCACCATTTTAAAGCACTAATGAGAAAACAGTTTATGTAACTGAACTAAAGATGACAAAAAAGAAACTAAAAAATAACAAAGATTTAAAAATATAAAATAAAAAAATAGTATCTGAAAGAACATACAGAAAATAAAATGATAGAAGAGTGGTTTCCAGTGGATGAAGATTGATATTTCAAATATAGAGGCAATAAGGCAAGGCAATAAATGCTAGATTTAAATAAGAAAAACAAGTTTAAAATAAAAATATAAGCAATATATAAATATGTGAGTGATGATTAAAAGAAACTTTCCAAAGTATAAATTATTGAATGAGAACAGTTACAAACACATGTGCAAGAAAAAAAAATGAATAATAATTCAAGCAGTAATTCAGAGGGTAATCCATAAGAGTAAGCCAGTTCTTGGGCTCAGGCAGCTACAAGAAACCAGCAGACACCTCCCTTGGCTAGAATTCCCTTACTGGGAACCCACAGCACCCGAGGGAAGATGCTGGGAATCAGGCTCCAGGTCCTGAGAATTTGTCTATAAGGGAGTCTAAATGGCTTTTAAAGATGTACAAAGCCAGGCTCCTGCAGAATAGAATCCCTGTCTTTATCTTCCCAGGAGACTCCAAGCTGGGGTGAGGGGGTCATTGTATTTCTGTTTCCTAGTGCTTTAAACTACATTACCATCTCATAAACATTTTGTTAAAGCAATAAGTGCAAATGATTCCAAAGCCAAATGGGAAAAAGGTCTCTGCTCTAACCCTCTCCACCCCAGAGACTACTACTAATAACCTCGTTCTATCTCTCTTTTTGTGCTTAGCTATCTATTTACTTAGGTCATTTGCATAGTCTTTGTTTATATTTGCAGAACCATCTTTTCTCTCACAACATGGAAAAAAAAACCCGAGAAGGACACCAGGTGGGGAGAAATGTCCTCCCAGACGCCAGTCCAGTATCTGCAATTTGGAGTAGGAGGAGTGATATGGGAGGATGAGTATAAGGGGTAACCAACCCCTCTTCAGGTCTCCCAGGAGGCTCTTGGGAATCTTTCAAAGCTTAAACCTGGAGGCTATGTTTCTGAAAGCTTTGGAGGAATGGGATATCTGCTTATGTTGAACCTTGTTGAGAGATCTCTGAGGTACTCTCCATCTTCCACTGCCCTGACTCTTCTTGTCCCCTATGTGGCCACATGTCCAGCAGCATGGACTTATTGTGCAGTGTCTGGAGTCTGGAGGAGTTCCACTCAGGCTTTCAGTCATCTGCGTGGGTCTCTCTTCTTCAGTCAGGATGTGTCAGGATAATTTCTTCTTGGCCACTTTTCTCTTGATAATGGTCTCGATGAACCAGTGGTTGAAAATATGGGTTTCATCCTCAGCAGAACTGACCGAGAGGCCCTGAAGCATGTCACACTTACTGTTGGATTGGAGTCATGGTATCTTGAGAGGCAGGCTCAAATTGGGGAAGAGCTGATGAGAAACTTGGTCCCAATTGTCTGAAAAGAGTCATTTCCAAAATCCACCTGATAAAGAAATCTTCAGAATGGAATCACACAATACCAGACAAAAATAAAAATAAGCAAAACTAAATGCTAACAAACTAAATTTAAAAAGAAAAATGAAGAAAAAGATATTGACTTATGGTTTTCCTTTCTTGTCATATTTATCTATAGTTTTAATATTAAGTGAATGATGACGTCATAAAATAAGTTAGAATGTGTTCTCTCTGCTTCTGTTTTTGGAAGAGACTATAGAGAACTGGTATCATTTCTCCTTTAAATGGTCAACAGTAAAACCATCTGTGTCTAATGCTTTCTGTTTTGGAAGTTATTAATCACTGACTCAATTTAACAGATAGATCTATTTTGATAATCAATTTTTCCTTATGTGAGTTTTGATCAATTGTGTCTTTCAAGGAATTTCATCTAATTTATCAAATTTGTGAGCTTAGAGTTATTTATAATGTCTTTGTGTTCCTTTTAATGCCCTTAGGGACTAATTAGTTGATGGGGTCCTCTTTAATTTCTGATATTGGTAGTTGATGTCTTTTCTCTTTTTTCTTGGTTGGCCCTGCTAGAGATTTATTAATTTTATTGGTCTTTTCAAATAACCAACTTTAGCTTCATCATTTTTTTTTCTATTTTTTTCCTATTTTCAATTACATTGACTTCTGCTATATTTTTCCCTTTCTTTTGCTTACTTTGGATTTAATTTGCTCTTCTTTTATAGTTTCCTAAAGTAAAAGCTTAGATTATTGATTTTAGATCTTAATACAGAGTACGTATTTAACGTTATAAATTTCCCTACAAGCACTGCTTTTGCTGCATCCCACAAATTTTGATAAGTTGTGTTTTCATTTTCATTAAGTTCTTTAGGTGGTCACCTCTATACCTTAGATTTTCTTTATGTTTAACTTTTCAGAGCCTCTTTATTATTGGAACACACTGTCATAGCAGAATGGGGAGCTGAAGCTCCAAACCTCAGTTCTTAAATCCCAATGAAAGAAAATTTAAAGTCAGGCATGACAATCCAAGCAAGAAAATTTTATTATGAGAAAATAAAGTGAAATTAAGGCAAGGTTCAAGCAAAAAACACTTTTAGGAGAGAGAGTGGGTCATCTTTGAGTGCAGAATGACAAAGGAAAAAAATGCTACTTCCAAATTTGTTGCTGTTTGATGTTTGTCACAAGAACTGGGTTCTATGTTCTAGAGTCTTTATCAATAACCTTGAGTGGAGGAATTTTTTAAAAATATTTATTATTCATTCTAATTAGTTGTACATGACAGTAGAATGCATTTATACATTTTGATAGAACATACATAAATGAAGTATAATCTCTCATTTTTCTGACTATTCATATTGTAGGATCACATTGGTTATGCAGTCATGTGTGTATATGAGGTAATAATGTCCATTTCACTCTGCTATCATTCCTTCCCCCAGACCCCTTCCTCTCTCTTCACTTCTACCTAATATAAAGTAACTCCATTCTTCCCTATCTCCGCCCCCTTATTGTGAATTAGCATCTGCATATCAGAGAAAACATCTGGCCTTTGGTTTTTGGGTTTTGCTTATTTCACTTAGCTTGATATTCTCTAACTCCATCCATTTACCAGCAATGCCAGAATTTCATTCTTCTTTAAAGCTGAGTAATTATTCCATCATATATATATATATATATATATATACTGTGAAAAGAGAGCCTACAGATTGGAAGAAAATCTTTACCACATGTACCTCAGATAAAGTATTAATCTCTAGGATATATAAAGAACTCAAAAAACTTAATGCCAATAAATAAATAAATAAATAACCCATCAATAAATGGGCTAAGGAACTGGGCAGACACTTCACAGCAGATATACAATCAATCAACAAATATATGAAAAATGTTCAACATCTCTAGAAATTAGAAAAATACAAATCAAAACTACTCTAAGATTTCATTTCACTTCAATCATAATGGCAATTATCAAGAATACAAGCAACAGGGCTGGGGATATAGCTCAGTTGGTAGAGTGCCTGCCTCGCAAGCACAAGGCCCTGGGTTCAATCCCCAGCACCGCAAAAAAAAAAAAAAAAAAAAAAGAATACAAGCAACAATAAAAGTTGGTAAGGGATGTGGGGAAAAAGGTATACTCATACATTGCTGGTGGGAATGCGAAATGGTGCAACCATTGTGAAAAGCAGTATGGAGAGTCCTCAGAAAACTTGGAATGGAACCACCATTTGACCCAGTTTTTGAACTCCTCAGTTTATACCCAAAGGACTTAAAATCAACATACTATAGTGACACAAACACATCAATGTTTATAGCCACTCAACTCACAATAACTAAATTATGGAACCAACTTAGATGCCCTTCAACAGATGAATGGATGGAGAAATAATGGAGGAACTTTTTATCCTAGTTGGTCCTTTCTGGAACTGTCCATCCGATTCAGGGGGCTTCATCTACAAGTCAGTTCTATATTAATGTGGGTGCTGGGGTCAATAATTGGCCAGACTTCATCTTAGTATGACTGCAGGATTAATGGAATTTTCCATCTGAAATACACTAAGAAACGTATGGCCATAAATCCTAACTTTACAATGAGGTAGGCAACTTCAGCTTCTGTCCCAGCAAGTAAGCATAAAAAGATGATTTCCCCTTTCATTCCCTCTTAGAATGAAAAGAAAATGAAATGGCAGTAGAAGCAAGGACAAAGCACATATGAAGGATTCAATAAATTCTGTTAATTCTGAATTCACCTTAACATTCCTAAATTTATTGCAAAATACTCATTATGGACTGAGATTGAGGATGGTAACAGGTCTCAATTAGGAGTAGGGCACTGTGCTATGTGAGATTTGGGGAGATTAATATCTCAATATTTTTTTAATATAAACTACTGGAAGGACAGTATAACATGGTGGTTAAGAGCACAAAGTCTGAATTGAGCCTATTAGGGTTCAAATTCAAGCTCTACCATTTGTTATCCATAGGACCTCGAGCAAATTAGCCTCCTCTTCTATAAGAGAGATTATAATAACATCTATCTCTCTGGATTGTGTAGAGTATTATATGCAAAGTATCTAGAACAATACTTGGAACAAAACAAGTGCTATATAAGTTGAGATAGACCAGTTCTATTAAGGCCATATTGAATGTAAAGATCTCTCATTACTCAGCTCTGTGTTTATTCTTGTTTCAAAAGCTTCCAGACCTTGAAGTTTTAAAACATTAAGCAATATTTTATTTACTTCAAACTAATGGGTAGCCTAACTACCAGTGACTACTGGTGTCAATCACTGGTGTTTGGCATGTGCATGTGTTTGTACACATATATGCACATGACTTGTGAATAGGGTGTGGTCTGTGGGTTCCATCTGTATAAAGAAGCAGAAAAGTAGGTGTAAAATTCTGTACAATTAAGGGATCCCAGTAAAAGCACCATCCTGTAGCTATTCTACTGCTCCCCCAGGGATCCCCCTAGTGCTACACATTCTGCAGATGGCAATGCCAACTGTGCCTACTCATCTTTTATTACCAGGAAGGCTCTGTTCTTCAGTGAATTTCCTTTCCATTCATTTCCAAATGAGTTTTCTGATATGAGCATTGTTGAATATGCACAAGAAAGAGCAAGATAGAGGCAGCAGTATGAGTATGGATAGATTTGCATAAGTATAAATACAGTATATGTACCCATATTTAAATGATATAATGATAATATTGTGTTGCCATCTCAGAATGAAAGCTAATTAATTCAGCTATTGAGATGATAATGCTTTCTTTCTCAGTTAATACCAGAGTTTAAAAAAAAAGCGCACACACACAAAAACCCCTGCAGAATTGTTCTATGCACCATTTCTTTGACTCATCTTGGAATAAGGAGTTTTGTTCTGTTAGCTATTGAGCTGTCTATCAGTATCTATGACAGTTTTAAAGGGAATCTTTCCTGAGAAGAGACAAAATTTAGTACGAAGACTGACTCATGAAGGCTAGGTTGTTCATTGAGCTCATGGTTTGCTACAAGGGAAAAGGGTCTCTTTTTGCTGGTAGCCTCTTTTAAAATGCATTCTTTGGTATTTGCACTCTCACTATCAATCCTGATCTGAAGCACAAAGTCTTTTTTTAGACTTTATTTGGCTGGATTTGACATTTAGGAAAACGTTATGCCTCTCTCCTACTGAAATTTACGCCAACTGACAAATTCACAAACAAGTCTGCGACTTTGTTAACCTTGACATGTCTGACTTTTCCTTCAGTCTCTGATTTCATAGTTACCGAAGTTGGGAGTGTTCTCTCTGTGTCTCCTTTCTATTCTCTCCCGATGCAGTTCAGGCATCTATCACCTCTTAGCTCCAAGAGGTAATCATCCTGATTTCCAGTCTCCCATCTCCCCGTTCTACCTCTCTTCACCGAGTTTCAGGGAGTCTTCCCCACATGCAGGTTATGCCACACCCTCCCCTGTCAAACTCTTTAATGGCTTCTATCTATTCAGTGGAGACTCAACTCCTTTGCTTGTTTTTTAAGGGTGTTTAGTCACACTCCTCCCCACTCTATCCTCTCACCACCTCTCACTAGTGCTCCCACATGCTACCCTTCCACCGTGTTCTAAGTTCCTTGGCACTTTCATAACACCCTTCCTTTGCCCGTTTCCCAGAATGTCTTTCCTCCCCTTTGGTCCATGTTTCAAAATCCTACTTATTCTCCAAGGTCTTTCTCAAATTCCTACTTCTCCAGTTCCCCCTATTTAGAATTAATTGGGGTCACTCTCAGCCCATATATTGCCTTTTCCTCCTGATGCTTGATTTTTAGGTGTTGGGTAATCATCATATTATACTTATTTAATTAGAGTGATTTATTTTTGGTTGCTTCTGAAATGATTTGTTATGATAAATATGCAAATTTCTATGTCTGCAATGCAATTGCTGCCCTTCTTCCCTAAACATGGTATACAACCTTTACAATCATATGTCACTGATATAATCACTTTTGCTTCTAGAGTTCAATAGTTTCTTACTTAATTGGTTATCTGATCACTCCTTCTTGTATTATGCTGTGAATTTACTTCTTTATCTTCCCACTAAAATCTGGAAAGAGCACTGTCTTACTCATCTTGTTATCTCCTAGGTCAGAGGATGCAGCTTTCAGATAGTAGGTATTTAGTGTTAACTCTCTCTTGTGACCCAAGGGAGGCAATCTTAGAAGAGCAGTTAGGAGTATGAGCTTTAGAGCATTACTTCCTCCGTTGGAACCCTCCCAGTCCAATTATTAGATGTGATCATAACCAAGGAACTTAACCACTTTGTACTTTTTTTCTTCATCTATAATATGGGGAGATATAATATTATCTTCTTAATAAAATTTATATAAAAAATTACATAACTAAATGGATGTAAAGTGGTTAAAATAATAACTAGTAAGTAATAAATGTTAGAAATTATTCTAATTGAAAAGGAGGGACTCTGGTCTCAGTTATGACATGAAGACACTGGCTGCTACATTCCACAGTGAGTCCATCTTGCAGAAATTTCACAGTGGATATTGAAAAACCAATTGAACATTTCACTTATTTTGAGAATATGAAGAGATCAACAGTTCAAAATTATAGAAAGGTCTTATAATATTTCAAAGCATGTAATTAATGTTCTGTGAATCCTTCATCCCCATTGCCACCACTTTTGGCATGTATAGTACATTTATGAGAATTAGAAAAAGGTATGTTTCCCAGGTAAAATATATACACAAGAAATCCTGTTTCCTCAGGCCCAGAGAAAGGGTCTTCAACAGGATACCTTGGGGAAACTTAAGTCCCTCCTGAAGTTGAGGGACACTAGGATTGGTGTCTTTTACCTGAGAAGTTGAATGACAGGAGGTAGGGTGGCTTACTGTTTATGGATGAGTGAGGGAGGTTTATCTGTCCCATAGAGTTTGTTGGACCAGAGAAAGTCAGCACTGGATTATCATAAGTCCATGCAAGAGCACCACTATGTTTTCTCTGATGAGTGGATGCTGATTCATAATGGGGGGAAGGAGGGGGTGAGGGAAGAATGGAGAAATGTTGGATTGTGTAGAGGGAAATGAGGGGAGGGGAGGGGACGGGGGAAGGAAAGATGGTGGAATGAGACAAACATTATTACTGTATGTACATGTATGATAACATGAATGGTGTGACTACATCATGTACAACCAGAGAAATGAAAAGTTGTACCCCATTTGCGTACAATGAATCAAAATGCAATCTGTAAAATTTTTTTTTAAAATTGAAAAAAGAACACCACATACTTGGGCCTCAGTATAACCAGTGTGGAGTGAACTGCCACATTCCTAAATGCTGGAGAAGGGAATACAAGCCATGGGATAGAAGAGAAACTTATTTGCTCTGATCAAGGAAGTACAGAAGAAAGCATCCGAATGATAGAAGGAGCTCTCTAGAGAACCCGACTTAAGGAAGAAGAGTCAACTTTGAAACTTGTTAACAAGTTGTGAACAACTTGTGACAATACAGTAATTCCCACTTTCCACAGATGATGTGTTCCATGACCCTTGATAGATGCCTGAAACCATGGATAGTACCAGACCCTACGTGACTATACATACACACCTATGGTAAAGTTCAATTTATAAATTGAGCATGGTGAGGTATTGCCAATAATAACTACTAATAAAATAGAACAATTATAACAATATACTGTAATAAAAGTTAAGTGAATGTGGTCTCTTTCTCAAAGGCCAATGTGTTGGGGGTGGGTAGTATATACAGGGTGGATATGCTAGCCAAAAGGATGAGTCACATCCTAAGTGGCATGGAATGAAACTCTGCAAGTTTTCATCACACCACTCAGAACAGCATGCAATTTGAAACTTGTGAGTTGCTTATTTCTGAAATTTCCACTAATACTTTTGGACCGTGGTTGATCATGGGTAACCAAAACCTCAGGAAGTGAAACTGTGGTTAAGGTTACAGGACTGTGTACCAGGCAATTAAGCATTTTCCTGTCATTTCTCCCCTTGCCTCCCACAATCCTCTCCCTATTCACCAATCCCCTTGACTCTGGAGGTGTCAGAAATTGTGGTTGACCAGATAGAGAAGAATAAGCAGAAGTGGGACACGAGGAAAAGGAGAAGCAAGAATGAAGCCATTCACACTTCTTTTCTGACTCTACCCATCTTAACTGTAACAGGCTGAAGCTGTGCTACCGTTTCTCGGGAGAGATGTTTACTTTTAAATTCAGTTGGCATTTTTATTATGATGTCATACTGGCAATGTATTAATATAAATGCAACCTTCTTCCTCAGTGCCTGGCAAACACCAAGCACTTTCCCAGACTTAGATCACTGCTCACTTCCTGTTCTGACTTCTCCATCCAAAACTGACCATTCTATGTGTCTACTCTGCCCCAGCATAGCATCCAATCAGAACCTTGTAATGCTTAATTTCACATGCTCAATTGTTTGTATGTCTTTGCTTTCAATCAACCTGTAGGAGTTGAGGGATGAATTATTTGCCTAGAGAGCACCAGCACCAGCACTCACCGACCGGCACATAATTGTCCCTCGATAAAGATCTATGAAAGTAATTTATCTTACCATACAAACTAATAGTTTTCTAAGAGACTATAATTCAAACTTGTTTTTACTTTTCAGAGGTAAATTAAAAAATAGCAGCCTTATTAACATGGTGTCACTGAAAGTACCTTTTGTTACGGGTATACACAAGGAGTACCTGGGTGCTCTCCAGCAGTTCGTGAAAAAAAAAAATGTTCTGGCATCTCTGGATCCAGATGTGCTTTCCTGAGTTGTTAGGGGTCTTTTTATATTCTTTGGTGTTTCTTCCACAGGTTTCTTCAGGAGAAGCATTACCAAAAATGCTGTGTACAAGTGTAAAAATGGGGGCAACTGTGTGATGGATATGTACATGCGAAGGAAGTGCCAGGAGTGTCGACTAAGGAAGTGCAAAGAGATGGGAATGTTGGCTGAATGTATGTATACAGGTATTCACTCCAAGCAATTAAACTCCATTAAAAATCTCTTAAGGATGCAGATGGCAGGTAAAATCACATTGCAAGAATAATATTTCACATATTAAAGAAGGAATCCACTAAGCCATTTAAGCTCTTGAAAAGGGTAATGAACCACTAACATTGTCCAAACTGTCATCTAAAGAGCATCTTGTTCACCTGAAAGGACTGTTGTTTGTTGTTCTTCGTTGTAAGGAACTATACATGGAGTGAAGTGTCTTTAACATGCAGTTAAAAGAACAGGCTTTCATGCGCTACAGAGACTGACAGTCTGAAAGTTTCCTCCACATTTAATTTAAATATACTGCTTATTTATTACTTAATTAACATAAAATTTATAGTTGTAGGAAAAAAGTAAGAATGCTTCATAGGGTATAACTGCCGCTGAATGGTCTAAATAGAGTTTTAAACCAAGTCATTTTATTAAGAATCCATCTTCTCTCAGTACAGCTTTGAGCCAATTTGTATAGGTTTACACAGGAAATTAACTACCCTGAGTTTTAATATAATTTTGTCCTTCAATCTGATAAAGAGACACTGTATTAACTGCTGGCTTTGTGAGGGACTGTAATCTTCATCAAAAACTGGAATGCATGTTAGTATATAACATAATTAATTTTTCATTCTGCAAATGCTACAGACCACTCAGATTCTGAGATATGTCCTGTTCCTCCTCGAAATACAAACAGACAAACAAATGTCACCAAGGGGACGACGATATTCAGGGAGGGAATGCCACATGAAATAAAAGCCTGTGGAAGGTGACTCCAGTTCTATTGTTCCCAAATTGTACAGGCAACTGGGAAGGACCCAGGAAAATAATGTATGCAGGAAGGGGGAAAATAGGTCTGTGTAAATAATCCAGCTCTAGGTGGATGAAAGTTTTATAGTGGCTGATCCCAATCTTATTTTAGCATACATGAAACAAGAGCCTGAATAGGGTCTGCTGCTGGAATCCAATCTTGCAATGGAAATACTTTGATACTGCATGGTTCATGTTGCTCATCACTTAAATATGAACTTGTTCCAGTTGAAGCTCCAGAGACATTTTGCATGAGTCCCTCTATAAAAGTCTATAATATTATTTATGAACACAGACTTTTCCAGTAACAGATGTAGATCTTTCATGAGTCTACAAAACACATTTCCTTCCCCAAGAACATTCTGGAACTTCATTTTCATTAACACTGAGAGAAGAATAAAGAACATAAATGTGAATATGGAAGATTGTTCTACATTATTTTTTATAGCTTTGTTTAATTATAAATCAGTGACAATGTGTGATCATTTAAATTTTTTTTTTCAGGCATCTTGCTAGTTAGTCAGGTTTCCATCACTATAAAAAATACCTGAGATCATTTAACTTATAAAGAGAAAAGGTTTTTTTCAAGTCACCGTTTTAGAGGTTCCAGTTCATGATCTGTGGAACTCATTGCTTTTAGGCCTCTGGCCGGGATACTGAATGGCAGCGGTGGGGAGGCAGGCAGAGGAAACTGCTCACCTCATGAGCAGAAAGCAAAAGAGAAAGAGGGGGAAAAGGTCCCACAAGCACCCTTGAGGGCTCACTCCCAGTACCCTAAGGGCCCGCCACCTAGGTCCCACTTCCGAAGGGTTTCACTGCCTCTCAATCACACATACTGACCACCAGCCTTTAAAACATGGGTCTCTGGGGACATTCAACATCTAAACTATAGCATTTCTTAAGTTATTTTAATATTTAACTATAATTTCAATAATTTGTATAGTTGTAGAAATTGACAAGATTTTGTTTTCCTAAAGGATGTTAAAATTTGTTTTACACAAGTTAAAATGTTTTAAATATAAAATTGAACATACTTCTTATGATCTAGTGTATAACATGTCAAAATAATATTAATGCTGTGTTTTGAATTAACACTTTTCCAGGTCTCCTAGACTGGGAACAGGGAGATTGTCATTCATCTTTTTATTGATTGTCTTGCATTGTATATAATGCTTTAATATCACAAATTCTTTATATAAAGGCCATCATTAAAATGATTTGATTACACTTAATCTATAAAAAACTCTGAGGTAGATATTATTTGCATTTTACAGATGAAGAAACTGAGACTAGCAGAGGTTAAACTTCTTGTTCAAGTTCAAGTCTTAAAACCTCAACCTTCTCTTTTTAAATGTCTGAAGAGCTAGAATTAGTTCCTTGCTGAGTTGTACAAGTCTTTGGAGCCAACTATGCAGCTGTTTCATGACCACACACCTAACAGAACTTTCTGTGATTGATAAAGTCCCTACGTTCATTTTTTCAGGCTTGTTAACTGAAATTCAGTGTAAATCTAAACGACTGAGAAAAAATGTGAAGCAGTATGCAGATCAGACCCTTAATGAGGACAGCGAAGGACGTGACTTGCGACAAGTGACCTCAACGACTAAGTCATGCAGGGTAATAACAAGCAGTGGTGTCTGCCAAAGCCAGCAGGAGCCTAGCAATCTGGCCGGAAGACTCAGATTAGAGCCATAGCCACAGCAGAATTTCCATTTCAATTTTGCAATAAAATGGATTCCTTCTTTATTTTTAATCAAGAGAAAAATACATGCTTTGGTGTAAAAATTCAAATAATAGCTGATATTCATACTCCTCAAAAGATGCTACCAAGAGGGAAAGATATGTTTGAGATCTGAATTGTCCTGATTGACAACTCTCTGTTTTGAGGATCAGAAAACCTTTTCCTACCTATTAAGTGCCAGATATTATGGGTTTTGGTCACATGGTCTCTATCACAACTATTTGACTCTGCCATTTTAGTGCAAAACCGGTATAGACAATACATGAACAAAAGAGTGTGGCCATGTTTCAATGAAACTTTATTTACCAAATAAAGTTTGGTACCTGAGCTCATTTGTCAACCTCTGTATATAGAATGATATACTTGTTTGGAGTCTCCATTTCATATGCAGAAACACTGCCTTACTTTCTGATTAAACCTTGAACTCCCTCAGACCTTCAATGTGAAGGTGCTTAAAAGGCTTCATATGCACACTATTACTTATTCTTAAATACACAAAAGGCATATTTTGTTATGCATATTTCCTAGATAGGAAAATGAGGAACTTGAAACACATTTAATGAAGAATGATATTGCCTGCCACAGGACCCAGAAAAAGCACTTAATTATACACTATATTAAGGCTCATAGTTCTTGCTGAACTTGGGATATTTCTCAGTATTTTGCCATCAGTTCACTCCAAGTGAATGCACATATAGGAAGAATGCCTTATAACCGCCCTCCCTAACACCTTTTATTTTCTTGCCAGTGTAGGAGAAAACTGAACTCACCCCAGATCAACAGAATCTTCTACATTATATTATGGATTCATATAGCAAACAGAGGATGCCTCAGGAAATAACAAATAAAATTGTACGTATAATATTTGAAAATACATTTCTTTAAAGTTCATATTTTCTGGAGCCTTTACTTCCTTGGATGTGGAATTTATATATGGGTATGTTACTTGAAATGATTAGAGCTAAAAATTTAAGTTATATATTTAAACATTATATATTTAAACAGCAGCATTAAGCAATTAAAAAGGAAGAAGTCACACATCTATCTTGTTAATAGTTATTGCTCTCCAAAGATCTGAGAAATATGAACTGGGTTTTAAAATTTTATCATCTAAATTTTGTTTTCCTTTAGTCTAATGGTTCTATAGTGATTTATCCTTTTTCCTATTACTTATTAATCATTTGCTTTTTTCTTAAAATTTAGTTAAAAGAAGAATTCAGTGCAGAAGAAAATTTTCTCATTTTAACAGAAATGGCTACCACTCATGTACAGATTCTTGTAGAATTCACAAAAAAGCTGCCAGGTAGTATTTTTTAAATGATAAAAGTTAATATTTATTGAATGTTTAACTATGTGCCACAGGTTATATTGACCACTTTACATATAATGTTTTGTTGGAGTCTCAAAACATTCCTGTGGGATCAGATCTTTTATTGCTTTTAATGTTGGCAGGCACCTATACATGTACTTCCTTCCCTCTACACTGTATAATATTCTTGTGACACCAAGTGGGGCAGATATGTTCATTGTCAAATGAGGATGATCTCACATCCTCTTTGTATGTAACCACTATACACACGAAAAGTTAGAGCTATAAAGGATATTTAATATCACTTACAATACTTCTTCCAAATCAATAGAAATTGAGACTTTGCAAAGTTGTCATTCATCCACTTACTCATTCAATGAGCACTTGTTACTTGTTGATTCTTACTCCATACTAAATGCTTAGCTGCTTAGCTGTTACCTTTAAAGTAAATGTTACAGGCTATTAAAACACACACACACATACACACACACACACACACACACACACACATATACACACACATACATACACACATACACAGACAATATGCTATTTGAAAAGAGAGGAAATAGTTGCTCATTGTGTCTGGGAAAGACAGGGACCCTTGAATGGAAAGCAAGGAGGTTTTCAGTTGGCATGGAGGGCGGCTTTCCAAGTTGAGAGATCTTGTGAGAAGGTGATGAGCAATAATAAGAACAGGATTGTTAGAGATGGGAGAGAAAATTCAGTGTGACTGTAGCATGGTGTCTGTGATGGACTTCTTCATTTGACAGTAAAGCGATGACAATGACCTATCTAAGGAATTTAATCCTTGCCCCCTAGGTGGTAAAGATATTTTGGTGGCTTCTACTTTGGTAGAGAGGGAAATGATGAAACTTTTCCTGTATAAAGATTGTTTTATCAGGGTCATGAAAGATGGATTTGAATAGGAAGGGATGGGAGGACCAGCTAGTATGCTATTGCACAAGACCCAGAAAAAGGGCTTGAAATAAAGCAGTAGCCGTGGGAGAGGGAAGAGGAACAAAATGAAGACAGATGCAAAGATGACAGGACTTGGTGGGCAGTGTGTGTGCAGGGTGAAGGAGAGGCACTTACCCACAGTCTCTGTGGGGCCAGCACAGAAACCAGAATGTGGGAGGCTTATCTTCTAGCCTAAAATTCTTTCTGCTGCATTATCAATGCCCTCTAATCTGATCAGCTGAAATTGTCCCAGTGTTTTAAATTTAAAAAAATTTTAGCATATCAGAATCCCATAGTCTAGAAGAGTATAACAGATATCTTGCAAAACTCTGTAATGTTAATTTACAGAAGGTCATTTCTGTCGTAAGATTTTAATTTGGCATGTTAATTTACCCTCTTTTTTGTCAGCATATACTATTATTTTATTAAATGTGTCACAGACAGAAGTCTACATAAAACTAATAAAATGTAGGGAGAAAGTTCTCACTGTTATTCATTTAAACATTGATATTCTCTCATGTCTTTATTAACAATGAAAGAGAAACCTGATTTGCTATATGCTAATTAAGCCGAAGGCAATCTTGATCAAAAAACAAGATTACATTGTGAAAACTGTATGTGTTGGGGGGGGCTGAGGAAAGAAAAGAAATGTGATATTTTCAGTTACTTATGGGAAAAGATATTTCAGTTCAAATGGTCAGTTGGTCTTGAATCAAGAAATAATTGAAGACAAATAAATCTTATTCATAAGAAGATAGCTTAAGTGAAAGCAATGGCTATATATTAACTTTTCTTCATTCTTAGTGCCTAGTCTAGTTCCTGAGGGAGAGTACATTTAATATATATTCAATGTGTAAAGCAGAAGGAAAACAATAAAAAATACAGAAGACAATAAGAGGCCAAAAAAAAAAAACCCCAAAAGAAAAAAAATATTTAAAGAAATTACAATGTTATTATAAACAGTAATATAACATCAATACTGAAAAGGTATTTTGAAAAGAGTTCAGTTGAGTGTTTTCTTTGAGCAGAACCTGTGTCAGACCCTGTCCAGGGTGCTGGAGACCCAGGGCAGCGACAGGGAGTGGGGGGTGGGTGGGGGGTGGGGTGGGTAGAGCAGGGCTCCTTCTCTCAAAGGAGCTCTTGGACACTCAAAGATAATGTCTCTTTTTGTGTGTGCGTGTAGGGGGGGTGGTACTTGGGATTGAACAACCTGGGTGCTCTACCACTGAGCTACATCACCAGTCCTCTTTAATTTTTATTTTGAATCAGGGTCTCACTAAATTGGTCAGGCTGACTTCAAACTTATAATCTTTCTGCCCCAGTCTCTCAAATCACTGGGATTACAGTGCACTTGGCAAGACAATGACACTTAATCCTTAGCATTGCTGTCTTCTTTAAATTTTGGTTGCTATTTAATTCCTTCCTAAGCCATTTAGACCCTAATGGTATTAATTACCTCTATTAATGTGTGTGTGTGTGTGTGTGTGTGTGTGTGTGTGTGTGTACCTGCATGCACACAAATGGGTGTTTTTTTCCCTTTTCTTTGATTCAATCAATTATTCAATTATCCAACAAAGAATTTGGGGGAGGGGCACCTATTATGTGCCAGGTATTGTGGATACAACAGTAATAAAACAGATAAAATCTGTGCCCAAAGAAGTTTATCCTTCAGTAGACATGGCGGACAAGGAACAAACAAGCAAACAAGCCCATAATATCATGTTAGTTGGTGGTAAGTTCTGTGGACAGATATAAATCAGGTAGGGATTAGTGAGTGCTGGGGACACTGTTTTAGTAGGGTACCCCTGGAACAGAGATCTGATGTCTCTGAGGGAGTGGGGCATGGAGATATTGGAAAAGAGCATTCATCCTTGAGCAAATGCAAGCTCATGCATTCCCAGCAGAACCAGGTTGTCAGTGTGGCTGGAGCACAAAGAATGAAGGAAGAAGGGAATGAGTTCAGAGAGCTCGTTGAGACTTTACCACACATGCCTGGATGAGGACTCCATATTTTCCAGGTGGTATTATATGCCTTCAGGCTGGCAATTCTTTCCTATACTTGCCTGTTTCCCTCTACCTTGCATGAGGTAGTCCTGAACTCAGAGAAGACACCTAAACTTGACCCTGATAGGATTTTTGTGGGGAATGCTACTCATTCTCTAAATTTTGATTAAAGACCATGAGTTGGCTGAATATTCTGGATATGCATTACAATTTTTTTCTAGTTATGGATGTTTTCATTCTTCAGAGTTGACCCTGCACAACTGAAGTAATGACAGATAATATGCTGGCCTCTTGTTTCTTAGGGTTACCTCATTTGAATTGGTCTGTTTCTGCTGTGTATTTGGCATGATCTTGACAACTCCTTTTGCCTAATTTGTCCAATAAATCCTACTCAATGAATATAAAAGTCAGCTTCCATTTTGGGGAGTACAAGAGATACTCAATGGGCTCAAGCTAAATACCCAATCATAAAATTGCTTTATGGAAATGTTTTATCGGTGGTGATGATGAACTCTTACTGTACATATTAAAATGTGAAATATTATACAAACAACTTCTTGATACTGATTTGATTGTCACCTGTACTCAGGATTTCAGACTTTGGACCATGAAGATCAAATCGCTTTGCTAAAAGGGTCTGCAGTTGAAGCTATGTTCCTCCGGTCAGCTGAAATTTTCAATAAAAAACTGCCAGCTGGACATGCTGACCTATTGGAAGAAAGAATTCGGAAGAGTGGTAAGTGATTTGATTAACAGTAAAGAGTTTGTTTCTGCAACTAAACAATGGTATATCCTTGAAGGCAGGCTCTTAACTGTCTTATGCAATATTATGTGTCCATCATGCCTAGTATGGAGAATGGCTCTAAAAGATGGGTCTTTTGGAGTCTTAGTTCAAAAATTCCTTTTGTAATAGCAAAATACTAAAAATATTCTCTTTACCACATAAAGATGAAATGTTAAAGGAAGGCTTTTGAAAATATTGAAAAGTGAGTCTGATTAAAAAGTAACACAGAGGAACTGGGTTTATTCAGTTCAGAAATATTTATTTATTCAAAGATTTCAGGTAAAATAGACTAGCTATCCAGCTACTATTATTCAACTAGCCATCCCAATTCAAAATAAAATAAGAAACAATTATAATGGCAGCATGTATATATCATTTACTGAGTTCCAGATTCTGTTCTAAGTATTTTTTATATATGGGTTCATTAAGTTCTTTAAAAAAATTCTATAAGTACTATTATTGTTTCCATTTTTACAGATGAAGAGACTGAGACAGAGGTTAAATAACTTTCCCAGAGACAGACAGAAAATCTGACTTTAGGAGTCATGTGTCTTTTTCTTTTTCTTCCTTTTTTTTTTTTTTGGTCACGGCGGAAGTCAAACTTAGGTCCTTGCATGTACAAGGCCACAAGCCATGCATTTTGATCCCTATATTGCACTGCCTCTCAAGAGACAAAAGGAAATAATAGCACAAGTAATTCATTTTAATTTATTACGTAGTAATACAGTGACAGAGAGGGTCAAGAGATATTGAGACGAGTTTCTAGAAATTCTGGGCAATATATCTTAGGAGATCCTTAGAATATGTTCTTATTTTCCTTAAAGACTTTATGTATGAGTTGAGGGAGGAGGATAAATGAGATCAGATGACTTCTCAACTTCTTATCATTCCATGATTGACTGGAATAAGTTTAAAGACTTTTGAAACCAGTGTTTTAGAAGAGATTGGAAGGAGAGTGTTCAAGCTGTTCTGCATCTGTGAGAGTGATATAAATAAGCTAATTTAAGTATTAAAAAATATTTTTAAATGCTGTTTTTCCATAGTCATTATGTTTTTTCCTCTTATTCAAAAGCTGAAAGTAAAAAAAAAAAAAAAAAAAAATCCCTGTTCTATGTTACCAAACAAACAAAAAACAAACAAACAAAAAATCTAGAAGTAGAATTGTGTCACCAAAGGAGTTTAAAAACATGCCTTTTAAAGATGCAAGGTTCTTATATATCCACTGATGTACTGGTTTAGCAAGTATTTAAGGGCAAAGTACAAAGGTGGCAGTGAAGAGAAGAGTTGAGCATGTTGCTTCTCCACAAAGTTTACCATCTAGTGGAAAGAGATGAACTGTATATAGTTAAAATGTGAAGGAGAAGAGCTGAGAGAGAGATTACTTCTAGTTGGGAAGCTGTCTAGCCTAGAAGATTTCCTTAGTACGTCAGCTAGACCTTAAATAAAATTTAATTTGAATGACCAGGGTGGAGACCTAGGAGAGAAGGACCAGCATGGGTAAAGGAGTTGAGGCAAAAAAGCTCTCAGTACATGTGCATTAAGAAGAGGGAGATGCTGAGTTGGTTGGATTTAGGGTTACAGTGAAAGGAATAAGAAGAGGAGCGGGAGGCAGAGTCAGATGGTTGAGGGGTTTGAATGTTTAAAGGTTTTGTTGTTTATGCTATGCAAAATAAGCCAAACCCCAAAAACCAAAGGCCGAATGTTTTCTCTGACAGGCGGATGCTAATTCACAATAAGGTGGAGGTGTGGGGGCGCTAGGAAAGAAAAGAGTTACTTTATATTAGGTAGAAGGAAGTGAAGGGAGGGACAGGGTTATGAGGGTAGGAAGGATAGTAGAGTGAAACAGACATCATTACCTCACATACACGTATGACTGCATGAGCGGAGTGATCCTACAATACGTACCATCAGAAAAATGAGAAATTACACTCCATTTATGTGTGATCTGTCAAAATGTAAAATGTGTTCTACTGTCATGTACAACTAATTAGAACAAATAAAAATGTTTAAAAAAAGATTTTGTTATTTACTAAGTGATGGGGAAACAATGAAGGTGTTTTTTTGTTTTTGTTTTTGTTTTCTTTTAGAAGGAGAATTCAGAATCAAACTTTGCAAGTCTTCCAGCAGTGCTAGAATAGATGGGGGACACCTGTAAGGAGGCAAGAGGTTCAAGGCTCTGACTCTGATGCTGGAAAAAAGGAGAGAAGGGAACAGATCTGAGGGATATAGTGTCTCATTTTTCATCCTTTGTGTTGTCAAGAAACATAGATTGTAGTCCACCTTTCTAAAATATGGATTAAGGCCCAGAACAGGTAGGAGATAAAAATCTATCAGATTGTATTTGCTAGATAAATCTCAAGTGATAGATTTTATCACCTACTTGTACTGGATCTTAATTTAAATGAGTGTAAATGTGTGTCCCCAGGCTAAGAGGGAGGGCTTGAATCAGCTAACCTCCAAAATGCTGTTCTGTTCTATATTTCTTACCACTTTTCTTCTCTTAAATAATTCAATTTTTCTGATTGGTAGTTGGCCAACTACTTAAGTATCCTGATTTTAAAGCTGCAATCAATCATTGACAGTTCATGTTAGGAAGGAGTTAAAGGATACAAGCTGAATTTTTGTGTGTATGAATTTGCTAGTTTAGGCTACTGAATATAAATTGGTGATTTCTCTTATGTAGAAAATTGTGTCTTTCACCTATGATGGATAAAAACTTCATTTGCTTAACTCAGCCATTTATTAGGTTCTGGCGCTATGGACTGTGGCAGTGTTCTCTTTAAAAAAAATTCACGAGTCAAATCTAAGTTATAAAATAAAAAAAATAAAAGTGGATGATGACTCATGTGGAAAATATTACTCATTTTATACACAGGTCTCTTTAACTCTAAAGGATCCTAATCTAGTTAATGTGTGTTTGGATTCAAGAGATGCTGGTGGTTAAAGATACTGACTGGAATCTAGCTTGACTCTAAGCTCCACTATTTGTTAGTTGTATTCTCCCCACCAGACACACTTTTTCTTCAGGTTATTGAATTAGATCCTGTAACTATTTGATCTCTTTGAAGTCATGTCTAACTGTAATGCTTGTTCTGCATCTTGCCTGTGTTTTGATATTACAAACTTCACAAGGCAGGGTCTGCCTCTTCTTGAGTGGGCATTTTATCCTAGCGCCTAGCACATGCCTTCCTGGAGTGGGTGCTCAACAAATATCTCTTGAATGAATGAATGAGTGGCTACTTGTCTGCAGCTGCCTGGTCCATTAATTTTCTTTTCAAGTGGTTCTTCCTTGAGGGTCAGAGGTATTGATATCTCAGACTGACAATTAACTAGTGAAAAATTTTTCCCAGACCCTGCTGGTAGCAGTTTGGGGGATAGATACCTCTTTAGCATTTGTGTGTTAAGCAAAAGACCAAGAGTTTGGGCACAGGAGCTCTGCTGTGTTCTCTTTCCTCCTCCTCCAAGATGAGTCATTGAAAGTTGATTTAGGCGCCAGGCAATGAAAAAAAAAGTGATATAATTTCTGCCATATGAATTGAAATAGTTTGATAAGAGGGTCTCTGAAGGGGAATTCCCCAGCAGTTTTTCCTTTGTTCTCTCTTCTGGGGCTCAGCTCCCATTTTTTCCTCTTTGCCTGGTTCTTTCTGATCTTTTGGGTCCTGAGCTAAGTCAGGTGGTGCCATTTCTATAAGGACCACTGGGGCAGCACTGGGTTCCTTCCCAAACTTAGGTGAGGTGGGGAAAATCTCTCCCATTGTGATTCAACTGAGAGCAGCAGCAGCAGCAGCAACAACAACACAGTTTTCCAAAAATGTTTACTGGAATACTAAGAGAAAAATTGTAAATGTTTACAAAATATAAATCTTCAGTAATGAATGGATCTGTTAATTATAGTATCAGAAGATAATAATTATTCAGCTCCTACTATGTGTCAGACTTTATTCTAAATGTGTGATCTTTGGGTCCTACAAGAAGCAGATAGCCCTGGTGATGCTCAGTCACTGGCTGGGAGGAGACTGGTGCCAGTGTGTCCTCAACATTCACAGGGGCAGCAGAGGAGTTACCATTCTATGATGCTCCTACTATGAGCTCTCCTAAAGGGACATCTGAGTGAGGCATCTTCATGACCAATGTCATGCTTCACAACAATATCTGATTGGCTCTTCATAACATGGTGAGGCAGGATATTATGAATCCTATGCCAGACCTAAATCCTATCAATACTAATAACTTTCTTCCTTCAAAGACTCCATCCCAGCCATTCCTTCCCTCTGACATTACCCTTAACTCTCAGCTCATTGCTTCTAGTACTAATTGGATAATATTTTGTTCCAAAACAACCTCCATTCATTGACCTTCTATCTACTGACCTTCCAGCCATTGACTCTGAGACTTTTGCCTGACTTCACTTACGTCAGTACCTAAGATTAGAATTCATGGACCATCAATCTGATCACTTCCTTGGGTCATTCACTGGATGTCCTCAACTCCTTGCCTTTTTGTCCCGTCCCTGACTGAACACAACTCTCCACCTACTCTACTGTAGCAACAGGGTTTGTTTACCTTATGTCACTGGTCACACACTTCAAGTGGACCTCAGGCTGTAAACTTATTCCTCTTCTCTAGACAATTCATTCCAATTGTCTAGGAAACTACCACCTTCCACTTTCTCTCTTTTCAGATGTCCGGCATTCCTCCCTCTTCATTATCAACTGATGACCTTGTGGGGAGAAGGTAGATTTAACAAGAGGCCAGAGGAATTGGGGCTCAAGGAAGTACCATGAAGCTTAAAGGAAAAGGGACTCCCCAGCTTAGTCACTATGACAGGATGGGGATCACCACAGAAGTAAGGCTAGACCCAGGTCCCTAGAATTAGAATCAGCATAGGGATCCCCACAGGTTCCTGAGTCTGGGCCAGGGATGAACCCCCTGGGGAAAACAGAGTGGTTCTAGCTATGAAGACACAAAAGTTTCAAGGACTAGGTCAGGCAGATGTTTATATCTAAGCTCCTTTGAATTCTGGCTACCCCATGTTTCTGGAGCTTTTCTGTAACATATCAGTTCCCCCAGCAGGGAAAAACAATGATCCTGTTCCTCCCTTTACCAAATTGATCACTTTTCAAAGGCCTAGTCTTTTAAAAAAATTTTAAAATTTGTTCTTTTTGGTTATACATGACAGTAGAATGTATTTCAACATATCATACTACATGGAGTATAACTTCCCATTTTTGTGGTTATACATGATGTGGAGTTACACTGGTCATGAGTTCACATATGAACATAGGAAAGTTACGTTAGATTTATTATAGTTTTCTTATTCCCATCCTCCCTCCCTTCCCTTCCCTCTCCTTTGTCTAATCCAATGAATTTATATTCTCCCCTTCCCACCCTACCCGCTGCTTATTGTGAGTTAGAGAACATTTGGCCTTTTGGTTTTTTAGAATTGACTTATTTCACGTAGCATAATAGTCTCCAGTCCCATTCATTTACTGGCAATTGCCTTAATTTCATTCTTCTTTATCGCTAATATTTCACTGTGTATATATACATCATTTTATTTATTCATTCATCTGTTGAAGGGCACCTAGGTTGGTTCCATAGCTTAGCTATTGTGAATTGAGCCGCTATAAACATTGATGTGGTCAAAGGCCTAGTTTTAGCCTGAAGAACACTTTTTTTTTTTTTTTTTTGCAGTGCTGGGGATTGAACCCAGGGCCTGTGCTTGCAAGACAAGCACTATACTGACTGAGCTATCTCCCCAGCCCTGAAGAAAACTTCTAAGTGATGATTAGTTATAGAGATAACTGACATCCTCTTAAGAATGCTCTAAGAATAGTCGAGCCCTTCTAACTCACATCATCATTATAGATACACCTCCTCATATTTCTGATGTTGTTGATGCATCAGCCCTCTTATTATCCCTCGATGAGCCCCAAGCCAGTTAGGATCCCATCATTTCCATTTGACCCCTCCAGTATGGTAGCTGTCCAGTACCAATGGAAAATGATTTCTTCTGGGACCTGCATTCATTTAATCAGCTCACTCATTTTTTTGCAAGACACTTTTATTGAGTGTTGCAATGCCCAGGTATACTGGGGATACAAAGATGAATAAGATAAAGTCATGATTCTGAAGCACTTCATCTCCTTTGGAGACATAGGAAAATAATGACAATAGTCATGTATAATTTAAGTTAGAGGACTGGTTGCTATAACAGAGACTAAAAATAAAGAGAGATGAAGCAAGATAGAAACTGTCTTGCAATGATCTGGGCATAAGGAGAACAGAGCTGATAGGTCAGCTTCAGAGTGTCCTTCTGGGTTGTTGCTTAGCCATCCATAGAGCACTGACTTCACCTGTAAGGTCTAAAATGACTCTATTATTATTATTATTATTATTATTATTATTATTATTATTGGTATATCCACATTCCAACCAGTAGAGAGGGCAAGGGAGAAAAGAATGGCACATCTTCCCTGTGAGAGAATGATCCAGAAGTTGAACATCTGAGTCTGACATTCCTCTAGGAAGACCTTCTTCATCACATCTAAATTCAACAAAGCCATGTACCCAGCCAGAAATGCTATTTTTGCACTATGGCACAGTGGTTCTCTAATGTGGATGATTCTCCCCAAAATACATACTTAGAGGACATGGGCAGTGTCTAGAGATATTTTTGATTGTCACAACTGGGATGGAGGCACTGTGACAGTTACTGGGTAGAGGCCAGGGATGGCTAACATCCTACCATACACAGGAGAGCCCCCCCGCCAAACAAAGAATTATCTGGTCCAAAATGTCAATAGTGCCAAGATTGAGAACTTATTCTCCAGAAGAAAATGGATGTTGTGGACAGTTAGCAATATCCTATATGTGATGGTTCCTGCAGCAAATGTTTGTGAAAATGTACAGTAATTTGACACTTTAAGATTTTTCTATTCATTTCTTGAGTTGTCATTCAACCATATATATTAAATACAAGATACTTGTTTTATGCAAGGTGAATGAATTAGATATGGAGATGAGAATACATGATCTTTGTCCTTCAGCAACTTGCAGACTAATTGGGAAGGTGGACCAGCAAATGTAAGGATGTATGTAAAATGCAATTGGAGCATAATGGAGTGTTTGCTTTCCTAGGTCTACTTGGTAAGTTAGGAGCAGCTCAAAAAATTAATAACTAACCGGGTGCCATGGCACATGCCTATAATCCCAGCAGTTTGGGAAGCTGAGGCAGAAGGATCACAAGGTTGAGGCCAGCCTCAGCAACATAATGGAGGCTCTAAGCAACTTAGTTAGACCTTGTTTCAAAATAAAAAATGAAAAATGGACTGGTGATGTGGCTCAGTGGTTAAGTGTTCTTGGGTTCAATCCCTGGTACCAAAAATTTAATTGAATCATGCAGGATGACTGGGAATTAACAATCACAAAAGTCTGAGAAAGGCATTCCAAGCACAGAGAGAGAGACAGAACCACTATGAAATAGTAATATAGAAAGAGTACAAATAACATAGAAATAGTGAGTGAAGAATAAGAGAATATCCATGTATAGAATTTACAAGTGCTTTGATGTTGTAGAAAACAATATCATTAAATGGAAGAGGTAGCAAGTGCTAGATCACTAAGGGCATTTAATGCCACAAAAGTAGTTTAATTTAGTTCTTACACCATGGACAGCCTTTGTAATATTCTGAGCATATGTGACATGACCATATCTATACCACAGAAGCTCTTTCTAGCAGTAACATGAATGAAGATTTGGAGGGATTGAAACTGCAAGTAGGGAGACCTGTAAAGAGACTCATGTAATATATAAGTGAGGAATCATGAGGTTCTTCCATATTAAACACATATACTCATAAAAAAAACCATTGTCTGTACCGTCATAAATTTTACAATTTGCGATTCTTTAAGTTTCAGAAAAGTTCAAGAATTAAGCTTTCTAGAATATAATCTGTGCAAATAAATATGCAGTGTCATGGTTTAGATCTGGAATGTCCCCTCCCCCAAAGCTCACATGTTGGAGATTTGGCCACTTGTATGGCAATGTCCAGAGGTGGGACTTTGGAGAAGTGATTGGATCAGGAAGGCTTGTACCTCATCAGTGACTACATTTGATGGATTAATAATTGGGAGGAGATGGAAACTGTAGGGAGGTGGGGGCATGGTTGGAGGAAGTACATCACTGGGGGTGTGCTCGTGGGGATGGTGTCCGGTCCCTGGTCCCTTCCTTGCACACCCCCATCCTTCCATCACGATGTTTGTGTCTTGGAGTCAGCTAGACTGTGGACTGAAACCATTAACCAAAATCAATCTTTCCTCCTCTGAGTTGTTTGTGTCAGGTATTTCCATCTCAGTGATGAAAAGTTGACTAACACAGCATGTCTCTAGTTCATAAGAAGATACTTTCCTCAAATATCAGTCACATATTGTGACAATAAAAACCATTCAAACTCACATACTGCTTTATACTTTATTATCCATAATGCTGTTTCTTCTATTTATTAATATTTATGAATTTTCTTCTCCCCATGGATTTTCAGAACATTACCTCTTCCACATACTACATAAAAGCCTGATCTTGCAAGATGACCTTTCAGAAATTTTTATTCTTATGCTAATGTAACACGTTCTTCTTTCTATTTTATATTTAATTCTAGAATAACACAACCTCTCAAAGTTCCCCTGTTTATGCCTGCAGAACTCTTTAAAGAATAAAACGTGAAATGTCTTTTCTTGTTCTTCAAATTCATACTCTTTTGTTTGCAATTATTCCATCCCACTTACATACACAAAGATACTATCTCACGAGATGCTTTTACTTAATGGGAGTTATGTTTTTTATTTGTTAATTAAGGCTTCCAAACATATATATGACATTGAATTGTTTTTATATAATTCAAGTACAGCAATGATTTCTTTCCTAATGTAATGTTATAATGCAAGCTAGGTTTTCAAGCTAGAATTTTTAATAAAAATAGGAATAATCATATGATGCCACAAAGCACGTTATTGGTAACACTGTATGGATTTACATTTTAACAGTAAGAAAATTAGCAATAACTTCTCATACATGAAAGTAATTTGTTCAGTTCTTTTCAAATATAAATATCCCCTAAATTTTATAGGCTTCCCCCTTTTGTGATTCCCACAAGACAGAAATGAAATAGTTAATTCAGTGAGTAGTTACTAGGATGGCGATATATCTTGAGATTCAGTAGTACTTTGTTTTTATATACAATCCTCTTGTTGGTACTCCCAATGGCCCCTGTAGTGGGTGTCAGGTTCTTATTTTGTAGACTGGGAAATAAACTTAGAGAGGCTGGATGACCTGTCCAAGGTCCTACAGCTCATCAGCAGAGTGCAGGAAGTGACTGGCTGCTCTAATTGAAAGTCCAGTACCTTACCACATACTGCACCCGTCACTCACCAAGATCTAATATAGACCCAGCAAAAGCAGCTCCTGCCTTTCAGTTGAGAGATAAAATGTAAGCAACAGCTAATAATGTCAAATTGCTTTTAAGTAAATGATAAAATAAATAGAGACAATGAGGTCAGAGAGAAGACATTAGAGCCATGAAGTTGTAGCTAGCCAGTAGTACTATACTAAAATATACTGTGCCTGTTTCTCTGTTCTTTAATTATACGTGAGTTTACTGCTTTAGGCTTTGCAACACACACAAGTGAAAATAATAAACTTCCCCAGAAGCACCAGTAAACTGATAACCAGTTCAAATACTGTCTTTCAAAGAAAGGTTGGAAATGTAAAGGAACAAATGATAGAATATAAGAAAGGTAAATGCTTAAGTTAAAGTTTAGAATTCTTACTACTTTTATTTTCGAAGTGATCACATGATAATTTTGACATGGACAATTTGGAGTTCAATTATAGGAAGAAATTGTCTTTCAAAGGGACAGAAAGTATTAAACAAATATGAGTTGGTGTTTTCATTGCCCCTGGATAGAAACCATTGTTCCTCGGCTGTATTCCCCAAAGTCCTTTGTACTTGCTCAGTTTTGGACATCATGTATTTATTTATGCCTTTGTCTCTTCTGTTAATCTGTTAACTCTTGAGGAGTTTGTATTCTGAGCACTACCACAGTGCCTTGGACATAATAGGCTTACAAATATTAGTGAAGTTTGTTGGGATGAATCTGAAACTTGACAGTCCAAACACTGGCAACTCTAAGTACCAGTGAGACCTAATACAAAGAATGTCATTTATTAACTATTTTAAATAAAATATTTTATATTGCAAGTAGGTTTTTTTTTTTTTTTTAATTACTAATGTAATGGCAGCAGTTTCTTTTTTTAAACTTATGACAAAGAATGTGGCACAGATGACTCACTGGGTAGTTTTACAGTTGGAACTTTTCTTAGTACCTCAAGGATGTTTCTCTTGTCCTAATGACAACTCTTGCACCATCACAACTATGTCATCTTCATCACAAGGAACTAGCAAAACACAATACTTCTGAATTTAACAAATATTTATTAATCTCTTACCATATCTCCAGAAAGATGCTATTACTAGAGATACAGGGATGAATAAGAAACATGGAGCGGCCTTTATGGACCAGGCACATGCTAGACACTGGAGATACAGCAGTCGGTCTCAAATACCAGTGGGAAGGAGAGTTACAAATGTAATAGGTGTCACAGAATTGAACATAGAGAATAAAGTAATTCTGCTTCACTGTTGAACTTGGCTTTGGAACATGGGTGGGGTACGTCACCCTAACAAGGACCCTGGGTTATGTTTCAAGGGACAAAATATAAAGACATAAAAAGTGTATCTTATTTGTTAGGGGAGATCTCTGTTAAAATGCTGTTGGTTGAAGGTAACCGAAAAATCTAATCCAACATGACCTTAAACATAAGGAAATGTGTTAGCTCAAATGAGGAAGGGTGGTGGCAGAATTGGTTATTCCAGGGACTCTGCATACCACCAGAAACCCAGCTCCTTCTCCTCTTTCTCCTCTGCTAACCTCGGTATATTGGCTTCACTCTCAGGTAAGTTCTCCTCCTGGTCATCTAATGGCCATAGCAGTTCCAAGCTCCACCATAGTCAAAGGGGAGAGAGGAGATAATAGCTTCCTGGGTCCTGAGGGTGGAAATCTAAGGAACATCCCAGTAGATTTTCCCTTCAGTCTCATTAGTCAGAATTGCACTTCTGTTCCTGACTACACCAACCTCTGCTTTGGGAAATGAGGTCAACATGGCTGGACTGTGGGCGGGAGCCAGGCTCTGCCTCCACCAATATGGTCATGAGGCTGAACCGAGGAAGGTAACTGTGTTGTGTAGGCAACAAATTGAATCAGCTTTAGGAACCTGCAAGAGTTAGTTCAGAGGGAAGCCCGTGGGAGGGCAAGCATTTAGTTTGAAAGGAAAGCAAAAGGCAGATACAGCCTTGTATGTCATGTCAGAGGCTGTGGGATGTTATCATTACTGGAAGAATTAAAAGTTTCATGGTTTTGAGCAAATACCCTCATTTTAAACAAGGTGAGATCTCCAGTTATGGTAAGTCAGAGAGGTTTTTAGAATACTGAAAATTGGTCTTGTATAATATGTATCCTTGAATATAATACACACACATACAAATAAGTTGCTTTTTTGTTCCTAATTAAGACTAGGAAGTGAATTAGGAAACAAAAGACAATTCATTTTAAAACAAAGCAGGATAGTCTTAATTACGTCAAATGGTTATTCTCTCAGAATATTTCTGATAATTGAATAATCAATTCATCAATCGCAGAAGTCTTTAAGGGAAAATAAACAAACTGGGGTGCAGAAATATAAATTTTGTTGTTGTTTTAACAAATTCAAACTTCACCATGGCAAAGTCTTGGTGACTGAGTTAGAAAATAGCCCCCTCTTGTGACCAAAAATCAACTAATTGGTCATAAGTGCAAAGGCAACGCAAATTTTAAGCAAGTGTTTAGGAAGGAGGAGGAAGCTGGAAAACTGGAGAAGGCTTCCCCCTTCAGGATGATATTGTCATTACATTTATTTTAGAAATCCCTGGTTTATAAACTCTTGAAAACACTCCCTTTGTTTATGTATGGTTAATGATGACTGTTGACTCTAATTTCCAAAGCAAATTTATATTTGATCCATCCTATAGAAAATTATTATTTTAAAAGAACTCTATTATTGGTTTCTACAATTTTCTATATTTATTCTGGGCTTTTACAACTTGCACAAAATGAAACAATCATAATAAACATTTTAACTCAATTTTCCCCAAACAGTATCAACTATAATTAGAAAGCTAATGGAAGTAACATCTTTGGAAGGTGTGTGGGGATTTAGAAAGACAAATGAACCAGGAAATAGGTAATCAAAGGTGATTTCTAAAAATTGAACATTTAAAAATCAGCTGCCTTGAATATTACCTCCAAATCTCATGTACTATTTAGGGTTATTGGTATAGTTGTGAATTATTATTTTAGGTAACACCAGCTGATGGATACGGTTTCTGAGTACTGAAGAGAGCATAAAGTCTGCCATTTTTTGAAGATAGAAAAAAACCTTAGCAAGAATCCAGATCTTAATTTAGCTTTAATATCTAGAAATCTTTTGAGGCAAATCACTGATCAGCTAATTTGTATTCCTTCTCAGTAATATACAGAATGGCTTTATTTTTAAACAAAAGATAATTTTGTGAAGATAAAAGTAAATTTAATCTAAGACTAAAATGAACTGAGGTTAAGATGAACTAATGTGTTAATTCAGTTCACCTGAATAACAATAGTAGGTTTTGTGACTATTTGCTCTAACATTTATCAAGAGCTTTTTGTGAACCAGGCACCGGCTCATAAAATTATCTCATTCAATAATATTGTTATATAATTCACATTTCACAGATGAGAGGACTAAAGCTTTAAAAGTTTAAGCATTGTGCCCAAGACCAAGTCGTGGAGTCAGACTTCACTCAGAGCTGGCTCACAGCCTCCTAATCACTGTGTTGGAAGCCAGGACTGGTATTTCCAGCCTCACATACTCCAGTCCTCTGCATTTGAAGCTGTGTCTAGTTTGGTCATGGGGATTCAGTTCAATCTGTGACAGCTGGATAAAAGGCGCCCTTCCACATGATGCAACCTCCAACAAAGACTTTGTTGTTAAGAGAGCCCACTGGGGTCAATTCAAGAATCAAGTCAAGGGGAGAAGATTGTGGTACATTGACTAGAGAGGGAAAAGCCTAGAATGCACTTTGAGAAGATTTTTCAAACTCTTCTAAAGTGAGGATTTAGACTTTCTGATAAGTTCAATTTCTATAAGGTGTGCCAATAAATTATAATTGATAATTGTACTCTTCAGCATTCAGAATCAAATTTTATTTTGCTTCAGTTCAGTCAAAGTTCTTTGGCTCTAGATCTGGTTTGGGAAGGAATAGAGCAGTCTGTTCTCATCTGGACCAATCCTGGGAGATTGATCCTCATCTTAATTCATCTGTAAGTCATATCAGAGTATTTTCTATTTCCTTGATTCCCCAGCCAAAGGCACTTCTGGAGTGGAGGCATGCCTAGAGCAAGCACCAAGCTGATGCTTGTTGAATGAGCAGAAGTGACACAAAGAAATCTTAAGTTATAAAGAGTAGTAAACTAGATAGAGGAGGAGGATCTTCCAAGGAGAGAGAACAACACATGCTTGAATTGTTCAGGGAACTAAAAGTGGCTGAACATGATTGGAGATAAGGGTGCAGGATAGAAAAGTAGTGGCAGTTTAGTCAAAGCCCACAAAGTTTGGTTTGAAATCTAGTTTACTCTTACTGGCTGCGTGTCTTTGGACAAGTAATATACCTCTCTGTATCTACCTTATGGGATGTTAGAAAGATTAATTATTGCATAAGAAGTACTTAGAACAGTGCCTAAAACATAATAAGTACTTGACAAACATGAACTCCTACTATTAACAGGGGATAGGTTCTAGGGGGTCCTATGAAAAGGTTCCTTATGTAACAAAATTACTGCCTAATGCTATTTTTAGAACTCTGTTAGAGGCTTATCTCTTGGCTGGAGCCAAAGTCAATGTTAGGACTTATAGGAATTTCTTTCCAGAGACTCACCATTGGGCCAGATAATTCCTTTAACCAAGTATTAAGTAGGTTTGTAAGAAGTGGGGAGAGAATGTGTGGTTTGAATTTTAGAGTCATTCTGGTATGTTGGATAGAGAATGGATTGAAGAGGAATGTGAAGCAAAGAAGGTATCTTATGACACAGGGAAAAGAGAAAGAGTAAAACAAATGCTTTTTTTTTTTTAACAGTTCACATAGATCAGGTGCTGGGTCTCCACAGGTATGAGACAAGAATATTACAGATACTCACTAAAACAGGTGGACACGAGATCTAAACGTGTGCTGGATTTAGAGTTTCAGAAACAGGAAAAGAGCGTGTCACGTGTCTGTCATGTGTCAGTGTATATACTAACATGGAGGAGGCCCATGCAGTTAGGGATGGCTGGGGCAGAGTCAAGGAAGAAAGTTAAAATTTTGTGGCAAAAGTCATGGAAAGTTTTTTAAGGCTTGGAAGAAGCGGGGAGAAAGTATGTGGTTTGAATTTTAGAAAGGTCATTCTGGTAGGTGGATAGAGGATGGATTGAAGAGGAACAAGTGGAAGACAGGAAAGCTGTTGAGGGGGCAATTGCAGTAACCCAGATGGAAAGAGATGGGAACTTAAGTTGAGTCAGTGCCCAGAACTATATAGAGTGAAGGGAGCAACAGGTGAGGGGCGATGAGAATCCATAGGACAACCACCTGGGTCTCAGTTGTTATGCCTGGTCGATGGGGTGGGTGAGCGTATCAGTCACAGAGAATGGGAACACCAGGAAAAAACTGGCTTTGAAGGAAGTAGGAGGATTTGGTTCTGTACATGGTGTCTTTGATTTTGGACATACTGAGTTTGAAGAGAACAGCCAAGTACTGATGCCAAGTAGGCAATGGGTAAGTAAGCCTGCTGCTCTAGCCAAAGATTGGAACCCTTTGATAGGAACACTGGCCAGTTTATTCAACATAGCTGTTAATACTTTTGGACTGAAGAGCAACTCTTTTTTGTTAGTTGTTTATGATGCTATCTATGCCTTGATTATAGATATTAATGTTAAAAAGATTAATGAAACCCCATCTAGAAAGTGGTGAAGTTCTGAAATTCTTTCTGGCAATTCAAGAGCATTATTACTCATTGTCAGGCAGCAGTAACTGAAACAAAGATACTGCTGAAATCTGAGACATAAAGATCTGTACTATGAGGGTTTTGTCAATTGGTGGTCTTTACAATGTTCTGCTTTTGACTGAATTTAATAATATAATTATTTAAATGTGTACATATGGGGATACCTTATTATGTGTGTGTATAATGTGTTTCTACTTTTACACTTTTTAGTCACTCAAAAATTTTACTATAACTGCAATTTTTCAACCTTCCTGTGTAGGTATCTCTGATGACTATATAACACCTATGTTTAGTTTTTATAAAAGTATTGGGGAATTGAAAATGACTCAAGAAGAGTATGCTCTGCTTACAGCAATTGTTATCCTCTCTCCAGGTAATTTCAGTGTTACATTTACATTTTTATACCTTTTGTTTTTTCCTTGGTATAATAGTGATAATGTTTATTAAAGAAAATTTGGAAAACACAGAAACATAAAGGACAACTAAATGGCCTATAATTCTACCATTCAAATGGAACCATTAACATTTAGTGTATTTCTTTTTTCCAAACATCACCCTTGTGCATTCGTTGTATGTATATTAAACACATACTATGTACTAGACATTAGGGATACAGGAAGATACAGCTCCCATGGAGTGCACATTCCAGTAGTATGGAGAAGATAATAAATGGTGAAACAAATAAAAGTAACTTTTTAGGAGGTGGGAAATATTACACAAATATTATGATGAGAATATAAGGAAAGACAGTGGTAGGATAATGATATTAAATAGTGGTCATGAAGTCTTTTCTAAGTAGTTGACATTGGAGCAGGGATATATATGAAATTATTAGCCAGGCATGATGGTACATGTCTCTAATCCCAGTGGCTTGGAAGGCTTAGGCAGGAAGGTCGAGAGTTCAATGCCTGCGTCAGCAATTTAGCAGGGCCTTAAGCAACTTAGCAAGATCCTGTCTAGGGATGTGGCTTGGTGGGTAAGCACCCCTGGGTTCAATCCCTGGTACCAAATAAATAAATAAACAAGAAATGATATACTTCATATAATAATAATGGAGAACACATTGTGTCATTTTAAAGTTTATATCTCTTCAATAGACTTTTCCCAAGTTATTCCAATTGTTTTACAGTTGTGTTGATTTACAGTTGTAAGCTGTGTAATTATATTGGTAAAAGTTTGTAGTAATGTGTGGATCATAATCCATTGCATGGACGTGCAATCACATACTAAATCTTTACCATATGTTTGTACAGCATGATGCTTCCAATTTTCTTGTTTTAAACAATGTTGATACCTCTGTACATAAAATTTATTTATGAATGTATTTGGGAACAAGTAACGTCGTGTTTATGCCATGATTAGGAATTGTAAAGCACACTTGCCTTAAACCATTTTTATACATGATATTGAGGCAGAAGCTAGTTGCTCTTTTTTTAATCATAAAAAGTTAGTGATTAAAAAAAAGAAAGAAAGAAAAAGAAAACCTGTTGGGCAGAACCTTCTTCTAAAATTAGGCACGTAGATACTCTTCAACCCAGTAATTCTACTCCTGGGATTATACCCATCGGAAAGGGTATTTATGCCTATCAAATGGATTTCCTTTAGGGACTTTGGTTGGAAGGAGACATTAGAGAGCCTTCTCAGGAGCATTAGATGTTCATATCTTGATCTACTTGTGATTACATGGGTGTATATTAATTCATACATTTTGAGTGTACATGAACACTTCCAAAAAAGTTAACCTTGCCGAAATTATGCCAAATTAATGCTTTCCCCCTTTTTAATTTTGTCACTTTATTTTTAAACTCCAAAACAGATAGACAATACATAAAGGACAGAGAGGCAGTGGAGAAACTTCAGGAACCACTGCTCGATGTGTTACAAAAACTGTGCAAGATTCATCAGCCTGAAAACCCTCAGCATTTTGCCTGTCTCCTGGGTCGCCTGACTGAATTGCGGACATTCAATCATCACCATGCTGAGATGCTGATGTCATGGAGGGTGAATGATCACAAGTTCACCCCGCTGCTGTGTGAAATCTGGGATGTGCAGTGTTGAACATCGCCACCTAGCTCCTTTACTCCCTTGATGTACAACTTTCCTCTATTTCATTTGTACCCAGTTTCACTCAAGAATCTCAATGACTATTTATGCAGTAATTATGTGACTTCCACAATTGTAAATATGAGTTAGATAGAATTATTTCTCTACATTATATTATACAAGGCTTCAGGGAATCCTACTTTCTAATTGGCATGCCCTGTTTGCCTAATTAAATTGTTACTTCAATTCTATCTGTAGAACTAGGGGAAACCCCATTTTTCTCTTTCTCTTACCATATTGCATATATTTTATTAAAGAGTTGTGTTCAATTTTAGCAATAAACTGAATGTAATGGCAACAGGCTGTTCTCTGGAAACAAAATTTGGCAAATATTTCTTTAAGTGATGTAAGACATTGAACTGGGGTGGGGGCAATTTACAGGAAGGTAAGTCTTCATAACATAAATGGCACTTTTCTCATGCCTGGAGAAGTCATGGTGCACATTCTTTCATTTGTAATAGCCCTGTGATCATTTCATTTTCTTTGAAGTTCAAAGAGAATTGCATAGAGAAAAGTTAATGAGTTTCATGTAAAATATCCCCTCAAGGCATCCCCTTTTCCCCTAGGTACAGTCTTGACACTGCATTTACAAATTGAGAGGATGCAGATAACTACAGTGAGGGAACATTCCCTTATCTCTCTTAAAGTGCTCACTCCTGGCTCCAGTGCATAAGATTAATCACTTTTGCATTTGTTTTGTTTTGCTATTGCTATTTGAAAATACTCCTACAGCTGGGTTTGCAGCTGTTGTATACTTCCCCCAAAGCAGGAATTAGTTCATTTCCTTCCCTCATTGTTCTACTGTTGCTTTTTTCTCCCCATTATTCTTTGATGATTCCAAAAACACACCTTCAATAAATGATGATCTTAAATTTCCCCTTTTCCTGAAGTCAGCCAAAATGGAGCTTGCTTAGCAAAAAAAAAAAAAAAAAAAAAGTTTTTTTTTTTTTTTTGTATTACAATACTAGAGTAACCCTGAAGTTCTAAAAATAAATAGCCAGTGGAAAAGGGAGTGAGTTGGGGCTAGTCTCAATTGGATTCTATCTTGATACAACTAAGTGCATGATTTTTGTTGTTGTTGTTGTTAAACTCCATGAAGGATATAAAGATGATTAAGACCCAGTAATTGCCTGGAGGGGGTGTCCCAGGGGTGCAGAGGAAAGCACTCTATGGGCTTACCTAGGAACCAGGGAAAGTCTCATGGAGTACCGAGGTAGGATTTCCATTAGGTTTCAAAGGATAGCCCTGGATTCCATGGCCAGGAGTCAAGGTGAGAGAAGGGGAGCAGCCAAAGGAAAAAAGGTGGGAATTGTGCAGATTCCCCAGAATACCAAAAGTAATCTATGGGAGAAAGGCAGGAAGATCATCTTTTACACTTTAGCTTCACCATCGTGAAGTGAAGATATCAGCGTCCATTGCTCAGAGGGATTTAGCTGATTAATGAAGAGGTAAGTGGGAATGTGCAGGACCACAGGGGAAGAGGGCTGGTCAGGAAAGGACATTTAAGACAAGTAAATTTCTGAATGTCTGAAAGGGTAGCTCCAGTTTTGGGGTACTGGATGTGGTTTGGTGTCTCCAGAACACAGGCTACCTGGGGGGCAGGGTGAGCAATGGGAACTGCGGGGGCACTGTAGACAGAGCTAGAAGCTTGATTTCATAGGTCTGGATTTATTAAAATGACTATGACCTTATAATAGCAAACAATGACGCTTACCCTATGGAAAACTAATTATGATAGTATAAGAAATACATATTTTGATTTTGTTCCTGGTTCCTGACACAAAGTTTCAAAGACCTTTGGAAATCCCTGAGTGATAGGGTTAACAGGATAATCTTTGGTATTTGTAACAAGCTTCCTTTAACCGTACTTAGATTTATATTTATAAGATGTCTCTTGGTGGGCTTCAGAATGGGTTGCAACTAGAGGAACCAAGCACATGATTAAAGGGTTGAAATTTTCAGCCCCAACCCCTGACTTCTGGGGAATGAAGGGCTGGAGATTGGCTTTAATCACCAAAAGTCAATAATTTAATATCATGCTTATGTAATGGAATCTCCTAAACAATGGGATTTGGAAAAGGTCTTGGTTGGAAACTCATGGAGGTGCTCTGAGGGTGGCGTGTGGGGAAGAGGGAGGAAGGAAGCCCAGGCTCCTTTCCTCCTCAGACCTTGCCCTGTGCATCTCTTCCATTTGGCTGTTCCTGAGAAGAATCCTTGATGATAAACTGGTAATAGTGACCGAAGTGTTTCCCCAAATTTTTGTGAGTTACTTTAACAAGTTATTGAACATGAGTGGGGCTATTGTTGGAGCCCCCAGCTTATAGTTGATTGGTCAGAAGTCTAAGTGTCAATCTGGGATTCGTGGCTGATGTCTGAAGTGAGGACCATCTTATGGGCCTGAGCCTTTGACCTGTGGGCTTGGCATTAAGTCTGAGTAATTATGTCAGAATTGAATTGAACTGAAGGACACCTAGCTGGTGTCAGGGCTGGTTGAAAGAAATTTGTGTGTGTGTGTGTAACTGTTTTTTGATTTTCTTCTTTGTTATTGAGAATTAGAAACCAATTTCACTTGTTTAGTCTATAGCCAAATTTTGTTTTCCCAGGTTTTTTCTCCTTTTACAAAATTACAATGAATTATTTTTCCCTGTCATGAATAAATCCAGTAAGTTGTCACGTATCACCATGGGGTGTTAAGTGGCTGTGGTGGGTATCTGTTTTATTTGAACACCCAGAACCTCTTGCCCTTGCTTTTGTAAGAGTACTTTCCTCAGGGGACCTTCCCCCTACTGTTTGCTTCATCCACGTGTTTTGGGTAGATGGACTCTAGCCCCAGCTCAGAGTTAGTGATGTGACTCAAATATAGGTAATCAGAGCATTGCACATCTTGGGCCCCAGTGGTTGGTTTAGGATTGGGCAGGTGACCCACTTAAAGGAAATGAGATATTTTGCTTGGGATGTTTTCAGGAGGCAAGCAGTGTCTGGCATTCGCCTGTCACTGTGCTGAGTTATTGTCCCAAATTCTTCGCCCTCTTTCTGTCATAGAAGTTTACACTCAGATATTTGCCTTGTAAAATTTCAGTGCCTCTCACTAGAGTAGGTAGAACACACATCCCTGCCCACTGATGTCAGGGTTGTCCTTGTGGTTTGCTTCTGGCAATGGAATGGGGGTGGAAGTGACATCGTGCCAGTTCAGAGCTGAGGCCTTAGGAGACATCACATGTTTCTATTTGCTGCTCTTGTACTTCTGCCATCTGCTGTGAGAAGCAAGCCCCAAAAGCTGCAAGTACCAGGAGAGAGAGAAGGTGCATACCTGAACCTGAGCGACAGCTTGAAGCAGTATCTGCCCTCCACCATCAGCTAACTTGCAGATCTCCCAAGCGAGATGAATCAATGTTTATTCTTATAGCTACTGAAAGTTGGGTGTTGTTTTATATAGCACGGTCACAGCAAAAAACTAACAAATGTATGCTATTTGTTTTCAGACCCATCCCTTCTCGCCTTCTTGCTGTGTTCATACTGGGAGGGAGAGCTAACCCCTAACAAGCTGCATTGGATAGGTTCCCCTGTCAATTGGTTTTGGCAGGTTCAATCAACAGAAGGCATTGGTGGAAGATTGAAGGATGGGAACAAAAGAAAAATCAGGTTATTTCTCCCTTGCTTTCTCAGATCACATCTCCCATGTGGCTCCCAGTCCGACTGGGCCAATCCTGCCCTAATGCCTATGGCACTGGCCTCTGAACTCTTCTTTTCAACTTCCAACTCCTGGGACCATAGTGGCTGCCTAACATTGCTCATAGCTGGTCTATCTCACCTGCTCCTCTTTACCTTCTCAGTTTTTCCATTTCCTGTAAAACCAAGTTCACCTTAAGTTCCTTCTTTTCTGGAGTACTTAGGGTGGTTTGTGTTTTCTAACCTGAGCCTAACTATTCAGTTACTTGCTTTATAAGTTAGATTTGAAGCTAAGAGAATGTAGAACTAGAACTCCTGGAAACCATCTAGTAACCAGTGGGAATCTGAGAATAAAACCAACATGAGGAGTAGAATCAACAGAGACTGGCTTCCAGGGATACTATTTGAACTCTTAGATCCAACTTGGCCTGAAGTTAGAAAGTTCTATCCTAGGATTTCAGTTACATGGGTCAAAGCATCTCCTCCCTGCTTTTTCCTTCAATGGGTGTGAGGATGTTTTTTTCCTGTGGTAGAAATTTGATGATGTGTAGATGATAAGCCAATTAGAGATAACTTAGTTTCTGTGAGAGCTTCCCATGGGCCACACTGTGACCCCATCTTGTAGATGAGGTGGGGGAATGGAGAGTGTGTCACAGTGTAGTCATTCTTGCTATGTTGTTGGACTTTTACATCTCTCTCGGGATATAGACTGTACTGGTTTCCTAGGGCCCCTGCATTACCATAAGTTTGGCAGCTTACAATAGACATTTATCACTTCACAGTTTGGAGGCTGGAGGTCTCAAGTCAAGGTGCCAGCAGAATCTTCCCTTGCCTCTTCCAGTTCTGATGGTTCCTGGTATTCCTTGGTTTATGGCTGCATAATCTTAATCTCTGTCTTTGTCTTCACATGGTTGGTCTCCCCCCTACCGCTTATCAGAAACTCTCATTTTGGGGGCCCACCTTAATCCAGCATCATCTCTTCTTAACCCTTACTTTCACATCTGTGAAGATTCTATTTCCAAATATGGTCGTATTCTGAGGTTCCAAATGGACATGAATTTTGGGGGCATAATATTCAACCTACTAAACAGATATAACACAATATTTTGTTTTTAACCACAACATTGCTATCATAAAATTTCATATTGATCTACTTATACACAATATTTTAGTGTAAATGGATCTCAGTAGATTGTCTGCTGAATGGATAGTTTAACTGTGCATAAAGCAAGCTCTCTATTACCCAGAGATTTAAACCAGTACTTCACACAAGGCATGATCCACAGGCTGACATTAAATAATGTCAAAGCATTCAAAACAATTTATACAGAAATGTCAACAATAACAACAAAAGACAGGAAAAAAGAACTAAGAATCCAATCAAAAACAAAACAAAAATCAATATCTAGAGAGTATTTTAAGCCACAGAAGCATTCTTGTAGGACTTTGAAAAAGCAACTCATATTTCAATATCCAAGGGCTACCTGACTTTTATAGACACTCTGAGAATGTTTTAGTAATATGAATGATAATTTCTAATGTAATAATTAAAAAAAAAAGTTTTCCAAACATGGTGCCTTCTTAAAATGGGGCATATCTTCACAACTGGGAAGTCAAAACTAATAGACTGTCAGTGGATGGACACAAACTGGTGAGTCTTGCTTTGCATGTTATGAGTATGCCAATTACAAGCAAAGAGAGACCCTCTAAAACATGGTGATTAACCTAACCACCAATTAGAAAGCCTGCACATGAAAGTAAATTGCAGCTTATTAGATGGAGCCCTCAATTACTAATTGCAATGTTAAAATCAAGGTAGGTAAAATGGTCAGTGCACTCAGGGAATGGGGTAGCAACTGGGAATTAATGTACACACTAGGCAACGGAAGCAACAATAGGAAGTGTGTGTGTGTGTCTGGAAGTAGGGAGGAGGGGAAGGGATAAGAAGGGGGAGTGAGAGAGGGGCGAGGGGGGGGAGAGGGAGGGGGGGGGAGAGAGAGAGAGAGAGAGAGAGAGAGAGAGAGACAGAGAGAGACAGAGAGAGAGGGAGGTGTATGTGTGTGCACAAATGAATTAAAGAATCTAGAAGGAACTCCTTACCCAATCCCACATTTAACCAGTGAAGAACATGGGCTTAAAAAGGAGTGATTTGCACAAATTTCCTGACTCTGGATCATGTGCCATCACATTGCTCTGTATTTTTATAAACAAATAGACAATGAGAATAAAATAAAATTAAGCATAAAAATAACCTGCTGACAAAGTTTCAGTAAATGATTTGAAAATATTAAGGGATGTATATGTGTGTTCTTTCTCTCTGTGTGTATTAGAATACATAATGTCATATAAGCATAGTTTCAATTTTTAATAAATAGTATTCAAATATTTAGGTACATAGTATACATATAAGAAAATATAAAAGAACAATTGAAAATTAATGACTCATTAAGCAAATCTATATAACACAATTTTCATTTTTCTAGCATATTGGGGTTGGAATCTAGGGTTACTTTATCACAATTGAGCTATACCCTTCAGTCCTTTATAGTTTTTATTTTGAGGCAGGGTCTTGCTAAGTTGCTGAGACTGGCCTCAAATTTAGGATCCTCATGTCTCAGTCTCCTAGATTGCTGGGATTGCAGGTGTGCACCACCACTCCCAGTAATTTACTTATTCTTAAGGTTTTGTAGAGAAGTGTACATATCTTTATATTAGGGTTCAAGAAATTCAATTGTAAATCTCAATTGAACTCAAATTTTGGCTAAAGGAGGCAGTATGTAAATTTCCCTTTAGTTTTAAATAGAAAACTAGAAAACACAGGTTGATTTGAATATTTATCTATCGCAATCCCAGGCCATAAAGTGTTCTGGGATTGACTTCAGTTCAAAAAGGAAGAAGAAAGAAACAACTACTGCTTTAAACCTAACTTCCCAAGCATCTTTGGAGCATCTCCACTTGCAGTTTATTTTCAGACTTCAAACTGAACAAACCTTGAACCAAATTGAACGATTCTATCCCCATAGCTGGTTTTCCCTGTGTCCCTTAGATCATCACCACCAAACCTAATAACTATGATGAGATAAATTAGCTCCTTAGATAACTCCAGACACCCTTTCCCTCACCATCCTTCTGAGCTAATTAGGTTACTATCATCTTTCAATTTCTGGAATTGCCACTTGTCTTCCTCTCTTCTTCAAAAATCCTTGAAAATTATTTCCCCAAATGTTCATCCCAACTGCAGGAAAGAATCTACATCCCTCAGCAACCATCAGGCCTATCATCTGTGCCTAACTCTCCAGATGATCTTTCTCCCCATCCCCAAACTTGATATTCAAAAAACTACGATTCCAGAAGATTCCATGCGCCCTCCCACATCTCATGAGCCTTGCATTTGTTGTTCTCTCTGTCTGGAATGTATTCCTTATTCACAATTACCTCTTTCTTCTGGCAGATTCTTATCCTTCAAAATTCAATTCTTTCAAACCTCTGACCATCACCTCCAAGACTATAGGGTATTGCGTCTTTCACGGACTTTCATTTAGCCTTTCCTATGCTCCTGGGCACTGTGAAGGCTGAGGTTGCCTTCTTCATTTTAGTTTCAGCAGCAACCATGTGTCTCATTATTTTTGTTGAGAAAATGAAGGAGTAAAAGCTAGAGAGACCATCATTTCAGTTCAAGGCCCACACTTTGGAGATGTGGAGAATGATGGACCTGAGAGATGACATGATTGGAGGAAGGTAACACAATAACAGGAGAGTAAGGGCCTGGGCTAGAACAAAGATCTCCTGGCTTTTAGCCAGTAATTTTCCTCACATGAACAAGCCACACTTACAGTTCTCACGGATCTATCATTACATTGTAACAATGACATCATCACATTGCAACAATGACATCGTTACAGTGTTACAGTGAGAGAGCGTCTGTTTTATTTCAACTGAGCATCCTTTTTTTTTTTTTTTAACACTACCAGAAAAATTCTTTAGAAATACATAAACTTTATAACTTGTTAAAGAAGCTTACCTCTAATTTCAGTCTCACTAATGTAAAATATGAGCATCCATTTGTCGAGGTTAATATTCACTTCCCCTGTCCCGTCTGGCTTTGGAGTTTCCTGAAGGAAGAGCCAACATTCTCTTTTCACTTCCAGTTGTGACCTGGAGCTACGGGAATCCTCTGTCTCTCACACCCACGAGAAGAGGGGCTTTTCTGAATAATTTCTGCTTAGGACCACATCCCTGCTGACTAGTAGTAATAGTTGTTATTATTTTAATCTCTAGAAACTGTGTCGCCATCAGGACAGGAGTGAATTAGGATTGGGAGCAGCTCTTAACAGATAAAAGGGACAGGCCTTTCCACCCTACCCTGCAACGCTCCAGCATGCTAGGAAGCAGTCTTTAGAAGCGAGAGTCATTCACCTCTCCTGTCTATCAGGACAGATAGGGGGATAGTTCGAGTCGCTGTGAGGCCAGATGGGAGGACTTGCTCTGTTATGAGCCACTTTTTCTTTTAGTGAAAAAAAGGGCTCGGCCACCAAAGTTCCCAGCTTTTGGGAGGTGAAGGGCAGGGAGCCCAGGAGACCGGGTAGCACTCGGGTATCCGGCCCGCTCGGCGGCCCGGGGGCTGGGCCTGGAGGCCCCGCCCCTCTAATTCTGATTGGTTCCTTCGAAACAGGCGGCGGCTCCGGGCGGCGAACCCTTGAGGCGGCGGGCGGTTGGTCCGGGGCGTGCATCCCGGCACAGATTGAGCCAAAGTGTCCCCCAGGGAGAAGTGACCCTCCTGCTCCTGGGCTGGTGAGTACTGCCCTGTTTGCCTTCTCTTTCCCTCGTGAGCTTTTCCTCGCCTCCTCCGGTCTCTCGCGCCTCAGCTTGAGGTTGAAGGAGCCCCCAGCGACTGCTGAGTGGGGTTCAGTTGGGCCTCCAAGCTGCGGGATCCAAGGAGCTCCGTGATTGGCTGGCGGTGGGAGTCGCGTGCTCTGATTGGTTCCTGGAGCTGTCAAGCTGAAGTTGTGCTTGCCTTCACCTGCCCACCCTGGGGCTGTGAGAGGGGCAGCAGGTGTGGCGGGGGCGCGGGGGAGGGGCGCAGCAGGTGCGTGTGGGTTAGGCCGGGAAAGAGGTTTGGAGTCGCTACCCGCCCTGTCTTAGGATCCGAAGAGAAATCAAAGCCTGAAGCTAGTGTGGGGTTTCCTGGGGACCCTCATCCTCAAGCGTTTGGCACGAGGGTCACTTGATTCTTCATCATCACCCTCACAAAGAAATGAAGAAGTCACTGATTCAGGAAAGAGAAAGACGCACGCATCTTGCCCTTTAGCAGGCTTTACAGTCTCTTCCCTATTTGTACTCGGCAGTTCCTGCAGGGTTCACATGTCCCAGATGTACGGAACTAGGGAGTGTGACTGGAGACCTTGCCCAGTGCTTTTCCACCCACGCCCCTCAGTTTGGGGGATGCTGGCAAAAGAAAGTTTTGCAGATGTCCGTGGAAGTCAGAGGGAATTTTTGGAGCGCATGCCTCCCTATGCAGTCTCCCCTGTTTTTTTCTATCTTTTAAAATGAAGGAATTGGCTTTTGTAAGTTTCGAGTGCCTTGTAGAGGATGGTGAGGCAGTCTTTAAGAGATTTTTTTTGTTTTTTGTTTTTTGCAAACACAGTATAGGTCACTCTGGTTTTGCTTTGGGTGTGGAGAGCGTTAATAGCTACTCTCAGAAAAAAAGCAGTTTGTGATCTACTATCTGATCCCCTCTCTTGATGATTAAGTGATTAGGAATTGGAATTTGGGAGCGACTTACATTTCTTTGAGAGGAAACTAGTGAAAGTCTTCTGGTGGAGTTTCTGATGCATGTTGTTCTTCTGACTCAACCGTTTAAAAAAAAAACATTGAAACCAACTGACAATGAATAGTACGTGTCTGATATTTGGACCTTATTGAATTAAAAGTAGTGTTTTTCCTTTTAGTGGAATGAAGTTGTTAAATATTTGGATCTGAAATCAGATCCTGCTAAATGTGTGACCTTAGGCACATTATTTAATCTTTCTAAGCCTAAATTTTCTAATCTGTAAGAGAAGGTTAATAATAGTTCCTACTTTATTGATGTGAGGATTGTTGTAAGGATTAAATGAAATAATCCACATAACTAGTTTAGCACAGGTGCCTGATAACATAGCTATCATTATTATTTTACTGTTCAACTTGGATTAAAAGTTGCAAGCTATCTGCAAAAGGTGGGGAGAAACAGGTGAAGGCAGTGCCAGAAGCAGAGACAGCTATCACTCATTGATTAATTAATACATGAATGCACTTAAAAATCATATCTGGAACATAGCAAACCCTTATGTTGCTGATTGTCCAACACATTATTACCTAGAATATGTCATATATATTCTAGGTACTTTACTTATACCATTGTTAAAACTTATTAGTAATTCTGCAATCATGTTGTTTTTATCTCCATTTTATAGATGTGGAAACTAAAGCTAAAAGAAAGGAAAGAACTTAGTGAGGTCCACCCCAAATCCAGTGCAGACTGTCTAATTCCCTTTCTGAATTCACATCACTTTTGCATTATATTCCTAACATTAAGCAACTTCCTGGACTGGGTTGTCTGTATGGCCCAGATTCATTTCTGCTGTGGGTATGAGCTTATTTTGAATATTTTATTAATTAAAAAAAGAGAGCTACCTGTGATGGTAAGTTTAAATGTGTGATAAGAGAATAATGTCAATAATATACATACTATTAATTAAAAACTAAATAAGTCCAAAAGTGGAAATTAGTTCAGAAGTAATGTTTCCTAACATATTTTTCACTTAGTTTTTGTTTATCACTATGATTTTGCTAGATGACTACTCTTATTTATTTAATTATTTTTTTGTAATTTCTCAATTTAACTTTGAAGATAAGGGAAAAAGTTTCAGTTACTTCAGTAACTGTTTTCTTTTTTTTTTTTTTTTTTTTTTTTTGGCTTTCACAAACTCTTAAGTAATTGTTTGTAAACTGACTGTTGATAAGGAAAGTAAAGAATTGATGTTAATATATACAATATTATTTTACTTTCTTTGGTAATGTTTGCATCTATTTTACTTTCTTCTTATCGCTTTTCCCTATTTTAATTAAATATACCTCTGCATACCTAATGAGCCAAATGATTACACTGGATTTGAGAGAACAAGAAACTTGAGTCCTGTCAGTCAGTTTATCTCACATTGAGTTTCCTTATTTTTAATTGAAACTTAATGATCATAGAGAAATGCTTTGGAGGTAATGTTTACAAGATACAGACAATAACTATGCTTGTGTTTCTTTAGTGTTTCTCCTTCTAAAGAGTTTTCTTATTTTTATTATGTGGTTATAGAGTAGCATGTTTTAGTTTACAGAAAGGTACTATGTATTTTATAGATTAATTATAAATTTAAAGACTAGAATGTAACAAAATGTAGCAGATACACTAAATGTAGTTTTATCTTTGCTGCTGACAGTATCATAGGAATTTGTACTAGTATTCCATCAGTCATATGCTGGTTATTATTAGAGTGCTAATAGAGACTTCTGCTTACTGTCATATAACAAATGTATTATAAGAAAGTATAGTAATATTGTTATATTGTATGCATGTATGATATGTATCAACAAAGTCCACCATTATGTAAAACTATAATGTACCAATAAAAAATATGGGAAAAAGAGATATATATTAGCTATGGGGAAGGGCTTATTCTAAATATGGAGTATTAAACATAATGATTTTTATTTTCCCTTGATGGATGACTTTGGGTGTGTGTTACTGAGGATTGAATCGAGGGCTTTGTACATGCCAGGCAAGCAGTCTACTGCTGAACTGTACCTCCAGCCCCTGACTTATTTATATTTTGGATTCCAAACATAATTGGTTGTTGAAAAAATGTTTTAACTATATATAGAATTTTTTTCTTTTTTACACACACTCATAATTCAGAAAAACACCATTATCTAAGCAACATTATATATATTGTCTACAGGTTGTTTAATAATAGAAATCCTTTCATCTCACTGGATAGAGTTCTATATTATTCTTTCAAGTAGCTTAATAAGTCCACTGTATGAGTGTCCCATAAGCTTAAGCAGTTTTTTTTTATTAATGGATAATTAGATATTTTTCTTATATTCCTTATGTTAGTGTACTGCATTTTCATATAGTTTTTTAGTCAACTGTATGTAAAGGTGAATTTATTTTAATTTCATAAAATGAAATTTTATGATGAACTAAAAATTCTTTCTACTGTAAAATTAGGTTATCCCAGTTAAATCCCTGTTGAACATTGCAAGAGGATATTTTCAAATAAAAAAGCAAAGATTTCCAGCAAATGAACAGTCTCCATATTTTGCAAATAGCATGTGATGTTTGAATAAACTGTAAATTCATATTTCTTTCTCTTAAAAGTCTTTATCTCTTATTGAAGCTGCTTTTTCTGTAAGTAAATATATATTCATTTATAATTTCACATTCTTTTTATTGATATATACAAAAATTATATTTAGAAGTAATTCCATACTAATTTAGTATTGATTTCGAATAAAGAAGTAGATGAAATGGAGAATGTTATTACCTTTTAAAGATCTTAAAGTCTAGGGTATAGTAAAATCCGAAGCATATTTTATTACTATATAACCTAAACCCAGGACGTGGGTCAGGGGAATTGCCTTGGAAGGATGGGTAGAAGTGAGTTTAGAGAAGAGGAAGTAGTTTTGATTAGCAGGTGCAAAAACCTAGAACATGGTGATTGTGGGTCTAAGAAAACGTTCAATATGGTTAAAGTGTAAGGGTTAAGAGATGGGACTGACTAGGATCCTGTAAACTTTTGTTAGCATGTTACAAGGTATGGGTTTATCCTGAAGGACAAAGAGAACCATTAAGCATAGCAAGCAGGGAAACAGGGCCATGTCCTCCCCAGAGTTTGGGAAGAATCACTCTGGCTGCAGTGAATGAAAAGTGGGTTGGAGACTTGCAGAACTGGAGAAAGGGTGCCTGCATCAGCCAGCCAGTTGAAAGATGATGGTGGCTTGAATTAGAGGAGTGGTCATAGGTATTAAAGAGAAAATGTGAAGGTGGAAACAAGATGTGGTCATTGTTTTGGTTGAGGAAAGGTAAGCACAGGAGAAGGGCAGAGATGTGGGAGAAGAAGGAATCAGGATGCTTTGGTAACTTGGTGAATGTTGGTGCTTTCTGTGAGATGGTAAACAAAATCTTTGTAAAGATTTAAATGAATGAATAAAGGAATGGATGGAGGATGGATAGTTAAAGGCAGGACTAATTGACAGTGATGACAATGATGACAGGAGCTAATACATAGCACTCATGATGGGTTGGGCCTCTCAGTTTTGCACGTTTAAGCATTCTGTATGCAGCTGGTGGCCTTTCCTTGAAGTTTCACATATTGGTTTAGCTACATCTTCTAATCATATTTTACATACATATTATGTTCTCTTGGTCAAATGTTCTGATCCTTTGGGCAAACCTTCCTTTCAGTTAAGGTGTGTGTTAGTGTTTCCTATTACTACTATAACATATTACAATAAATTTAGTGTTTGGGAACAACAGATTTATTATCTTACAGTTTTGGCATCAGAAGTTCATCTTAATGGTACTAAAAATTAGTTTGAGCAAGTTCCTCCTGCAGCCTCCAGGGGAGAGTCCATTTCTTTGCTTTCCAGCTTCTATAGAGCATCTGCATTTCTTAGCTTCTTCCTCTATCTTCACAGCCAGCAATGTAGCACCTCAACTCTTTGACCCTTCCCATCAATACATCTCTCTGCTTCTGTCCTCACACCATGTTCTGACCTTTCTGACTTCCCTCTTATAAGGACTATGGTGATTAAATTGGGTTCACCAGGATTATCTTCCATCTCAAGGTCCTTAATTTAATCCACCCATAAAGTCCCCTTTTCCTTGTAAGGTCATATATTCACATGTTCTGGAGATTAGGGTGCAGAAATTTTTGTGGACCCTTATTCTGTCTGATGAAATAATTAAAACGTATGTGTTTCTATTTGAGCAATCCTTCGAATTCTTGAGTAGCATGTTGATCAGAATCCTTGCCTCTTGGTACAGATATTCTCTCGGCAGCTCTGCCTATATACACCAGTCTTAGTTATTTTGTTTTCTTACTGAGTCATCTGGTATATTAGGCAGCTCATTTAATTTGCTGGTACCTTGACCAGTAATCCCTATACATATTTTACTTAGGACATGTTGAATAGAGGCAAATCATACATTGATTCAGGTCACAATAATAATAATATCAAAAAGGTCCCCCATGTCTACTGTGTGGCTGCTTCCTAAGCTTTGCTGCCTCGTTTCTTCTGCATCAGAAATCTTGGAGAAGGGAGACAACCAATGTTTCCTAGGGATTTTCACATTTGTCTCACCAAATCTGTTTCTTAAACTTTAGTCTTGAATCCTTCTATCAATACTATTTTCAACAGTAATCCAGAAACTTATACTTAGCCAAGAAATGTGCAGGAATGATTCAAAATAGTACAGGACACCATATAGGCAAGTGATTAGGAGAAATGCTGTGTGAATTCAAGAGCTCAAAATGTAATCATAATTAATTCAGGCCAACAGGAGGGGCTACTAGAAAGAGGTCCATCAGGAAAGTTATACCCTGGGTTAGTTGAGAAGATGAGAAATTTCTTTGACTATTCCTTCTCTCTGTGCTTTGCTGAATCCTCCCATGTGTAAATATTGGATTTTCACAGTTCTTGTTCTTGGACCCTTTTCACTTCCTTTCCATCCTCATCACATAATATCATTCCTTCCAGAGGTTTTACTTCCCAAGTATTTGCTGACAAGTTTTCTTCCTGAACTTCTTAGTTCTAGTATTTCTAGCTGCCTACCTGATATTTCTACTTAAATGTCTTTAAAGGCTTCTCAATCACACATAACCAAAACACAAGACTTTGGCCTATCTGTGCTATGTCCCCTGCTTTGTCCGTTTAGACTCCTATCATCCTCATGCATTGCTACCACCATCTCTTTGCTCAGTTGCTTATGCCAGAAACTAGGAGTCATTCTATGTCACTCTGCTCTTTCTCCTTCTCCTTTACCCCTCCATCTCAGATCATTACCAAGTCTTTATGACTCTAAGTCAAATGTGGCATATGTCAAATCCACACACTTCTTTCCATTGGAGACGCTGTCAGAGTCTAACTCAGTCCCCACGATTTGTCACTGAACTACTGCAGTGGATTCCAACCCTTCCCCACTTCAGGTTACTCTCCACCTCATTTTCTCTAGGTTCTGTTGCCTTTGCTCTGTTTTTACCCCTCCTTTTTTCTCCTCTCATTATTTCTTTTAGTTCTTTTTCCTTAGCTTGTTTTTTCTCTAGTCATCTTCCTTCTTGTTTCCCCTTTTCTCTGTTAAACTTATCACTATTTCACTCATATTTGTCTCCTTAGAGAGCTCTTTAAAACTGTGAATGAGATCTTGTAACCACTACTTTGTTAAAATCCTTTAGTGGTTTTCCACTGCATTTAGAAGAAATTTAATCTCTCCAACATGGCCTCCTGTGATTTGGCCACTGCCTAACTCTCCAACCCTCTTCCAAGCCACAGATTCTCCATGCTTTAGCTCTACTTGCTTCTTTCAGTTCTTGGAATGCATCAGACTTCCTCTGTTCAGAGCCTTTGCAAAAGTCATTCTCTGTGTACATAATTCCTCTTCCTTTTTTCCTCTGGTTAATTCCTACCATTCTTCAAATTCATGATTTTCCTCCAGCAAAATCATTTCATTCAATTAAAGTCTAAAGTAGGCCCCTGATGTTTTTCCTCTTAAGGGGAAATTGCTTTTTCTTCAGAGCAATTGCCATGATTTACTATTGTGTATTTGCTATTTTCAGACTTTGCAACTGGTTTATTAGTTCCATAATGGCAATGACATAGCTATAATGTTCACCACTGTCTCTCTTACCTATGGTGCCTAGTTTAATAAAGGGCATGAATAAATTATTGAATATGTGAATGAGTGTGTGCCACATGAGAAAGGGTATAGCCTGAACAGTGACATACCCCTAGCAATGAGACTAAATGGAGTACAGGCCCTATGTTTAAAAAAAAAAATCCTGAAAATTCTAGCAAAGAGAATCTTAGCCACAAATTCTGACTTCTAATAATGACATGGATATTATAAAACTTTTGCTCTTACTTATAACCATATTTTGTTAGTAAAAGAAGCTTTCCAAATTATCTTTAATGCCTGAATATTATTAGCCTTGTTTTATCTTTTTAATTTGATAAATTATATTAAATGAACTATAATTATGTTTCATCATGTAATTAATAACTCCTCATTTGTTAAGTGCTAGCTATGTGTCAAGTACTTCATATTTATCATCTTAATTTTCATAGCAGTCATTTGAAGGAGGTGGTGATTTGCTGTTTTTAGATGAGAACACTGAGGTGCCAAGAAATTCACTACCCCATCCCAAGATCCTATAGCTAGTATGTGGTATAGCTGGAATTCAAAACAGATGTGTGTAATACTTTCTACTGCTATAGCACTGTGCCGTCTTTATGGTGAGATATGTTAATACACATTTAAAAATATGTGAAATGTGTTTGTTTTTTTGGTGTTGGGAATTGAACCCAGGGCCTTACACATGCCAGGCAAGCATTCTGCCACTCATCAACACCTCCAGCTCCATGAAATATTTTGGTATAGATATGATCTTTCTATTTCTAAGTTAGACAAATAGGAAATATTTAACTTAAAAATTTAAAGCTGAGAAATGTTTTCAACTTCTGAATAAATCATAAAGGATATGTTCTTCAATTGTTTTTCTAAATGAAGTGTTAAAAATGATGAAACATTTTTTGAATACATACACACAGACCAGTGTAAAATACCTCTTTCCTTCCCACTTATCTTGAAATAAAACATTTCTGGTCGGTTGAAAGGCCCTTGTGCATTCTTCCCCAGTCTCCCTCCCCCACCCTCAGTAGTAACCACTGTCCTGGCTTGGCATTTATCATGTCCTTGCAGTTTATGTAAGTTGGCAATAATCTGGTGATGGAGTGACGAATGAATATGTGGGTCAGTAGAAAATTAATGTTATTAGCTTTTTCTTTCCCTGAAGAAATTTAACTTTATTTGCTGTTTTTGCCATTCCTGTTGAGTCCAGATTTGTATCAGGTTTGAGTCATGACACTTTTAGCTCTCCCCATGATATTTTATAATGTGAGAAAGGAATGGAAATATGCTCAGCTTCTGAGCCTACAGCCAAGGGCCCTAAGATCAGCTCCACAGGTTGGCTTTCTTCCCCCATGATCTGAAGTCAGATTGTAATGTAGAGCCTTACTGCTTTTAATCTTGAGTCTCATGACTGACACTTTTTAGGATCATTGGGTTAGGCCCAAATCCAAATCAAGACTAAGGTAAATGAGCATGTTCTATGTTTCTCACATTTTCCCAGGTTCTAAAAACGTAAGTGTCCTTAGCTTATGATCTATGCATATGCTTTTTTATAGTGTGAAAGATTCCCAACAGGGTTAGAGTGTATTTTGGACTTGGTCACATGAGATTCCTCCCTCAACCCGCAATCTAAAGGGAACAACTTCCTTAGGTTGTCAAAGAATTGAAGTAGCCTTCTCCAAAAAGACAAAAAGACAAAAACAAAAACAAAATAAAGCCAGTAAGTTGCTATTTAAGATTCAGCTTCAAAAATGAAGTGTTACTGGTTCAATATAGTTGGTTTATATGAAAAAATTAAAAGTAGAACTTTTAAGGAAAGATAAAATAAGGAATATTGGTAATGAGAAAAGCTGGAGTTGTGGTTGTGATGCAGAGTGGGGACTAGGGCTAACCAAGAAGCTACTCTTGGGATTAAATTCCTGAACACAAAAACAATTTAGAAAGAGAATAGTGAGTGACTAGAAAATATAAAAACCTGGCTCTTAGTGTGCTTTGGAACATAGTACTCATTAAGTAATGACTGAATCTTGACAGTTTATAAAGTTTTCCAATAAAAGCATATATTGATATACATAATAGCTTTTCATGTATGAGGATACATTACAATTTATCTGGGTACTATTTTGTTAAATAATTTATTTTTAATGCTAATCAGATTATTATATATTATTTTAAAGTCTTTCTATTACACAAGAATGATTAAAATATATATATGACTTTTGCTAAAGTTCAAGTGATTGAATATTGTATATGAATTCTTCATTTCTTTCATAAAACTAATTTTGTTGAATTTTTTCATAAAAAAGTGCAACTACTAAACATTCTTGTGATAGCTCCTTTGTGAATGTGTCACTGTTCTTGATTTGCACACGTCTTATAATTTAGACTCTCTTTTGTTTGGGGTTGGCAGTTCCAACTGTTAAAGCTCTTGTCTGATTATGTGGAACTCCATTTTAATGGGAACAGCCTCTTTGCTGCGTTTTTAAAAAATCGTCTCGGAAGCTTCTTACTGTGGATCTTTGTTGGGGACAAAGGATTATTTATGCTAAAGGAAAATGTATTCCCCACTGAATTAGCTCGTGGGATGCATAACAAGCTCATTAGTAATGCTCACTTGTTCTTTGGCCTTTTGCTGTGGTAGAGAGAAGGAAAAATGACATCAAAAAGGACATTCTGTTGTCTTTTGCCTTCCCACAAAGAAAATGTGATGCAGTATTAGACTCTTCAGTTAGGTTGAGCTCAGGTTCAACTTTGGTATCAGAAGAAATGTTCCTGAAAGGAAAGTGGTATGTATAGTTGGCAGTGTGCATGAGGTGTATCTGATATGACTTAGAGGAGAAAATAACTTTTCCTTGGAAGCTGAAAGTTTTTAGTCTTATAAATGGCTTATTTTTTATTAGAATGTTTAGTGGTGGTTTATAGTGAAAAATAGACTAGCTTATTATGTTTTAAGTCATATGTATTATTCTGAATGTTTTAAGCTCTCCACTTTTTCCCCCTGAAAATATATTAACAATTGAATTAACCTAATTTAATTAATTAAAGTTTTTCTTTTTCTGTAGATTTCAAGAATAGTACTTTGAAGCTAAAATTGTTATTCCTTTTGTTTTTTGTCTTTGAAATTTTTTACAGGAAGGAATTGAGTGTTTTTGTTTTGTAATTGAAATTGATAGTTATCTTTATTTATTACCTTGTTGTCTAGCAGAAAAAACTTACGGTTAAGCTTGTGAATTTATATAAAGTCCAGATGACCTTAAATAATCTTTATGAAGATCAGTTTAAAGATATTTTAATTTCAACATTGGTCTTACGATATTTATATTTGCCTTATATTTACAGAGTAAATGAAATTCTGGGAGAGTTTCACATGAGTGAAGTTTTATTGTTAATTTTATGTTACTAGCCAGATGCTTCATGAATTCTTTGATATTAGTGCCAGAAACAGCATATTTAAGTGTGTTTCAGGTTGTTTTCCTCTTTCAAATGAGAAGCATCCTAAAGAAGAAAGAAGCAGAGAGTTATTATTGAGTTCTTTTATAATCAAACTATTCCAGCTAGAAGGGAATGTTTTCAGTTTTCAGTCAAATAAGAGAGAGAAATCTTGTAATTTGGGGATTTTGGGGAGTAAGAAAACTGCCATCATCTGCATTAATGTTTGTTGTGTTTTCAGAATACAGTTTCATTTCCATATAGATGACCATGCAACCTGCAATTCAAGTAAGTATTTTTCTTGGAAAAATGTGTATTTAAATTATAATTTAATAAAATTTAACAAAATAATAAATTATTACAAAATATTTTTATTGTTTTTTTCAAGCATTACATTTGATAGCAGGAAAATTATATTTTGACTTTCTAGTTCTAAAAAGATTTTAAGTCTTAGCTTTCATTTGTGTTAAACATTTGAAAAAATAAAAAATATCAAGGTTGGTGCATTCATCTTATTTATACCACTTTGATAAAAGAGAATATTTATCATATTCCCCTTATTACAATTTAGTACATAACTGTAGTTAAAAGAACGTTCAGTGAAACAAATATAATTTTTTTTATTAGACAGTTGTACATTTGCTCTGTAAATGCCTGTTCATGACTAGGGGTTAAAATTTGAAATTTTATGGAGTGAATTTTTTTGTTCATTTTATATATGGGGGCAATGAGACAAGCCAGGATAATCTTATCTTTGAATGATTTTCAGAGTTATTATTTGTTATCTTAGTCTTTTTTTTTGTTATCTTAGTCTTATATCCTTTGTTTTCTTTACGTTGTTATAACTAGAACATGATTGAATATTTACAAAAGTCATATTGAATATCACTACCTAGAAAGATACAAGCAGCTGATAATATAATGTGCTGGAAAGTAAGAACTTTAGAGCCAATCAGATTCCAGTTCTGATCCTCATTCTGCTACTTCTGTGAGATTCTGGCAAGCTATTTGACCTTTGAGTATCTTCTTCCTAATCTACAAGGTGAGAATAATCGTCCTTATTTTGCAGGACAGCTGTGAGGAATCAACGAGATAACGTGTGCAGAGGGCCTTCTAGAATGCATAGTGCCTAGCAGGCACTCCAGAAGTTTGATTGTACCATTGGTGCACCATAGTTATCCAGTTGTAAAACTGGAGATAGTACCTATAACATGAAAGCCTCTCTTTTGTTTTCTTTTGATTAAGAAAGAAGGCTTACCAAGATAAAAATAGATGAAGCCTAGAGAAGAGAATCTGTTTATCACATGGTTAGGAACAACCCAGAGTGTATCCCGCTTGTATGCCTTCCTGTGCTATGTCCCATCCCGTCTGCTCTACTGATGAAGAGTCCATCATGCTGTTTTTCTTTTGGGAATTGATGACAGTCTCCCCAGAGGTCTTATTCTTCCCCATTTTGTTCTTTCACATTCACATCCATTGTGCCCAGAACCCCTTTATTTCTCAAAACCATTTTGATCTCATTACTTCTATCTGTCCTCTCTTGATTCCAGTCTTTAAAATGTCACTAATTTCTTGTTAATTGTAGTTTTTTGATTCCTTATAGAGTGCTTTTCTCATTGCCATATTAGTCACGTTTTCCTCTTTTCTACACTAAGGATCATTAGTAGTTTATTGGTGATTTTTAAAGATAGATTTTTTATGGTTCTGTGAAATCTCTGATCCAGATTCCACAAGTCCATCTTTATTAATTCTTCTTCCAGAGTAACCTTGACATTTCTCATGGAAGTTTTTCTTCTCTCCCTGCCAAATGTGAGACATTTTTAGGATTTTCACCTCTTTTTCTGCTACCTATATTGGACAGTTAGTTATTTATAAATATCTGGCAGAGAGGAGACACCCAGTATATCTTTGTTATCAATTGATTTCTTATTAATATGTTAAAATCTTCCACACTCTACTTTTGTGCCCTTCATTCTGATTTATAAAAGAAACATATAGCTTAAAAGTTAATGAACAGTAGTTCTTAACTGCTTTTGGGTCATAGTCCTCTTTGAGAATCTGACAAAAGCTTTGAATTCTTTCCCGGAGAAATGATCCATGTGTGGGCATACAATTTAACCTAAATTGTAAGCAAGCTTATATACCTAAACTTATGTAGACTGCTTATGGATTAAGAATCTCTGCAATGTGGCAGCTTTCAACACATATAATCAGCCTTTAGATGTGCAGTTTTTGTTATTAACATGTAATTTTTAACATTAATATGCTTTGCTTCTACTTACAGTAAATGGAGAATTCACCTTGGTCTCTTTTCTCTAAGTATCAGGAAGTGAGAATGACTTTTTTTTTTTAAATATAGTTTATTTACTCTAAACAGCAACACAAATACCATATAAATACAAAGGAAGAGGTGCAGGTGGAGACCGCTGCTGACTTTGGATCCCAGGCGTATTAACAACAGCCAGGTTCTGGGAGAAGGGTGTGGGAGGGAGGGACAGGGCCTTCCACACAGCCCGCTAGAGGCCGGGACAGCTCTGAACGGTGAAGCATGCCTGCATCTGAGCAAAGAAACTGGCTCCTAGGGGCTTACCCAAGTATAAAAGTTTATAATTTTATAGCAATTGAAATACTGACATGAATATTAAAATAAAAGCAAGTTTTACATAACAATAAAAACATACAAAAGACCGAAGGAAGAGACCCTGTATGAAAAACTGGGGCAATTGAGCAAATCGAGGTCTATGCCAGTGGTGGAAATGGAAGATGGCGCCCGCCCAACCCTCCCAGCGACTTCAGATTTGCAAAAGGAGTAACAAGTTCTTGCCAAACCACTCCCTTCCTTTTGCGGTGCCACAGGGTCGCAGTCTAGGGGCGTGCAAACTTCTTGTCTTGTGCTCGAACCCTTTTCTCATATTCCACTCTGTTTTGGCAGTAAATCGTGCCGGTCCTGCTTGAGCGGGGTCTTGGATATTTGGTTCATTCACAAGTTCCTATATTCCTAATCAGATATGTTTGATCGTGATGGCTGGCCACCAGTCCTTGTCCTCCTCCTGGATGGACAGGCATACTGTACCCGAAGGGTACACAGTCAGTGAAACAGCGGTGGCTCTAATTACGTTTCGGTGGTGAGGATGGATAATCACCTCTGACGCGCATCCGCAGCTTGAACAAGCCTCCTTCCCATGGAGTGCCCTTCTTTCCTGGGATGGCCCATTCCCAGTTCATCAGGTTCATCGTGCCATCTGGGTTCTCAGTTGGGACAGCCACAAAGCGAAAGGGGTGGTCCTTCCTCCCAGCTTTTCTCTCCTGGGCAAGTCTGCTAAGGGCGAGTTCAAAGTCCCTGGGCAGCCGCGGCCTGGCGCATCGCGGTGGCAGAGGCGGCGTTGCTCCCTTTGTCTCAGGACTTCCCTCGAGAATGACTCTTGTTAATGTTAACCTCTCCATTTTACACATGGTGTTTTCCAGACCTCCCTCCTAACTCATGCTCATCTTTCCTTGACAAACACTTGGACTCTGCCTGTTTTCAGTTCAGCCAATGGTTAAAGGACAAATAGCATAATAAAATATGATTGGTTTTAAGATACACTTTAATTTCCACGGTTAGAATCATTTGCTAATATTATTTCCTCAATTATTCACCAAATATTTTGACTGAATAATGCATGCTAAGTTATCTTACTGAGTCCTGTGATTACAAACAGAAATAACACATGCTTATGAAGGGAAGAACCAGTAAATCTTTGCTGTACTCCCTTTGAAATAACTTGGAGAGAATTCAGGGAAGTAAATGACATCTTATCTTTTCCCTAAATTTATTGAACCCCCATATATTTAGGAGTTCATTCCCCAATTTCTACCTATAATTCCTGAAATAATGTCCATTAAATTAAGTTTTATTTTGTCTTTGGGTATTTTTACTGGATTTCATTACTCCTACATACATCTTATGTTTATTCATTTTCCTTCTTTGCCTTTGTGATTTCTCTCTCTCTCTCACTTTTTAAAATGTTTATTTCTCATCAGAGGAGACTGGAAGAAGTTTTGATTTTTTTTTCCTCCAAAGCTTGTCTGGATTTCATATAGTAAGACCTACCTCAAATGAACCTTAACATATTTTAAGGGGAAAATGTTCTATATTTAAAAAATATCAAGTGGCCAATCTAATGCCTTACCACTTCCAAATACTTTAGTGTGTATTTTTAAAAACCAAGGACATCTTCCTATAAAATCACAGTGAAATAATCAATTAGGATATTAACATTGGCACAATGCTACCATTTAGTAGTCAGGTCATGTTCAAATGTTGCCAGTTGTCCTCCTAGTATCCAGTTCAGAATCTTGTGTTACCTTTTGCTGTCCTGTATCTTTTTGAGTCTCTATGGGTCTAGAATGGTATCTGTCTTTGCTAGTCTGTAATGACCTTGGCACTTTTGAATACTATAGAAAAACTGTTTTGTAGAATATCCCTTAATTTGGATTTTCATGATGTTTTCTCATAATTGGGTTCAGGTTATGCACTCTGGGCAGGAATATTACTTAAGGATGCTGGTTTTTTCTCATTGCATCCTAATCATATGGGTAGCATATGATTATTGACAGTGTTCACCCTTGTCACTTAGTTATGATGCTGTCAGTTTTCTCTACTATAAAATTGCTCTTTTTCTTCCTCAAAAAGTATTTTGTGTGCAAGGACTTTTAATGATATAAACATCCCAGACATTGTCAAAATTTCCACTTATTTATTTACATCTGTATGGACTCACAGTTGTCTATTTTAGTCAATGCAGTATATCCATTCCTAGCATTGATCAAATTTGCCCCCAGTTTAGCCGATAGAAGTCTCTTCAGGATGGTTTTGTTCTCTTTTCATGTCCCCATGTATTTTGAGTGCTTCTTTGCTTTCTGATTAAAGGTCATAGTGTTCATTTTTTTTCCCTCTCATTCCATATTTGTCCCTTCTTCTCTGGCAATGAGAAATTTGGCTCCCATTGGGTGCCCTTATTATCCTGCTCAGGATCTGACACCTTGCATAATCTTATCCCCAAATGTGAATGACCTCTCACCTCACTCAAGCTCTGACTCTTTTCTAAGTAACCCCCCTCCAAGAACCTCCTGCTCCCTTCATTTGAGTCCAAATACCCCTTCCTGAGTTGTTTAGGAAGGAGAAGAAGAAAGGTTATTGTATCTTTTGTAAAAAGTGACTTCATGATGACATCATTACTTCTTTTATAATCTAAAGAGTCAATAGTCTTTTCTATAAATAATCTTATGTTAAAGCATATCTAATTGTGTTTGCAATTTTAAAAGTGTTGATTTGATGGTATGTTACATCAATTTTATTCTAAACCAAGGATTGTTCATGGGTAAATATTTTAGGCTTAGTGGGTCAATAGGCAAAATCAAGGTTATTAAATAGATACTTATATAACAACAATTTTAAAATGTAAAATTGTTTCTTGTGGATCATACAGAATCAAATGACAGATAGTTTTTCTCCCCCTTATTTTATTTTAGTTTTTGAAGCGCTGGAATCAAACCCAGGGTCTTGCATGTGGTAGGCAAGATGCTTCCACTAAGCAGCATCTGTAGTTCCCACCTCCTTGTTTTAAGTCAAAATATTTAGAAATTAATTTTTTAAAAAATATTGTTTTTGTGACTTAAAGTTTAAAAATGCCATTTATACCTTTATTAATTTCCATTCATTCAACAAATGTTTAATCTTGATCTCTTCAAAGCCTAATGCCAGTTGCTGCAAAGGTGCCTCTTGAAAGGCAGATATCAATAACCCATTTCACTGCTGAGATGCTTAGACTATGATCAAGTTATTGCTAAATTTATTCAGCTAACAAGTAGAGAAAAAATATTTGTTGAATTTTATCCTCTTGACTCAATAGTAAAACCCATTCATTAATTAGGGGTTTACTAAGTGACTGCAATATTAAATATTAAAAATGTTTCAAATATCTAAAATTATATTGCTTCTAATTTATGTATTTTCTGTGAGCTGCTACAGTTTTGTGCATGGGTGTATTATGTCTGGCTTATACTTTGCCATTTAAATGTAGGTGTGATTCATGGTAACTGTTAGCAAAGTTTGCATTTATTCAGCCAATTGGTGTTTTCACCTAGGTATGGTTTGGAGAAGATCTGCCTCTAAGTCCACGGAGTCCTCTGACCCCCAGACATGGACCAGGGTTGGCTGATGTTTGTCAGTATGATGAGTGGATAGCTGTGAGGCATGAAGCTACTCTGTTGCCTATGCAAGAAGATTTATCCATCTGGTTATCTGGCCTATTAGGTAAGGCTTGCCAAGAGACCCCAAATTGTAATCTCCTATTCAATAAATATTTATTTAGAACCTTACTTTTTGTCAAGGAGTAATGGATCTCAATGCTAGGAATACTCTAATAAAATGAAATGTTTAAGGTGCTTGTTCTTAACAAGCTTAAATTCTCTCAGGGGGAAATACTGTGATTGACCCTGAACCTTGGGTCTGGAATAGTAGGAAATTTGAGATTTAAGTGAAGAGGTCAGTATCTTTGAATAATCAACATTTCATTGTTTATATTAAAATCTTTTTCTAAAAGTACTTAGGTCTATTTTTTTTTTTTTTTTTACTGACCCTTCCATAGTTGTCTACAAAATCTAAGTCATTAGATTCTGAGTAAAATGTACATTATAGTTAAAATAATTACTATTTCTACTATTTCTGAGACATTGAGGATTAGAGACATGTGAAACGTAGAAGGAGATTTCAGGTTAGAGAATATCTGTCATCATATATTTTACTCTATTAGAGAGTATGATGAATTCTCTGAACTTTCTTCCCAGAAAAATTCACTTTACAGAATTTTATGTGGCATTCCAAGATTTGCATGAAAAGGAACATCCTAAAGATCATCTATGGTCCTCCTAAGATAAATAAACACACATCATTTGGATAATTTTAAAAGTTTTTTTTATGTAATAATAATGCTTTTAATAAAAGCATTTTAAAGGTGAAAAGTTGGTATTCTCTGGCTGTTTGTTGTGGTGAATTTTTAAATTACAACAAAATCAGTCTTATAAAGAATCCTTTTCTTATGCAAACTATTAATATTCAATGAATTTATTTTATTTTAAATGAAACAAAACAAATGTCAGTTTTATTATCTTTTTATGTACTTATCCATCACAGATATTTTTATTTCAGTTGCCTTTCATTTAACTTGACATTATTTGTTTTAACTATTCTTCTAAGAGGGTATACTTGGAGTTTGATCAGATATTTGTTTGTTTTTTTTAGCTGTAATCTGATTTTATTTAATTAAATTTTAACCATCTTATTTGAATTTACTGTTTCTAGAAGAACCTTAACTTTGAAATTTGGTTTTAGATATTGAAGTTAAGGCAGAAAGACTATTGGAAGAACTTGATAATGGAGTGCTCTTATGCCAATTGATTGATGTTCTTCAAAATATGGTGAAGACATGCAATGCTGAAGAACCAGGGGTAAGTGAATGTTTGATAGTGGTGATATTATATCTTGGTTGGTATAATTTAATTTGTTCATGTATATTTCTTGTCATCTTTAAAAGGTTGTAAACTTCTATCCCACAACTGGCTATGAGATCTTGAAAAACTTAGACTTTTTAAACATATGAAAAGATGTTATCTGTGAAATGGAGATATTAACATTTGCCCTGTGGAATTTATTTGTGATTATTTTTATCAGTTTTGTTTTTCCTTCTGCTATAACCAAAAGACCTCATGAGAACAATTTTAGAGAAAGAAAAGTTCACTTGGGGGCTCATGATTTCAGAGGGCTCAGTGGACAGCTGGCTTCATTCCTCAGAGTCTGAGACAAGGCAGAACATCATGGTGGAAGAGTGTGGCAGAGGAAAATAGCTGGGGATGTGGTTCATGGAAGCAGAGAGACAGAGCAGTGCACAACAAGGACAAAATATAAACTCCAAAGGCACACCCCCAATGACTCACCTCCTCCAGCCATACCTTGTCTACCTATAGTTACCACTTAGTTAATCCCTATAAGGGGATTAATGCACTGATAGGGTCAAGGCTGTCATAACCCAATTATTTCACCTCTCAACTTTCTTGGATTGTCTCACAAATGAGCTTTTGGGGGATACCTAATATCTAAACCACAACAGAGAGCATTCATTGAAATTAAATGAGATAATATACACAGATAGTATTTAGCATAGTGCTTGATGCATTGTGGATATCCAGTAGCCAAATCTTCTTTTTTTTGGGGGGTGGGGGTGGGTGGGATACTGGAGATTGAACTCAGGGGCACTTGACCACTGAGCCACATCTCCAGCCCTATTTTGTATTTGATTTAGAGACAGGGTCTCACTGAGTTGCTTAGTGCTTTGCTTTTGCTGAGACTGGCTTTGAACTCTCAATCCTCCTACCTCAGCCTCCTGAGCTGCTGAGATTGTAGGCATATGCCACCATGCCTGGTGCCAACTCTTCTTAAGATAAATGATCATACTTTCCTTATAGGGTACTTCCTTACACAACAAAATGTTTATAAGGATTAAGTGAGAAAAGAGCTTGTGATGGTTCCTTGCATACCGGTAGCTACCATCATTGTCATCATTATTTCATTATTATTATCTTTATAGTCTCTGTATACTGTCTTGGTAGCAAATTCTTTAAAGATTGAATGAATAATAGTTTTAAATAAAAATTTCTGTCATTGACCCTTAGGTCATGATTTGAAATAGATGAGATTTCCTTTTCATCTGATGTAGGTGTTTTTAAGAGTTTTGGGTCTGGACACTAATATACTGTAAGTGGAAATATAAAGTGGTATCACTGTTTCAGAGGACAGTGAACAAGACATGCATACATATATAGAAAATATTGTGATTAAAGCTTATCCTTCAGTATATAATTATTTGCTTCTTGGAATTTATTCTAAGAAAATCACAAATTCACAAAAATGATAGTACAAAAAAATTAGGAACAACCTAAATGCTCTTCAATAGAAAAGATGGTAAAATTAATTAAGGTTCTTAAACACATTAGAATATTATACATGTATTAGAAATGTTTATTTAAATCTATTATTTTCAACCCTTAAAGATTCCTACAACCTGTAAGAGGTCATGTGCACATACACACCAAATTGCAGAGTAGCATCTTTATGTGACGTTATGTAGGTACAGCTGCATAAATAGCTGTGCCTAGAGATGTCCTAGCAAAATTTGGGGAGAAAATTTTAGTGGTACTACCCAACTTTGTATTGTACTGTCTATTTTTAATAATGATTAGATATTTTGTATCCATTTTAAAAAAAGCCTCACAGGCCTTTTTAGCTTTGAGAAATAATAGCAACAGGGAGGACATAAAAGGAACTGGTCAGAGTGGCTATCTCTAGGGAGGGAGAAGTAAGAGGCAGAGGTACATACCGTACTTTTACATTAAAAAATCATATTCATGAATTGTTTTCTCAAGTAGAAATTTAAACAAAAGCAAGGTAACTCCCCCCACCTGCATCCCACCTTCAGCAGGATTATCTAAATAAATATTCTTGCACCTGATAGTAAAAAAAAATAGGATTTTGTGGAATTTAGAATGTCAATTTTTAAAAGAACCTGAATTAAGAATGGACAGCTACTTCCTTTTTTAAAAAAAGTCTATATTAGTTGTCATTGGACATTATTTTTTTATTTGTGGTGCTGAGAATGGAATCCAGTGACTCACATGCTAGGCAAGAACTCTACCACTGAGCCACAACCCCAGCCCAACTACTTCCTTTTTTAATAGTCTCCTTGAGACACTCAGGACTGATTTCATGAATCTCCATGAAAGGAAGTAAACTAAAATGAGTATGTTAATTTTGAATATAGCCATGATTTTGTATTTATATTGAATTTAGTGTGGAGAGATAATACTTTGGAATTATCAGACTTTCCTTCTTAATTTTAACTAAGGATCTTGTGTCATTTTTTAAAAAGAGAGATTAAAGAAGTTTGATCCTACTGATAATTTTGACCATTTTATTTTCCAAGGAATCATTTCCTGAATTTACTAAAAGTGAAATAAAATCATTTTAAAAGATATTTTCCCTATGAAGTTGTGTAGTTTTTAGTTAAATTCAAAGCAATGAACATTTACTTTTTAATATTAAAATGAACGTTTAATTAAAGATCCACAGACAACAATAGCTATTGGCGAGGATGTGGGGAAAAAGGAACACTCATACATTGCTGGTGGGGCTGCAAATCAGTGCAGCCACTCTGGAAAGCAGTGTGGAGATTCCTTAGAAAACTTGGAATAGAACCACCATTTAACCCAGCTATCCCACTCCTTGGCCTATACCCAAAGGACTTAAATTCAGCATACTACAGAGATACAGCCACATCAGTGTTTATAGCTGCTCAATTCACAATAGCCAGATTGTGAAACCAACCTAGATGCCCTTCAATTGATGAATGGATAAAGAAACTGTGATATATATATATATATATATATATATATATATGTATATATATATATATACACACACACACACAATGGAATATTACTTAGCCATAAAGAAGAATAAAATTATGATATTTGCAGGCAAATGGATGAAATTGGAGAATATCATGCTAAGTGAGATAAGCCAATCTCAAAAAACCAAAGGACAAATGATCTCGCTGATAAGCGGATGATGATACATAAGCGGGATGAGAGGGGAGTAAGAATGGAGGAAGGAGGGACTGTATAGAGGGAAAAGGGGTGGGAGGGGTGGGGGAAGGGAAAAAATAACAGAATGAATCAAAAACTATTACCCTAGGTAAATGTATGATTACATAAATGGTATGCCTCTACTTCATGTACAAACAGAGAAACAAGATGTATCCTATTTGTTTACAATAAAAATAATTAAAAAATAAAAGATCTTGATGCATTTAAAAGTTATCCTTATATCTTTTCCAGAATTTTCCAATGAGAAAAGTGCCTTGTAAGAAAGATGCTGCTTCAGGTTCATTCTTTGCCAGAGACAATACTGCCAATTTCCTTCACTGGTGTAGGGACATTGGGGTTGATGACACTTACCTCTTTGAATCTGAAGGTTTAGGTAAGTGGTGTTGCTATCAATATAGTCTTTAATGTTTGTTAGGATATTTTTGTATCCCTCACTTCTAATTTTTCTTACCACATAAGGATTCAAAATAGCATCTTTCCAAATAATGACTTATAATGCCATGTCTCAGTTTCTTAGAAAAGTTTTTACTTTTTGTTAAATAATTAAAGCATCATATATTAAATCAAATACTGTAAGCTTTTCATTTACAGTTAAGATTTTATAAATCTAGAATACCCTAACAATATTTTACTTGATGAGTTGGTTATGGGAAAGTTCTGGACTAATGTTTTACTAATTAATTTTTTCATCAAGATTTACTCTACCAAATCTGTTACTAGTAATTTTCTGTTTAATCAGATAATTATAGAATAACAAAAAGCCAAATGGTGTGTGCTTATAGTGTTTAGATTTGCCTTGTAAACAACCGCTACCAACTTGATTATCCAAATGGATTCATGTTTTTGATGATTCATTTTTGAAAAGTCATGCTCTATTGAAGAACTATTGACATTATTTTCTCATTTCCTTTAAGTCAACAGAAGCATCTGTGTGGTTATTAAAGTGGTAGCTGCTTTTAGACTATACACACACACACACACACACACACACACATATACACGTATACTTCAAAATATTTATATATGTGTATGTATATGTGTGTATGTGTATAGTACATAAATAGAATTTGTAATGCTGTGATGTGAGCAGTAGCATATTAGGAGTGGGCACAGTGGAAATCTTCCCTGATAGGGAAGAGTTTTGTCACAGAGATTGTTTACTATTTCTGGTTTTGTGGTGGTAATAAAAGGCAAACTGACTTTTAATTGATTTTGCTATAGTCTTTAAATTCACTACTGACAGTGCACACCCTTATCGCCCACACTCAGGATGAGCTGCTACCTGTTTGGTATGTCTCTGGATACTCCTATCTAGGGTAGAATAAAGTGCAATGGGTTATTCTTTCACCCCTCATATGCACCCTGTTTTTAGTTCAGGAATGCTGGTCACTACTAACAATGTAGTTGATTTGATGGCACATCCAGCTTCTAGAAATCAAAGGGAAAAGGAAATTCTTTGCATTCTCTAGTTTCCAGTTTTCTGGCTCTGAAAGAATATAAGATTGTTGTGTATTTTTCATTATCAGTGAAAAACATCTCTGATTATCCTGAAGGTCAGTGTAGGACTACATAATGCACTGTCAATACCAGTAATTCAGTTCTAGGCATTGAACTGATGAGCTAGTGTTTTTACTCACCAAAGGCCTCAGCAATGAGCCTCTTAAGTGTTTATATTTTGCTAGTAACTCAAAGCAATTTTTAGAAACAAATGCTCTTTTTAGGTAATTCTAAGTTTGGAAAAACAGTGTTAAAATAATTTAGGATAAATTCATTTGTTGGTATGAATTTTAAATTCAAATATAGACCTTTTTATTGATTTTCATGCTTTGGGTATGTAGTAGATGCTATTCAGAAATCAAAGAGCCAATGCCATTTCTATAGAAGGGATAAGTGTACATAAAACTCACCACACCTTATACAGTATTAGATTCAAATTTAGAAGTTTCCCGGAGTTTCTAACTCTTAAGGACCAGAACAGAAAGATGATTTACAATTATTATATTGATACATTTAGCATGAATTTTATGATCAGGACTTTATTTTTATAAACAGTATCTCCATTTATGATTCTTTAAATGTGTGTGTGTGTGTGTGTGTGTGTGTGTATGTGTGTGTGTGCGCACACACATGTGCTTCACCACCGAGCTGCATCCCCAGCCCTTTCTGTTTTTCACTTTGAGATAGGGTCTCACTAAGTTGCTCAGAATGGCCTTGAGTTTACAATCCTCTTGCCTCAGCCCCTTAAGTTGCTAGAATTACAGGCATGACCCACCAATTCTGTCTAAAACTTATTTTTAAAAATTTTGTTAAAAGACAAGTAAAAAGGTTTACTATCCTAACCATTTTTAAGTGTATTGGGTTCTTTTAAAAATAGTGTTTAAAAATGAAGATATGCCTCACATAACATAAAATTCATAATTTAAAAATGTATAGTTAAGTGGTTTTCAGTATTTTCATAATGTGCAATCAATCATTGTCACTACCTAATTCCAGAACATTTCTATCACCTCAAAAAGCAAGCCCATGCCTACTAATAATTAGTCTCAATTACTTTCCTCCCTTATGCTTTGGCAACCACTAATCCTGCTTCCTGTGGATTTATATGTTCTGGACATTTCATAAATAGAATGGTACAGTATATGGCCTTTTATGTCTCGGTCCTTTCACTTAGCATGATGTTTCATTCATTTTATATCTCATAAAATTATTCCAAGGGCTGGAGATATAGCTCAGTTGGTGGAGCCTAGCAAGCACAAGGCCCTAGGTTCTATCCCCAACACTGCAAAAAAAAAAAAAAAAAAAATTCCTTCTTATGACTGAATAATATTCCACTGTATAGATATACCATATTTCTTATTTTTATCCATTCAGATGGACATTTGGATTATTTTCATTTTTTGGCTATTGTGAATAATGCTGCTTATGAACATTTATTTACAAATTTTTGAGTGAATGTATGTTTTTAATTCTCTCAGGTACATATCCTAAGAGTGGAATTGCTGTGTCATATGGTAATTCTATATTTTTCTTTTTGAGGAAACACTGAATTGTTTTCACAGTGGCTATACCATTTCCCATTCCCACCAACAATGCACAAGTGTTCCAATCTCTCCACATCCTGCCAGTCTCTCCACATGTTATTGTTTATTTGTTTGTTTGTTTTTCTTATTAATATCCTGGGGTATGAAGTGATATTTTACTATAGTCTGAATTTGCATTTTCCTAATGACATTCAGCATCTTTTCATTTGCTAGTTGGCCATTTGTATATCTTCTTTGGAGAAATGTCTATTCAAAACCTTTGCTCATCTTTTTTCCAGTTGGATCATTTATCTTTTTTGTTGACTTGCAGGTATATTCTAGATAATTGACCCTTATTAGATAGAATTTTGCAAATATGTTCTCCCATTCTTTGGGTTTTTTTTCCCAGTTTCTTTTTTTTTTTTTAATTAAAAAAAATTTTTTAGTTGTAGATGAACATAATACCTTTATTTAATTAATTAATTTATTTATATATGGTGCCAAGGATCAAACCCAGTACCTCTCGCATGCCAGGCAAGTGCTCTACCACTGAGCCACAGCCCCAGCCCCTCAGTTTCTTAATAATATCCTTGGATGCATAAAAATTTAAACTTTTCAAGTTTAATTAATCTTCTTTTTGTTTGCTTGTACTTTTGGTTTCATATCTAAAAACCATTGCCTAATGAAAGAATCAGGTAGATTCTTACTTTATGTTTCCTTTTAAGAGTTTTATAGTTTTAGCTCTTAACATTTAGGTCTCAGATCCATTTTTAGCTAATTCTTCTATGTGGTCTGAGGTAGAGGTTCAAATTCATTTTTTGCATGTGGATATCCATTTGTTCCAAGGCCATTTATTGAAAAGACTTTGAAAAGACTTGTTGAATTATCTTGGTATTCTTGTTGAAAATAATTGAGCATAAAGGTATGGACTTATTTCTGAATGCCCCATTCTATTGTTCTATATGTTTATCCTTATGCCAACAATATATTGACTTGATTTTTGTAGCTTATAAGTTTTGAAATTGAGAAGTTTGAGTCCTCCAACTTTGTTCTTATTTTTCAAGATTGGTTTTAGTGTTTCGTGCCCCTGACAATTTCATGTTAATTTTATCATCAGTTTGTCTATTTCTGGAAGAAAAGGCTAATGGAATTTTTATAGGGACTACATTGAATCTGTCGGTTCATTTGGGGAATGTTGCCGTCTTAACAATATTGTCTTCCAAGTCAAGAACATAGAATGTCTTTATATTTATGTATATAGTTTTATTCTCTTTGGTTAAATTTGTTTTAAGTAGTTTATTCTTTTTGGAACTGTTTTGGAATATTTTCATAAGTTCATTTTCAGATTGTTAACTTCTGGTGTATATAAATATTTTTGTGTATTGATTTCATATCCTGCAACATTGCTAAACTTGTTTATTATCTTTAATCTTTAATAGTTTTCTTTGGTAGACTATTGATGGTTTTCTGTGCATAGGATTATGTCATCTGTAAATAGAGACAGTTTTCCTTCTTTTCCAATCTGGATGCCTTTTACTTTCCTTGTCCAAACACTGTAGCTAGAACCTGCAGTACAATACACAGAAGTAGTTAAGAGTGAGTATTCTTATCTTTTCCTTGGTCTTGGGAGGAGCACTTTTAATATTTTAAATGTAAGAGTGATGTTGGCTATAGGTTTTTCATGAATGCCTTTTATCAGTTCAGAAAGTTCTATTCCTAGTTTGCTGAATCTTTTTGTGACAGTGTATTAGAGTTTTTTCAAGTTCTTTTTTCTGTGTTTTTTCTCCCTTTATTAATGGTATATTACATTTGTTGATTTTCATATGTTGATCTAACTTTGCATTTCTGGCATAAATCCCAGTTGATCATCCTTTTTATATGTTGCTGGATTTTTGCATCTGTACTCATAAGGAGTGGGTTTGTTTGTTTGTGTTTTTGTTTTGTTTTGTGTGTGATGTCCTCATATGGTTTCTGGCTTTAGTATCAGGCTCATGTGGGCATCATAAAATAGGTTGGGAAGTGCTCATAGTCAAAGATTGTTAGAGTAAAATTGAGGTGGTATCTCTTCTAACAGTATCTTCTATTGAGAGATCTGAAATACAAATAGTGTATTATTACTAAGCCCTTAGTTTTTGAAACCTATAATGCTATAGAAATAAGGATCCATGGTAAATGTTCATCCTCTTCTTTTTAGCTAGTTTTTAGAAATAATTCTAAATAACAGTATATGGAGAAAAGGAAAATGTCTTTTCTAAGGCTTCTCCAAACAAGTAAACCCACCGTCTCCATTGTCTTCTCTTTTTCTCTCTTCCATGTTGAAAAATTCTTTCTCTCTATTGAATTCTCCTCCTTAAAATGTGTTTTTATTTTCCCACAGTTTTACACAAAGATCCAAGACAGGTATATCTTTGTCTTCTTGAAATCGGCCGCATCGTGTCGAGGTCTGTATTTCACAACATTTCAGAATTTCAATGTCATAAGCTCTTTTAAGCTACTTAACTTTAGCTTAGAACATTATTTTCTAAAGTGAAAGAAAGTGATTCTCGATAGATTAAAGTAACCTAATTTTCTATTTTATCTTTATTTTTGTGTCTTTATTTGTTCTATTTGCATGAGCATGTGTCAACATTTGTTCCTTCATGTATCTTGCTTCATTTAATATTAAATTGTGAAAGTGGTTACTTAAAATGTTTAGATTAGGAATAGGACAAGAGCACGTAATCCTAAAGCACTACAAGGCAAAGCAAGCTTTCTGAATACAGATCTGAAGGCTGAGGCTTGGTGTCTCCCAGACCTTCTTTACTCTCTGGCTGATTTTAAAGTCAATATTTAGGATCCCAGGAAGAATATTGAGAATTACAGTTTCCAAATATATGCAATGACGAATTTTTGGTAATCTGTAATACATTAAAAAGGCATTTCAGATGTTCCAGTAAAACAATTGGTAGAAGAGAATCATACCATCTTTGCTCTACAAATAAAAGGCAATTTATCTTGATATGCAGGGAAGTTCTTGGGCCACTTTTGCTTGAATGATCAGATTTTCTGGCTTATTTTCAGATATGGGGTTGAGCCACCAGTCTTAGTAAAACTTGAGAAAGAAATTGAGTTAGAAGAGACCTTGCTTAATACCTCTGGACCTGAAGATTCTATCAGCATTCCAAAATCATGCTGTCAGCATGAAGAGCTACATGAAGCTGTAAGTAATTGCTGTATTTTCTTTTGACTATCATACCTGAAGTCTCATGGTTTTATGCTCTTCATACTGCCACCTGTTATGTTGTGTTTAAAAGAAAATATTTCTTTTTCAGAATACATACCAATTATTAATCCCCACTCTCTAATGAGTTCGGGATACTTTACCTTAGAGGTGATTTTTCATTTCTTGCTTATGATGAGGAATGGATGTGTAATTGAGGAACTGTGGGGAAATAGCCTAAAACCTATCATGAAGGGTACTATAGGCCACAAAAATTCACTGACTCTTTTTTTTTTTTAATATGGTGGAAGTATAATCTCACAAGTGATAAGGATTACTCTCATGGTCATATAGAGGTTAAGTTGGTTTTATGGTAATAATTCAAGCACAAGATGTTGGGAACTTGAATTTGAGCAGCATTAATGGGGATGGAGCCAAAGGAACAATTATAAGCCATATTTAGGAGGTAGAACTGACAGGAATTAGTGACTGATTGGGGGGAAGGAGAAAATCTAAGGTGATTTCCAAGGTGAAGTAGATGGTACGCTGATACTTGGACAATACAAGAGGAAGAAAAATTGTAATGGAAAATTGAGATTTTTAAAAAATATTCCCCCCGATACAGTCTGTACATATTTGTTAGATGATGGGTTACAACTGGAAGATTTTCTTAACTTTACTTGTTCATTCTGTAGAAGTTAATAGAATTGCATTCTTTAGGCTGTGGATCTTCTGCAATGATTACTGTGTAAGTGATAGAGGTAAACCAAATATCAGATGTTTCCACTGATTTCTTTAGAATAATTCAAAAGTTTATAGCATTTTTAAAAATTATTTTTTATTTTTACAGACTGCATTTTGATTCATTGTACACAAGTGGGGTACAACTTTTTGTTTCTATGGTTGTACACATTGTAGATTCATACTATTCGTGTAATCATACATGTACATAGAGTAATGATGTCTGTCTCATTCCACCATTTTTCATACCTCCCATTTCCCTATATGTAATCTAAAGTTATATAAATGCTTAATGTTCAAAATTCTTTTAAATAAGTCATTACTAATAAACTTTTAGGAAAGTATCGCTTGATTGATTTTTTTAATATAATAAAGTCAGTAATAAAACATTCAGATAGCATTGCAAGACATTTTAATATTATGTCAGTCATCCCTTTATCAGGTCAAAATATATTTACCTACATTATCTTATTGATACATTTGGTGACTGTAAATAATCGCTATGGGAAGCAGAAGTAATATAGCAGGTGAAAAATAAAATTTATTTTAAATTTTATATAACCTTAAAAACAATAATTAAATATAAAGGAACTATCAGGAAAGTATACTTATTAAATGGGATATACAATATGTTAATTTCCCTATTACATAATGACCATGAAATTTTTAGTAGGCAAATGGGCAAGGACTGGGGTCATACAAGCAGAAAGTACAATGTCAAAACTTGCTGATAATCAAGGAAATCAGATTAAAATAGCTGTGAAAAACCATTTGCCTCATAGCAAAATTTTTAAAAATTATGAAACTTGGACCAGGGATACAACTCAGTTTTAGAGTGCTTGCCTGGCATATGTGAGACACTGAGTTTGATCCCAGTGCTGCAGGGGGAAAAAAAACCCCAAAGCCCCAAAAAACGGTACCAGTAAATTCTGGTGAAACTATACTTAAGGACTGCTATTAGCAAGGGAAAGTGTTGCATACTTTAAAAAAACAAATTGACAGATATCATGAGTTACACAAATATTCCTTTTCCATTTTTATTATAATTGAAAACAGGAAAAACAAATGAAAATGCTTATTGCATTATTTATATATAGCAATATAGAAACCTTCCAATGGGGCAATGACTTGGTAAATTTTAGGATTCATTATCTTAGAAGAATAATAGTTTTATGTGGTCATTATGACAGCTATGTGGCAACAAAAATGTTTATTTTGTGAAAAATATGTGTATATGAACAAACCTTAGAGAAACAGGGAGAATGAAAATAATAGTAATGCAGTATCATTGGAGATGATTTTAATTTCTTTGGCTATTTCCTTTAGTGTTCTAATGTTAATTATGCAATAAATAAGACCAGAAGAAAACACTTCTTATCCACAGTTCTTATTTCTTTTAGGGTCAGAGCCTTTTTGAGCTTATGGGTAAGTGCTGATGGCTAGCACTAGCAATATTGTACTGCTCAGTGGTTTTTTGGATATTTTAAACAAGGGAAATAAGTGACTTCTGAGATCAACATTCTTGTCATGAAAACTACAAATGAACACATTTCCTTACATATGTGCTATATGATTATTTTCATTGTTCACTTATAAATATGTGACTTTGGACAGATAATTAATGCAATCAGATATAGTGTTCAGCTAAATTGAGCCTACCTGAAGAGAATTGTTTTCAACATCATACCAAAGTTCAATTAAATATATTTGTTTAGATATCTTCTATATGACAAGTAATTGAGAAAAATATTCATGACCTTGTTTTTTCAAAATGTAATTTTAGGGAAAAGTCAGATATTTTTGATAGTGGCAGATATGTGACATTTTCTCAGTCAAAAGATATTTTTTAGAAAAATCTTCATTTAATCAATTCATTTTAATTTCCACATTTTATTTTAATCTCCCCTGCTCCCCTGTACTAGGAATTGAATCCAGGGGCACTGTGCTACTGAGCTGCACCCTAGCCCTTTTCTATTTTTTGTGTGGACTCAGGGTCTCATTAAGTCACCCTGGCTGGTCTCAAACTTGCTATCTTTCATGCTCAGCCTCTGAGTAACTGGAATTATAGGTGTGTACCCAGCTTAAATATAGAATTGTTGAATTTATTTTTATATTTTCTATGGGTCTACCATTTTTGTTTTTTATTTACTGAGATAAAAAAAAAATTCTTGAGGTATAGAAGTAGAGTTTTCCCTTGACTCCTTTCTCCTTCGCAGACTATTGAAAGAATAAACACTTTCAGAAGACTGCTTCTTAAATTGAAACTTTTAAGGATCTTACCTAGTCATGGGTGAATAGATATGAATATGTCCTTGTGCATTTTAATAATAACTTTGAATAAATCTTAGTTTAGCACAATATTAAGGGAGAAGTTAAATTCCTCCTTAGCCTTTATCTGGCCAGTTTTTGATTTGACACAAAAGCTTAATTCCACAAGTCAAGCTTAATAACTGTCTCATGTATTTCCTCAAACTCAGCAAATGTGTTTTGACTTGACCTCACTGTACCACATTTGCAGAACTTCTTCAGGTGTCGTGAGCACACTGAAAGCCTGACTGACTACTTGGGCAGAGAGAGAGGGAGGCCTAGACTCCATCACTGCTGGTTTTGTGTTAGATTGGCAATGTCTAATCTCAGTATTTGTTAACAAGTAAAGGAGAAGAGATATTATATAGTTAAACGTTTATCTTTGTGATTTATCTTCCTATCAAATAACATTGCATTTTAACTTTAAACAAAATATTTTGTGTAACTAGCACCAAATTTTGTTACATGTTTTTAATCTTAGGTTAAACATATTGCTGAAGACCCTCCTTGTAGTTGTTCTCATCGATTTTCTATTGAGTACTTATCCGAAGGACGATATCGACTAGGGGATAAAATACTCTTCATAAGGGTAAGTCTACTACTTACAGTCTATAAACACAGAGATTGTGTTTTAGAATTGATTTTATTGCTTTACCAACCTCCTTTGTCCATCTTTTACTTTTAAAAAAGTTGGAATAAAGGGTGCTATTAATGGAAGAATTTTATCACCACAAAATGAAACATGTCTAATAAGATTAATTATTCATAGTAAGAAAAGAAAGCAGAAACACTATAGTTTGTAATGATACTTGTGTTGGGCCTTAAGCATAGAATCTTTTTCTTATTGACACAGCATCAGTATGCATATCAGTATGTTGATATACATGTTCATTGCCTTTCTTTGTCCCATCCGCAATTGATTGCTTGTCCCCTTTGCTGCTTAACAGATTGAAATTTCACCTGGTTAGCATTTTTTCTACTACTGATACAAGAGCTGATTTATGAATACAAAAAATTTAAAAATATAATCATCCCTATTTTCTTCTCTTTCATGTATTTTCACTACATTTCCATCCACTGTCCTCTCACACAGAAACACCCTCATGTACTTTCTTTTTTTTTTAAACTGCAATTTTATTTATTTATTTTTGTGGTGCTGGGGATTGAACCTGGGGCATGCTAGGCAAGTGCTGTACTACTGAACCACATGCCCTGCCCTCATTCTATCTTTTAATTAACTTCCTTTTAAAAGGCAATATGATATAGTGAATGGTGCACAGAGGATGGGACTTAGAGTTAAAACTTGTGGTTAGTCTTATGCAGTTTTGCAGATTTACCAGCTGAGTGCACAGGGACCTGAAATTCAGTCTGGGCTATACTGTCAGAACCAGAGTTTGTCTTATCCCCTCTAAAGTGCCATTTGGGTTAGGGGCTGGCAACCCTAGTGCATTTGAGGTCAGTTCTTTAATGTCTCAAAGCCATAATTTTCTTATCTGCAAAGAAGAAATAGTAATAAATTAAATCCAAGTATTTTGAAGATTAAACTGATATATGAAAATGGTTTTTTAAATTATAAAGTACAAGATTTAGTTATTTTTATCATTTTTCCCTAATTATTTTTTCTTTAATATGGCATTTTTTTCCTTTAAGTCACCATTTCTCTTTCTCTCCCTCTTCTTCCCTCACTCTTTCAACTCTTTTTTGTATTGCTCTTGTAATTTTGTATATTAATAATTTGGATTTTTAGCATGTAAATAATATATAAATATTTTCATTACAAATTGTAGGACTTTAGTTGTTCGCATAATTTAAGACTTATTAAATTTATTACACTAACAATATAAGAAAGAGACTGTCAATTTGTAGTGAAGCCGTTGGCAAATACTGAGTTTCATAGATCATAGATATAACAAATTGTGACTGCTAATAAATTGTAACTATAAACTTCACAGTTTTACTGCTTTATTTCCACTTTCTTTGGGGGGCAGATGCTTCATGGAAAACATGTCATGGTCCGTGTTGGCGGAGGCTGGGATACTCTTCAAGGATTTTTGCTTAAATATGATCCGTGTCGAACATTACAGTTTGCTACACTAGAACAAAAAATTCTAGCATTCCAAAAAGGAGTTTCTAATGAAAATGTACCTGATTCATCCAGCAGAACACCTCAGCTTCCTGAAATGAATCCTTTGTCAGCAGTTAACATGTTTCAGAAACAAAACTTAAAGCCTAGCACACCAGTTGGTATTCCAAGGAGCAAGGAAAAGCAGGTACACCCAACAGGTGTGTTGCTGCCTGCTTCTTCATTAAAAGGTAATACAGGCTCCATGTCAGTCCGTTCAAAATTTCCAGATTCTCCAGCAGCATCTTCTCATCTCAAGCTCAAGTCTTCAAAGGGTGTAACCAAGAAACCACTTGCTCCTTCAAATGATGTTTCATCTTCCCTCACTTCTTTAAGTCCTGTTGGTAAAAACACTTCTTCACCACCTTTATCAAGAACTGGAACTTGTGCATCTCAGTCACTGAGAAAATGTGTCACATCCCCCAATACTCTTAAGGTCAAGGCTCTTCCAGGCCAGAAATCTAGAGATATGCTTGAGCCTAAGCATTTGCCAAATAAGTGTTCTGGAAAAACTGAATCAAGGAACTTGAAACAAAATCACATTTCTTCCAGGGGTGATGCATTATTTCACTCAACTGCACCTGTAAGTTCATCAAAGTGTCCAAAGTTACCAAAAGCAAATATACAGGTAAGGCCTAAACCTTCTCCTCCTTTCCAGTCTCCTAGAAAAATGGCAAAACCCATTTCTAAAACCACAGCTACAGGTCTAGGAACACAGTCTCAAGCGTCTGAAGGAAGCCCACAAGCGGGGGCAATCCCAGCACAGAAACTTAAATCTGCCTTGAATTTGAATCAACCAGTTTCTGTATCCTCAGTTTGTCCTGCAAAGGCTGCACAGGAATTGAAAGATAAGAATATAGTTCCAGGTGCCAAAAAGCAGCCTCAGAATAAAACTACATGCCAGAAGACAGGATCCAGCTCCTCAAAGTCTCCTGGTCGTACCCCACTGTCCATTGTGAGTGTTCCCCAGTCTGCTGCCAAATCACAAACTACACCAAAGTCAGCACACCCTGCCCCCAAGGGCCAGTATTCAGCTAAAGGGCCTCCAAAGAGTGGCAAAACCCAAGCTTCAACCAGGAAACCACTCTCATCTGACAAGGGAACAGATAGTGGAGGGAAAAAACCTACTGCAAAGAAAAAGGAGGATGATGACCATTATTTTGTTATGACTGGAAGTAAAAAACCTAGAAAATAAATACATGTGGGTCACTTTAAGAAATCAGGGGAAAGGAGCAGAATGAATGAGTTAGATTCAAGTCTTAAGGTTTTTCCTGTTTGTGTTTGTCCAAATGGGTGCGGACATTAAATATAAGAAGATAGGGGATGGAGGTGGAGGCTGGGATGAGGAGAGGGCTCATCAGAAGTCACATGTCTGAATTCAGCAGCTATCCTTCTGAGGCAAACGGTTGTAGATACACCAAAGGGTTCTTACTATTAATAGACATACATGTAATTTTCAAACCACAGCATCTTGTTAATGTCTGCCCTTTAAGGGAAATGTAAAAGTCAAATAACACTACTAGAATTATAACTATAGTTGTTATATTTTTGAATGGGTTTTAAATATGGAGGTTTTATACCTGTTAATGGCACTACTTGTGCTTACATTAAGGAGTTTTTATAGTTTAGTAAAAAAGTAATGATTTAGCACTTGTCCTACAAAAGGCACCTAATTTAATTTCCTCATCAGGATTGCCTGATCCAGTAATTCTAAGTACCAATGGCTGCTGCTGATAAGTGTGGCGTTACTCTGGGTTAGGTAGAATTCTTATTATTTAAATATTTTCAAATTTTCTAAATCAGAAGTAACTGATTTTTTTTAACCTGGCTTATATTAGTGATGATGTTTTATTACCAGTAGTTTTGGTTTAAAACAAAGTAGCTTATTGAAACATAAGCAAATTTAGTAAAAATAAGATTTTACATACATCATCTGTAAAAATTTAGATACTTTATAATTTTAGATGGATGTTGTGCAATGTTACAGCAGAAACGGATTTATTAGCTTTTATCATTGAAGATATTTTAAATGTAATGTCCTATGAAAGCAGATATGAATTTTTACATTAAAATAATGTTTAACATCAGAATTATGTTTTAACCATCTAAAGATCTTATGAAAAGAATTTTAGAATGATGCTGTATACAAATTCTGTCAAATGTTATTTCTTTTGATAGCATAACCAGTTTTAATTAGATTCTTCCAATTCTGTTAATTTTCTTTAATAAAACTGCGGCGTACAGCACGTATGCTGCACTTTGTGCTCTAGGCAGATACTTTCAAGAAACTACCCGGATTCTGTATGAGTGCATAGACTCAGGCACCCAAGGTGATAGTGGTAAATAATTTATTTAAGGAGTGTGACTATTTAAAAATTATTGACATGCTTTGAAAAATTGTAAGGGCATTTTTAATAACTTTGTAGTATTATCACAGCATTTATGTTCAGTATTGAGATTCGTATTTCTCTATTGCTTTAAGTTCAAATATATTTTCTTAAGAACAAAATAGTCTACACAAATGTACAATCACAGAATAAGTATTTAAATTGGTTACTAATATTCTATAGGTTATAACGTAATAAAATTTTCTATAAAAATAAGTAACCTTTTGCCTGGGGAACACAGTTAATACAGAAGTCAGGTTAGTTTTTGGAATAATTAATGATTTTCTTAAAAGAGACAGCCACCAAATATTTAGTTTAGTTCTTCTGTTCTGGACATTGAAAGAGATAATATTTACATCCTTGGGGAGTGAAGTCAATGTTCAAGAGCGCCAGAAAGTTTATGTTTTTAGTAATACGAAATATTTAATGCATTTTTCAAAGAGTAAGAATTTTACCTGCACAGAATTTTTTCCCACATAAGCCAGACAATGCTTCTTTTAGAACTGGGTGGTGGGTGGGAGTAAGTAGTATTATGACCAGTTCAGTCTGTGAACCAAGTAGGTTTTACAATCATGTAAACATTAACTTTTGTGTTGAGAAGAATCAAAAATAACAGTATCCTAGGAGCACCTGACACAAATTCCAGAATTAACCAAAGAATTGTTTATTTTAAAAATCGGAAATCAATTTATAAATATATTCTTCAGCAATGGGGAATTTCTCTAGTTATATTTATGTTGGATGATTTTATACTTATATATAGCCTTCCTTTCCAAAATAAATGAGAAAATAATACCTGAAAGACAACTAATTTCTTCAAATGTATTTTGAAGTTCTAGAGAACTGTGTTTCTAATCACTTTCACAATTTTTAAAATGGTTTTCATATTGTTGAAGTTGGAATGAAGTTTCCATTTCTTCTTAATATTAGTGCAAGACTTTATAAGTTCTTTTTGTATTTAATATTTAATAAATGAGTATTAAACTTAAGTTTCTTAAAAACCTGGAAGAAGAAACAATGTGTGCTTTCTTTGAAAAAATGAAATAAGTTTTTGTTTTTTTCTTGCTGTAATTTGTTAATAAGACTAATATATAAAACTTAAGAGGAAAATGAAATGCTGGTTATTTTTATATTTTTGGGCTTCAAGTAAGTGTTTAAAGCTAATATCTTCAAAATGCCTTAAACAATTAGATGAATTTGAACTTTCCTCTCCATACTGAGTCTACAGTTTTTAATGGATAAGGAATTATTTGAGGAAAAAACTACTGTTCCTTTTCCTGCCTTTCATCTTGGTCTGACTTAGTATCTGTTACTTCTTTAAAAAGCTCAGTAACAGATTTTTATGATATATTCTTACATCTAGGTTCATTTACTGACTCCATGGGACTCCAGATTTACATATATTCTTTTCTTGTGCCTGCAATATTTGTATTTGATTTTAATTTATGTTTTTCTTAAGTATTAAAATTTAAACATAATACAAGATCTCAATTTGCTTTTTTCTGATATATGCTGAATACATTCTAATCACTTGATTCATGTGGGAAGTTGCATTACATGAAGCATTCATAATTTGAGAATAGTTTAGTTCTTTTGCTATTTAAAATGCCCTTTTTATACCTGTAGAATGTGTTTTATTGTTCCTAGGAGTTTATAAGGTGTCACCATTAAGCAACAGTATTTGTTCCCCAAATTCCTGTATCTGCTAGAAGTTTGCTGCAAAAAGACCAGACTCATATTTAATAATCTTTGAGATAATAGAAGTAATTTATTGTATTAAAGTTAAATTCTTTAGGTCACACTTGCATTGTATTCACAGAAGTCTTCTGATAATGGAAATTTCAAAATTCCCAAGCCTGTTCTAATTTCACACTTTTGTACAGTGAAACTATTCTGGAAATAGTCATCTTTTTCCTATATTCAAAACCAGAACAATTATAAAAAGCAGTTAATTTAATATGTATTTCCTGTCATTTTTCCAAGAAGAAAACACAACTCACACAGAATTTTCATGTTTTCCTAACCTTTTGTGAATATAAATATTTTAAATTTAAATTCATTTTATAAAATTTTGGGAGAATATTAGAAAATATTAAAGCATTTTCCAGTAAATTTGAAAATACAAAAACTCATGTTATTAAATTGTTACACAGTAACACAATAAATGTACTGTTTTGTTCTTGTAGAAAAACAAAAGATAATCCTGATGAAATAATACATCTTAAAGATTATAAGCAATTTAATCATAAACATATTATTAATCTTGGTATAACCATAAAATACCATAGTCATTGAAAATGATATAGATGTTGATTTATTTTAAAGTAGTCCATGTGGAGATGAAAGTAAATTGTTTTGAACAACTGCATTGATAAACTGTTAATACATAATAGTTCTAATTTTCTGCCTTTGGCCAGGGATAGCACACTACCTGTTAGAGGATATGGTCTCCATAGTGTTATCTGTTATAATTAGCCTCTTGTGGCTAGTCTCTTAGGTTTTTATAAAATACATTTTATTGAAAATTACCAGTTTTCTTAAATTACCTTAAATTGTTTCACAAATTATTATATAGAAATGAGCAAATAAAATGAATGAATCCAGTAGTCAGCTGTGGCAGTGTTGAAATGCTTCTGCCTCTACTCAAATTGTTTAGTAATACCTGCTTAGTGTGGAGGATGCTATGTTATTTTCGACAAGAATACCAAGATAATTTTCAATTTAGTGACATAGATATTATCTTTGTTTGAATATAAGCATCATGAAGGCAGGATTTAGTTCCCAGGGTCTAAACTAATGCCTGTCACATAATAGGTATTCAGTAATTATTTATTAGTGGAGAAACTAAGCCTCAGGAGACTGACAGTAAACACAAAAAATACCTACTGGAATTGATTAATTAAATCTTGGTAACTTTGCTTATACTTTCCCATAAATTGTTTAGTTGTTCTTCATGTTAATGTGATTCAGAAAATTGAATTTATTTGACATTTCCAAAAAAAACCCCTGTAATATCATTTCCTATTTTTTAATTATTTCTTAGAAAAATCTTGATTTGTTTTTAAATTACCCTTTATTAAATATTGTAAATGTGAAGATTTAGAGATTAATTAAAAACATAAGAACTTATATTTTTAGTTTACTTGGTAGTCATAAAGCACCTCACAGTGTTTAATGGATTATTCTTGGAACAATGAATAATTGCACTCAATCCTTAGAACAGTACAATAAAATAAATTTCATGACAATGCAATAGAATAGATGTTGGTAAAAGATAATGCAGGTGACCTTAGAACTTTCTCTTTAAAAAAAATGTTTAAAAATGATTGTCCTCTGAGCCAGCAAGTTTCATAGACTTTTTCCAAAGGGAATAAATTAAAATTTCCCCACAGCCTTGAGAATGTGATACAAAGTTATGTTATGTAGATCCCTTTAATAATTCATTGCACCATGCTGTGTTCAGGAATCCAATAAATAATTGTTGAAGAATAGACCAAACTGTGGTATATATTGAAAGAGGAGTAGAACATGACATTTTCAATTTTTTTGTAATTCCAAGCATTGAAATAAATTGGAGGCAAGTGTCTTCAAACTGCTATTTGCAGTAGTTTTCTGTTTACCTCAAGCATCAGCAAAAGCATTTTTTGAAGTTTATGAAGCTTCAGGACTCCTTACAGGTTAAAAAATAAAAATCAACCCTGCTGAGAATTACAGTCTTTGAAATCTATGAGACTCAAAGGGCAAGTTTAGAGAGATAATAGTTTGGAGGCTTAAGAGGATATTCCAGCAGGAGATGGGAGCTAGGTGCTGTTCCTTTGACTTTACCCACTCCTCCTCCGGATCTTATCACCTAGCTCACAGTTATCCTTTGTATCTCAGCTTAAATATCACTTAAAAGTTTCCGGATCCTCCAAACCTGGAGTGTACTTTCTTCCTGCCTCCAGTGTACTTTCTTCCTGCCTTACATTTTTTCTGTCATTGCCTTGATTCTAGAATAACATATTCTAACACTAGAATAACATATTAGCTTATCCACATCTCCCACCAAACCTTGAGTGGAAACTGTTTCACTGACTTTCATCTTCATCTCCTATATTCAGATGGTGCCTAAGTGTTTATGGAAGTCAGGAGGGAAGGAAATACCTTTTCACGGAAAGAAATAAGCCCTTAGTACATGTAAAGTGAACCTCTAGCTTAGTTGTGTTTACTCACCTACAGTGCACGGATTTTTTTTTCTGAGAAGATGTCATGATAAAATTTGAAAAAGCTTATTTTCAGAGAGGAGAAGAAAAGAGGGCATTAATAAGAGAAGCCTTGAAGTTATGGATTTGTTCACTCATGTACATTAATACTAGAGGTTGTAACGCAGAGGAAAAAGTTATACTCCATGTATGTAAAATATCAAAATACACTCTACTGTCATGTGTATCTAAAATGAACAAATAAAAAAAAATTGGAAACATCCTGATGTACCATCCATGCTTTTTATTCTAAAGGATTTATTTTCAGGGTTGTGATAAACTACTGAGAGCACAATATATTGACTTAGATTAGCAAGTGCCCTGCTGCTGCCTAATTCCATTCTCACTTTGAACTGATGAAGAACAGGCCAGGAAGTTCGTTTATACAGTCGGTTAGTTTTTCTTCTTTAAAACCAAATGGGTAGCAGCAAAAAGTCAGAACGGTAGAGGAAGCTGTCCCATGGGGGATGAGAGAGACATCTCAGGTGTGGCCAGTTCCTCAATGCATAGGGTCTAGCCCAGCCAGTTCCTTGTGCTCCCTGTGTTTATGATTGATTCTAAAGCAGTCTTCTTGGCCGCAATATAGTAATTACCAATTTATTAATTTGCTTACTCAGCAAACAGTTTTTCTGAGTTTGTACTTGATGTTCAGCATCAACTCATACACTCCATGCTAGGGGTATAGTGGTAAGATCAGTTGTTACCCTGAAGGAAATTAGTCATCATTAAGGTAGTTTAAGAAAAAAGTATGATGTTCTTTTAGCTTGTGCCCCACTCAGTTCTTTCTTTGTGATTTATTTTACTCATGGGATAAAAAACCTCTCTGCTGGTGCATGCACAGTGGTGCATGCCTATAATCCCCTGAGGCAGGAAGATTGTGAGTTCAAAGTCAGCCTCAGCAACAATGAGGTATTAAGCAACTCAGTGAGACCCTGTCTCTAAATAAAATACAAAATAGGGCTGGGGATGTGGCTCAGGGGTTGAGTGCCCCTGAGTTCAATTCCCAGTACCAAAAACAAAAAACCAAAAAACCTCCATTAAAAAGTGTGTGTTTTCAGGTCAGGAGCCCAAAGTAGTGGTGGTGAGGGAAGAATAACTGATACTTGTGTTCAAACCTCAAGAACAAGAGTCATTTAGTGCTAACGCTTGTTACTCGGTAAATAGAATAGTAAGAAACAAGACCTAAATAGGTTATTGAGATAGAAAGAAATCTGATATTTCTCTGGGTAAGCCATTAGTTTAGAAATCAGGAAACACATCTTGGATACAAGGATGCTACTCTATCTCTTTATTTCCTATGACACTAGCCCCAGGCTCTCCACTAAGCTGTGCCTCAGTCTTATCAAGTGCACCACAATGAGAGAGAAGGAATCTCAAACCTGCCCTGTGGTAGGCTGGACTCTGTCCAGCCTTTCCAGTTAGTGAGGGAAGCAGAGCCTTGAGCAGATGCTCCCTGTGATTTGACATCCCAGTGCCCTGTCCTGCTGCCCCAGCAGATGTCAGAGGAAACTGTTCCATAAAATTGCATCGCTATGAATCACAGAACACCACCTCTGGGCTTTTGAATCTTCCTGGCTGGCTTGTAGCCCAAAGGAAACAAAGGCATCCTGCGATGTTTAGTTCAGTTCTTTTGGTTTTGAGAAACATTCGCTTCAGCCTTCTCTAATAGTGGGTGGTTTTATGGCTACAGCCAAAAGGACACTGGGAATCTGACAGCAACCCAGAAATACCTGGACAATGAGACTCACAGAAATTTGAATTAGAGTCATTTAGAAGCCTAGGGAGTTTTAGGGACAGGTCACCTTATTTCCCTATCTGAGCCCGAGTTACCACTTCTTTATGGTGTTTTGCCACACTTTTGCTAGCCTTCAGTTTTCTGCTTTGTGTATTTTCTTATATTTTCTGCAAAAACAAAACCAAAATACTCCTGTTACCATTTTCCAGTCAAGGTCTCAAGAGAGAGTCTGATTATCAGACCACTGCATAGGTCAGCCAAAGAACTGGCTACCCTCAGATCATAGACCTGCCCCTTTGCCAATCAGCGTGTGAATAGATAGGTCACAGTCTAGACCATGATGACCCCAACCCATGTAGTTTTCCTTAAAAGATTTGGCATGTCTGTTCTGTCTTGTACTCTAGGAAATTGTCTTGAATTTGGTCTGAACTACCTAGGGAAGTCTTTTGCACCAAGGAGCCCTCAATTTCCAGCATTGATCTTCTAGGTCGTTGAGACCAATATAATATGGATATGTCCACTGGATCATTGCTGGGGTCCAGCCCTAGCAGCAGTCGGGGGTCCGAGGTGGATGGCAGGCATCAGCGTGGTGGAGAAACAGCCCACAGAGACACCAAGTGTTCTGAGTCTGAGTCTGAATCTTTATTGTTCACAAAGTCTTTTTATATGTTTTTTCTTTGGTATCTATCACATCATTTTATGGTTAATACAAGGAAATGTTAAGTAAAAAATCTTCAAGAGTATAATTAATGATCTTATTCAAGAAACATGTTTTTACTGTATGATAGCTTAAATAAAAAGAAAAACAGTTCCCAGCAAGGTAAAGGGCACCATGCTCCATTTAGTTTTAATTTCCCTGAAAGAATACGTCATTAAGTTTCTATAGAAGTTACCCCTTCCAAGAACTCTAATGTTAGTTATTAACAGTGGAATGTTTTTGTTATTACTGACAGAGAATAGAGGAATCAGCTTATAGTTAATATTTATTCTATTTCATGTACTCAGTGATGGACTAAAACTCTAACTAGACATAGGAAGAATACAAATTGTACTTATGATTAACCTATTTATTGATTAAGTGGGAAAAATATCCTTAAACTTAATCATAAACACTAAGAAAGCAACAAAGACCAAACACCACATCAAAGCTCAGAGGAATACACTCTCATATACCTATATATAACTTCTAGAGAATTTGTATACTAAAAGAAATCACAGGCTCCTTACAAATTTGAGCAAATCATAATTGCTTATTTATAATTCCATCTAAGTATTAATATTAAACTTTATTGTATGTTATTTTGTGTCCCAACACCATGAAATCTCCCCAGTATTCTCTATAATCTGAATCTAAGGATATATTGATTTTTAGTATTAAAAGCAACTGCACATGGAGACATGCCACGCCTATGGCCCCCAAGAGGGAGGATGATCTTTCAACAGAACGGTGTCAAGTGTTGAATCCTCTGCTCCAACAGAACCTTGTCAAGTGTCAGAGTGGTAGGAAATAGATGCAGCAGATCATTCCAATCCAAATGTGCACTTTTTGTGGCTAGAAATGATCAAATACATGGATGTTACTTATAATGAGTATCTACAATGTCCAAATCTGCAAGGTTGTGTTATCTCTGGATCCTGGAAAATCACCAAACTTGCCTCAATGGCCAACACTGGGATCTCCCAAAGCCTATGTCTGAGTGGGAGATACAATGTTCTAGATCCTCATTGCTATAGTTTGGATCTGAAATGTCCCCCAAAGGCTGATGTGTTGAAAGCTTGGTCCTCAACCTGTGGTGCTTTAGTGACCCCACCTCTTCAAGGTTCCACCACCTTTATGGTTTAGGTGGGGTCTAGTGGAAGGAAGGTGGGTCATTGGGGCATACCCTTGAAGGGATCTTGGGAATCCAGAACTTTCTCTTTCTTTTGTTTCCTGGTTGCCATAAGGTGCAAAGTCCTCCTCTAATACCTGCTCCTGCCATGATGTGCTGTCCTATCTCAGGCTCCAAGCAGAAAGGCCAAGTGGTCATGGACTGAAATCCCTGGAACTGTGAGCTGAAATTAGCCTTTCCTTCTTTTAAGCTGAGTTATGTCAGGTATTTGTTAAGGCAGTGGAAATCTAACACACTCAATTCCCAATTTCTAGTGGTGCCACACCAACTTTTACACTATAGTATCAAAAACAGCTATTGATTCAGTTTGTTGAAAGTATCAGTTATCAGTACTTAGGAATCATCTAGTTAAAACAATGAATTGGTTAATTTTTTCTATTGGTGGTTTGGTATTTTATACATATATTCTGAGGTGTACAGAGTTTATTTTGTCAGACATAATCATTCTTATCCCTGAATTCTGTCCCAGTATGACTTTCAAAGACTCCGTGGAAGGTTGAAGGGCTCTTACCTATCCTGAATCTTTGATTGTTTCTTCCTCCTAAGAAGTTCCTATTAGATGAAATGGCACAGCTGTTTAAGATAATTAAGATTGATTTTTATTTAGCCACACTAGCTTTGAAGCTGGTAGAGGTGTAAAGTATATTCATTGCTTACCATGCCTATTCATCTCCTTGTCCACCAAACATTTGCCATCCGTTGCATCTTTATTATCCAGATGAGTACAACAGGAAGCCATTAGCAGATTTCATCACCATTATTTAGAGATGCTTCCTAAAACCAGAAGGGGTTCTGAGATCACTCTTTGGTAGGATTCGCTTTGCACAAGACACTTTTCTAAGTGCTTTATGTGCAGTAACTTGCAACTCTATGAGGTTGGTTCTTTTATTATCCCTGTTTTATAGATAAGGAGACTGAGGCACTTAGAAGCTCTTCCATTCCTCTGTTCTATAGTTTGGATGTTTGTGTCCTTTCACAATTCTTTTTGAAATTGAATCCCTAATACAACAGTACTAAGAGGTGGGGTCTTTGGGAAGTGATAAGGCCATGATGGCTCCACTCTCATCGATGGGATTAGTGTTCTTATAAAAGGGCATCAGTGAGTTTACCTTTTGCCACACGAGGACATAGCATTCCTCCTCGCCACAGGACACAGCAAAAAGATGCTGCCTTGGAAGCAGAGAGAGAAACCTTACCAGATACTGAATCTGTTGGCTCTTTGATCTAGGACTTTGTAGCCTCCAGAGCCAAGTTGTGAGAAATTTTACATTGTTTATAAACTACCCAGTCCTTAGCATTTTGTTATAGCAGCACTAATGGACTAAGATATTCTGCTCATTGAAGACAGCGTGACACTAAATCATCTCAGACTTGATTATGAGCTATTTAATTTTCTCCAGAAGTGATTTCTACTGGAAAGAAAAATATGCTGGTGATGTTTGTTACAAATGTCTTACAGTTAGGTGGGTTGACCTCCTTTCCAGTGTGCCCGATATGTGGTATGCCAGCGTGCACAGGGGTGATTTAACCCTGGGGCTTCTCCAGAGCCAAAATCAACTAACCACACCCTCTCTTACATCATTGATTTTTCTCTTTTCCCATATTTTATCCTTAATCCGTTGTCCTCTTATTATATATTCTTTTTCACCCTACTCCCTCACCCTTAAGTTACTACCATGTGTTGGTTAGCATGGGCTAGGCTTTGTTGCAGAAACAATAAAAGAATCTCTGTGATTTGTAGCTCATGCTAGACAACGATTAGGGTCACTGGGCCCTCTCGTGGTGTTCAGGAACTCAGGCTGAGGGGAGTTCCATTTTAACAAATGCTATAGCAATAAACTTGACAGGAAGAAGTGGGTATGGGAATGACCAACCTGTTCTTTCTGAAATAAGAATTGTGGTCCTCCTGCCAAACTTCTGATTTTTCTCTGATCCCTGACTTCTGTTTTCAGACTTGCCTTCCTCCTCTGCCCTTTCCAGGTAGCTATTTCCTAAGGACCACTCCTTGGCCCTGTTCTGGCAAATAATTCTCCTTCTTGGCAATTTATTCCAAAGTGTGGTTTCCAGTACTGTTTTCTTATAAATGGTTTCCAGATCTTTGCAGCCCAATTTACCTGAGTCCCAATTCCACTGTCCTTTATCCATTGTCCTTCTGTAACCACTTCAAAATCCCTTTTTAAATAAAGAATTTTCTATATTCACCAAATCTATGATTCTTCCTGACTTCCTTATTTCTGTCCACATCCCCTTTTCTCCCCACACTGAAAACTCTCAAATTATTTTAGACTGAGTCTCAAGTCCACCCCAGCTTTCTGTTACTGCTCAAGTTCATGGTCTTCTCCCCCCTCACCGGAAGACAAGAGTGTCCCGATAGCTCCTCGGCCACACTTTCAACCTCTGTGATTCAAGGCTGCACATGACAGAGCTCTGGGGGCACCTTTCACAACCGATTTTGGGTTAATTATCTCCCTCTGGAGCTGTGCAGTGTAGTTCAGCTTGAATCCTCACATGCAATGATAATGTGCGACAATGGATAAAATAGGAAGTATCTTCTTGGCTGCCCATTCCAACCTGAATGAAGGCCACACTACCTTAACTCTTTCCCGCTGTCACAGTGGAAGTTATTCTTCCTTTTCTGAATTTCCACACCTCTCATATAGTACCGGGTAGCACTTGCTATGCTTCATTATCCTGATTTAAGAACACGCTTACCTACTTGAGGAGTGAGAAGTTACTTCCGACTTGAGGGAATAAATTAACAAACACCCATTTATTACAAATAATGGAAAAACCCAGGTTAAAGGACTTAAAAGGAGACTCTTAGCACATAGAGATGAGAATTACAGAGAGTTCATCCTATTGTCTCAGGCATAGTTGAATGCAGGCTTTGACCGAGATCTTCAGGACCCCTCCCTTTCTTCCATTTGAAGAAGCTGAAACCACAGCAGGCCTGTCTGGCAGGGGTTAGAGCCAAGGAGAAGATGCAGCTGCTGCCAGAGATGATGCCCAATTCAGCAAGAGAGGAAAAGGAATATCTGGCTTTTCCCTTTTCCTGTCCTTTAGTAGCCCACTGGTGCCTTTCCTGATTGACCCCGGAGTTTGGAGAACTCAGCCTGTATGGCTCAGAGCAGAGCATGGGAAGGGATAGAGGTGGATCAGAGAGCAACTAGGCAATCTACCAGCACAAGTTGTTTAAAGTCACACAACAGGACTAAGGGTGTAGCTCAGTGATAGAGTGCATGTTTAGCATATGGGAGGCCTTGGGTTCAATCCCTGGTGCTACTATTCTCACAACTGCACCCCCCCCAGTCACATGACAGTAAGTGATGAAGCTTGATCTTGAAATCATAGCTGGAGCTCGGAATCCTGCTATCCTATGCTGCAAGGTGGTACAAAAGAGCATTCCAATTAGACGCATCTGTGTGAGCAAAGGTTCAGATGGAAAAGTCTGGAATATGCATGGAAAACAGAGTTTCTTTGAGTTGCAGGATAAGGTGGGAAAACAGGTAGAATAGGTACCCAGCTGAACAGTTTGACCTTTATCCAGGAAGCAAAAGGAAGTTGTCATAGAAAAAGAAAGATTTAAGGTAATTAATCTATAGTTATGTAAAGGTCAGAAGCACGAAGGAAATATGAGGACTCTGTGATACAAATTGAAATAATTCTAATGGATGAAAATTATAAATATTTTTTCCTAATTTTGGGGTGGTTTGATAACTTTGATACTGGTCACAGAATTTAGGACTGAGTACTTCTTCATGCATTTGAGGACCTACTATGAACTGAGTACTGTGCTGGAGTCATTGGTTGGACTTTTCTGATATTTTCCTTGTCTTTTGAAGTTGTAGGAGAGTGCCCAGGTAATGTGATACATACACATTGGTCTGAGAAGAGTTCTGTAATGTCCAGAAAGTACATAAATGGTGTTCACTTTGCATTCACTTTGTGGTTTTAAATCTCAAGGTCATAAGCTCTGGTTGGCTTTATTTGAAGTTAAGTGGCTTAACCTCACTTGCAAATGATATTAATGGAATGTGCACACATACAATAAAAGAAGTGTTGGCAAAGAAGGAGATTGCCTCTGAGTGAGGGCTGAGTATGGTACTCAGTGCCTCACAGTGAGAACAAATTCATCATCCTACAGAATCAAAATATGGTGAATATTTACATTGTCACACATACATAAATCAGGGAAGAGTATGAATAGTAAGTTTTTGTTGAAAAGAAAACAAGAATTCCATATACCTTAGATTTCAAGATTTTAGAAGTCTGATTATATCAAGCTTGATGAAATTGTGGACCAACAGCAATCCTTACACATGGCTCCTGGGGAGGAAGATTGCTAAACCAATTTGGAGAGCAATTTCCCAGCTATCTAGTAAAGATAAAAATGTACATACAAGACAACACAGCAATTCCAGTCCCACGTAGATAAACCATCAGATGCGTGCACATAGACTGTGCATAATGCTCATTGTAGCCCTGTTTTAAGTGAACTGCTAGAAAGAACCAAAATGTCCCATCAGTAGCAGATGAGTAAACAAATTATGGTTGAATCCAAATGATGGAATCTTCTGGCATCATGAAAATGAAAGAAGTCAAACTATAATTATCCATATGATTTTGTGAGCTGGAAAAATGCAAGTTGTAGAATGATGTCCCCAGTTACATAAAGTTTAAACACAGAAAGTGAAACAATATATAACTTACAGACTGATATATATGTAGTTTAAGTATAAAATGTGCCTGACAGGGTCACAAACCATCCCAGTTTGTTTAGGATTTTCCTTGTTTTAGTACTGAAAGTCCTGTGTCCTGGGTTACACTTCAGTTCCAGGCAGATAAGGCAGGTTGGTTGCCTTACCTGAGAAGGATAAATGCTAAGCTTAGGATGGTGGTTACTTGAGGCAAGGAAGGACATGGGATAGGGGAAAAGGACCCTGGGTGTGCATCAGCTGAATTCGTTTTATTCTGTTCTGTCACCTGAATTACAAGTATGTGGGTAAGATCATGCAACACGGTAAGGTTCAGAACATGGGCACAAAAGAATAAAAATAAATTAGAAAAAAAAGAGATATCTCCAACCAGTCATCCATCCATAAGCTGAACAGGTCACGGAGAGAGGGCAATCATTTGATCTTCAACCATAACCTAGAAACTGACAAAAGTAAGAGCCACCTGGTCTGAGATGTTTCCTTTGATGCTTCTTCCTCCATCCTCAATACCATAACCTCCCGGTTCTTGGACCTGGATAACTTGCAAACTCCCAGACTGCAGAGCTCCCTCAGAAACACACGCACTTGTACACACACACAGGAACACACACACAGGCACATGCACACACTGCCAACATTCCTACATTTGTTTCCTAAGGTGCCTGAAGATGTCCCATGTCTCCCTAGCCAAGTTCCCTGAGGACTGACCTTGTGTGCTACTGATTACTAAATTCTGTTGGCAGCAAAGGGGAGTGGTCCAGAGTGTGGGCCCTGGAAAGAGCTTTAAATCATGGTTCTACTGAAGTAGGAACCATGAAAGGAAATTTGGGCCCCTTCAAGGTCAGACCTCTGTATAGGAGGGCTGAGAAACTACAGACACAAAAATCTAGACCTCATCAAGTTCAGGTTGATTCCTATGTAAGCAGGTAAACTGAAAGCGAGACATCAGTTGCCTAGTGCCCAGAACCATCTGAAAAAAAGGCATGGTAACCTGACTGGACCAAAAGGTGCATGAAGAGCTCGTGGACACTGAGTTCCATACCTAGGGTTGGGTCAGGGGCTAGTTTCCTTAACCCTGTAGATTCATATAAATCCCTGGACCATAGCCACTCTCCCGTATCTCTCTTAGGACCCCTCCCCTTCAGGAGCTGTGCTTTCTTTCTTTCTATTACCCTAATAAATCCTGTTACTTTGTTCTCAGTCTCTGTCCATGGATTTCATCCTTTGAATTCGCACAAGACAAAGAACCCACCCCCACATTCTGTGCTACACCACCACTTACCAACTGTGTGACCTTGGGTAACTCTCTACATCTCAATTCCTCAACTGTAAGATGAAGTGTTAATGCTCCTCCTAAGGTAGATATGAAAACTAAAAGCAAGAAAATGCTTCCAAAGCATTAGGGGTAGTGCTTGAAAAGTATATTGAGAGTTTAATATGTGCGTGACTGGATTAAATTTTAAAAATTAAAAATAATGATTCTAAGGAGTAGGACAAAATACATTACATGCATATTTCAATACCGAGCAAATTATTTTAAACTGTGATATAGGATTAAAATAAACCTAGTGAGGAAAGACAAGAGGAATAAACTTCACATTCTTACCCAACCATCTGTAGAAATGTTAAAATTAGAACACTCTTATGACAGAGAATTGTCATGTTCCTTGAATTGAATTGTGAAAAAAAAATGGTTGGTTCTGTTTAATGTAACAATTCCTATGAGAGTAATTAAAATCTAACGCTGTTTCTTTTTTTGGAAATAATGTGGCTTAAAATGAGCTCTAATTGTTCCTATTTACACACTGACTGTAGAGTACCCATCCTGCTGCAGACAACTCTGTAATTAGCTCCATTCAAGAACAAAGCAGTGACCATCTTTCAGCTGCTTTCTGGCTTTTGAGCTTAGGAGGCAAAGGAGAGGTTTTTTTTTTTTTTTTTTTTTTTTTTTTTTTTTGTCTCTCTTGCAAAATGGAATTCAAATCTGCCACAAGCAGTCAGTTGCAAGGATGATAATTGCACAGTTTGTTACAATTGATTTATGCAATCCTGGGAAAAGAATGAAGATGATCCCATGCCTAAAACTGTCAAATGAATAATCACTGATATGTGAGATTTTTCCTTGCTTGGGATTTTAATGGCCTCGTCTAGAATAAACTGATCATGTTGGCCTACTTCTTATACAGTGCACAAACCAGCTAATATTTTGGTGATGTCTCTTAATCATTCACATAGATTTCACTCTTCTGAATAGTCACTATGGTCTGCTTAATAGTCAGTATTCTGCACTTTTTAGAAGAGGAACTTTGAATGAAAAAAATTGAATTGAATTACAACTTGCAAAAGAATGTATGCAAAGATTATAATTGTGATACTGGGTTTACAAAACGTTTAAGTGTCACCAACATCTTTTAAAGGAGCATGTAGACTGTATTAGTGCCCATATTTCTCCACAACATTCACACAGAACACAGAACAGATACAGCACTCACACACAATCACACAAACACACAACACCCCCACACACTCAGCTCAGAGGAAATGACTCCACCTTGGTGCATGATATGCAAACATATTATTTTGCTTATTCAATCTAGAAGCTTATTAATGTGAAATTTAACCATGTCCATTTATTTTGATTACTGATTTGAAACATTTTCCTTTTTACTCTTGAGTTTTTATTTTCATAATTTATCTTCCCATCATGTTTCTTCTTTTCTGCTTCTTCTGTTTACTTCCCTCCCTTCTGTTTTAAAAGCTTGCAAACATTTTATTTCTGTTGTCTTAACAGTTATGTTAAAATTTTTAATAGAGATACAAACTCTCAAGACAAAAACAAAAACAAAAACAAACAACAAAAAAGCTAACCACCAAGGAATTTAGCATGTTTCTCTTTCATGTCTTTAAGTAAGAAAAAAAATTTATTATTTCTATTTTTGTAGTCAGTAATTATTTCTACTTTACAATCAACAATTGCATCCCTCCCCTTGCTCATGAATTTATTTTTCTTCTTCCCCTAAGTGGTTCCATCAGGGAAGATCTTTGGATAATAAACTAGCTTAGTCTTTGTATGAAGAGATCTATTTTATCCTCATTCTTGTTTTTCTGATTGCACTTTTGTGTATAGGGGATGTCGTCACGTGATACCAAAATTCAAGTGAGTTAAATATGATTTGGTTAGGCATCGAATTTGAGATTGGGTATTGCTTTCCTGTGGCAGTTTGGAGAAATCACATTCTTTATTCTGGCATCTACTTTTTCTGATCAGAAATTTCGCATCAGTCTGTCACTCTGTATAGTTTCTCTGGTGATGTTAACATTTTTTCCCTTTCTCTTTGATATTCTACTCCTCTGCTGCTACAGCGTGTCTAGAAGTTGGAAATCTTTTGGAATTGGTCCTGCTTGGCGGTGCTAGACTTACCTTTGGATTCTGAAGCTTATGAGAGCATTATAATATCTCATGTCACTTTGCTTTACTTCCATATTTCCTCTCACTTTTTCTCTCTCTGCTGGGTTTTGGGTGGAGTCCTCACTTTCAATCACTAATTTTTTTCTTGAACTGGATCCAGTCAATGGTATCAATACATTTTATGCAAATGATGACTTTTTTATTTCCTAGGATTTTTTTAATTTGTACTTTATCATAACCCATTGTTCTTGATTATAACTTCCATTCCTTGTAATTCTTTCCTTACTCTCTTTCAGGATGTTAAACATAAGTCAAAAGTGTTGGGGGAGGACTGTATTTCAGTTTCTTCAGGTATAGTTTTTCCTAATGTTTTGGGTTTCTTGGGCATCTCTAATACATTTGGATTACCTCTTTCCCTGTACCTTTTCCTTTAACTTTCATTTTTATCATGATTGTACATTTTTTAAAGAATATATTTTTAGCTGTAGATGGACACAACACCGTTATTTATTTTTTATGTGGTGCTGAGAATTGAACCCAGTGCCTCACACGTGCTAGGCAAGTGCAGCTGAGCTATAACCCCAGCCCTCATGACTGTATATTTTTAAATTAAAAAAAAAAGTATAACTGTTTAGTCAGTTTTCTTGCTACTGTGACCAAAAGACCTGACAAGAACAATTCTAGAGGAGGAAAAGTTTATCTGGAGCTCTTGGTTTCAGAGGTTCACAGATGGCTGACTATTACTCTGGGTTCAAGGTGAGGCAGAGCGTCATGGAGGAAAGGTGTGGAGGAGGAAAGCAGCTTAGGACGTGGCCACCAAGAAGCAGAGAAAGACAGCTCTACTCACCAGGGACAAAATGTAAGTGCCAAAGGCGGGCCCCCGGTGACCTACCTCCTCCAGCCATACTCAACCTGTCTACACTTGCCACCCAGCTAATCCGTTCAAGGGGATTAATGCACTGATTGCGTTAAGACTCTCGTAACCCTGTCATTTCACCTCTAAACATTCTTGCATTTTTTCACCTCATTTCTAATCCATGAACATAACCTATCATTTTGATGTATGTAGTCTGGGAAATAAAGCTTCCATGTACTCTTATTACTCCATAGTGACCAGAAATTAATTTATTTGATTTTTTTGAAATCAAAGTCTGAGAGAAAAAATAGAGCAGAAAAATATATCAAATGTGTTTGAATAGAGTTAAATAGGATGCGATGAAAAAAAATCACAGATTATAGCTCTAGGACTTTTCTATTTAAATAGATATAGATTAGGGTTAGGTATATTTCTGTAAATATTTTTCCAAACATATAATTAGGGATTATGAAGTCATTCATTTATTTTTAATATTCAGCAAACAATTTTGAATGCCTCTGCCCAGAATTATGCTAATGTAGATAGATATACAAAGAACAGTGAATCTTCTTTTTTAATCTATAAAATGGGCATCAAAGTATATTCCAAGCAAGATACCTGTAAAAAAAACTACAGATGATGATTATAAAGCACCTAGCAAAATGTCTGGCACATTTTAGGGATTTAACAAATGGGCTAGTTATTTTTTTTTACACTTTTAAATTGTTTAAAACAATTTTTAAGTTGTTCTAATTAGTTACACATGACAGTAGAATGCATGTTGACACATTGTACACAAATGGAACACAACTTCTAATTCCTCTGACTGTACATGGTGCAGAGTCACACCGGTAGTGTGATCATACATGTATATAGGGTAATAATGTCCCTCTCATCCCATCCCCACTCCACCTCCCTTCTTCCTCCCTTCTGTACAATCCAACATTCCTTCATTCTGGTTTCTCTGATAAATGGATGCTGATACATAATGGGGGGTGTGGGTAAGGGAAGATTGGAAGAACTTTGGATTGAGCAGAGGGGAATAAAAGGAGGGGAGGCGGTAAGGGGGTGGGAAAAACAATGGAATGAGGCGGATACCATTACCCTATGTACATGTATGATTGCAGGAAAGGTGTGACTCTACATCCTGTACATCCAGGGAAATAAAAAGTTGTGCTCCGTTGTGTACAATGAATTGAAATGCATTTTGCTGTCATATAACTAAATAGAATAAATTTTTTAAAAAAGTTCCTTCATTCTTCCCTTCCCCCTCCCCCATTATAGATTGGAATCCACTTATCGAAGAAAATATTCAGCCTTCGGTTTTTTGGGTTTGGTTTATTTGCTTAGTATGATATTCTCCAGCTCCATTCATTTACTGGTAAATGCAATAATTTCATTTTTCTTTAAGAATGAGTAATATTCCATTGTGTATATATACCACATTGTTTTTATCCATTTGTCTGTTAAAGGGCATCTATGTTGGTTCAATAGTTAAGCCATTGTGAATTGAGCTGCAATAAACACTGATGTTGCTGTGACACTGTAGTTTGTGTCCTTTGGGTATAAACTGAGGAGTGGGATAACTTGGTCAAATGGTGGTTCCATTCCAAGTTTTCTGTGGAATCTCCATACTGCTTTTCATAATGGTTGCACCAATTTGCAGTCCCACCAGCAATGTATGAGTGTACCTTTGCCCCACATCCTTGCCAACATTTATTGATCTGTTTAAATTGTGTAATGATGTTTTTTTCCAAAACTTTCACCTTCAGTCTGTGGATGTCTTTTCCTAGGAAGTGAGTCTCTTGAAGACAGCATATTGTTGGGTCTCTGTTTTAATCCACTCTGCCAGTCTATGTCTTTTGATTGATGAGTTTAGGCCATTATCATTCAGGGTTATTATTGAGATATGATTTGTATTCTTGGTCATTTTGGTTTATTTTTGTTTTTCAACTTGACTTAGTGTCTCCTTTGATTGACCTTTCCTTTAGTGTATTTCCTCCCTTTGCTGGTTTTCATTGTTTTATTTATTTTTTGTTTGTTTTAATTTCCTCCTCATGGAATATTTTGCTAAGAATGTTCTGTAGTGCAGGCTTTCTAGTTGTGAATTCTTTAACTTTTGTTTATCATGGAAGGTTTTTATTTCAACTTCAAACCTAAAGCTTAATTTTGCTGGATATAAAATTCTGGTTGGCATCCATTTTCTTTCGGAACTTGATACATGCTATTCCAGGACCTCCTGGCATAGAGAGAGGGTCTGGGTTGAGAAATCAGTTGAGATTTGAACTGGTTTGCCCCTATATGTAATTTGAATTTTTTCTCTCACAGTCTTTAAAATTCTATCCTTATTCTGTATGTTAGTCATTCTCATTATAATGTGCCTTCTTTGTATGGGTCTGCTGTAATTTTGTACATTTGGGGTCCTGTAAGCCTCTTGTATTTGATTTTCCATTTTATTCTTTATATTTGGGAAATTTTCTGATATAATGTCATTGAAAGTATTGTTCATTCCTTTGGTTTGTATTTTCATGCCTTTGTTTATTCTGATAAATCTTAAATTTGGTCTTTTCATGTTATCCCAAGTTTTTTGGAAGTTCTATTCATGGTTTCTTACCACCTTCTCTATATGGTCAACTTTATTTTCAAGAGTATATATTTTGTCTCCATTGCCTGAGATTCTGTCTTCTAAGCAGTCTAGTCTGTGGTGACCTTTCCATTGAATTTTTAATTTGGTTTATTGTTTCCTTCATTTTGAGAATTTCTACTTGATTCCTTTTTAAAATTCTTGCCTCTTTATTGAAGTGATATTTCACTTCCTATATTTTCTCTCTGATACCATCCTTTATTTTGAAGATTGGTCTAACTATGTACCTTATTAACTCCTTCTCTGAAATTTCTTCTACTGTGTTGTCTGTGGATTCTATTGTTGGAACATCTTGTTGTTTGAGGTGCTTTGTTTCCTTGTTTTTTCTTGTTGTTTGTGTGTCTTCCCATCTAGTGGGATGGATCTGAGGCAGTAAAGTTTCTACCTGCTAGTCTTATAGTATCCCTGAAGGCTGCCAGTACCTCACCTTTAAGGGGGAGAGCAATGTTAACAGCAACCAATGCAAACAATACACAACGTTAAACCAAATAACTCCTATTAAGTTTTTTCCCAATAAATAGAAATGATGTGTCCTATTGTGTAAAACATAAACAGTAAGTTTGCTAAAAGAGTTTATTGTTTCAAATGATGGGTAATGAGGGAACAGAAGTAGTTAAAATGTGATGTTTATGAGGGAGAAGGAGAGAAGATACAGGTAAAAATTTATAGTAAGAGTGAGGAAGGAATTAATAGAGGTTGGCTCTTAGTATGAGAGAAGTGAGAAAGAGAATCCAGGGAGACAGATAAGTGAGAGAAAAATATATACAGATTTTTTAAAAAAGTAGAAATATAAGAATGTGTAACAAAACTGTACTATACTATTCAGACATCCCATTCCTTAGTAAATTGATGCATGAAAAATATTTGGATTCAAAAAAGATGGTAGAGGTATGAGAGTGGGCAAAAAAAAAAAAAAAAAAAAAAAAAAAAAAAAAAAAAAAAAGGAATGTCTGAATGGAAATTGAATGATTGCTTCTGTTGGCTTTCAAAATTTTTCCCAGCTCCACCTATAGGTGGGGTTTTCTGAAGTTTGATGTTAGTTCCAGTCCAGTGGGTGCCAGACTGGCTGGTTGGGTGAGCTGATAGCAAGATGCCCTCCCACCCTCCTGCAGTCTTCTCACCCATTGTAGCTGCCCCTCCTGTCCCCACATAGTCACTGAGCTGGAGAGAGCCTGGTCTTCTCCAGTTTCTCCAACCTGTGCTCCCCACAGGGAACTGCCCTTAGTCTCCAATTTTCCACAGGCTTGCCAGACCCAGACTGGCCCACACAAACCCAGCTGCAATCTCACGGATCTGGGCTTCTGTTTCCCTAGGCTCTGTCTTGCTGCAGTTCCAAGATCTCAGTGCCCTTTCAATTTGCAGAGAGACCATCAGGGATGTGCTCACACTAAAAAGTGACCCTGCAAAGAGGTGACCACTAGCACACCTAGCAGGAAGACCTCAGGTGCAACCAGACCTGCAGATACCCTAACAATAGATCTCTAGGTCCTGGCCAGTGTCCCCAGACTGAGGTGGCTGCAAACCTGCAGACCCCGTGGCCCTGGACTCTGAGGCCCTGACTGGTGTCCCAAGATGGCAGTGGCAGTATGTGACCATACCTGCAGGTACCCTGACAATGGAATTCCAGGCACAGTGGGCAGTGGGCAGCAGGTGACCTCTGGGTGGTCTGTGGGCAAACGGCAGATGATCAGTAGGTGGATGTTAGGCGTCAGGCATTGGGCAGGCTAAAGAACAGCAAATGGGCAAATGGTGGGCTATTGGCGGTGGTCAGTAAGCAATCCTCCCACAAAAGGCAGGCAATATGCTGGCCAGCAGTGGGTCATTGTGGTGGACAAATGGGGCAAACAGCAGGGGTTCAGTGGGTAGCAACTGCTGCCTTGCAGAGAAACAGTATTTTTCCTGCTTGAATTCTGAGTCATGAAGGGACAAGAATGCAGCCTCCCTGTAGATCACCATCTTGGAGCCTCTGGAATAGTTATTACTGTTATCATTTGTGTCATCATAAATATCATGCCAGTTTGGAAGGTAAAAAAAAATTTAGTCTTTTGTTATTACAGTGAAATATCTGAGGCTGGGAACTTATAAGGAAAAGAGGTTTATTTAGCTCACAGTTCTGGAGGATCAAGAGCATACTGCTGGCACCAACCCAGCTCTGGTGAGGCCCCTCTTGGTTGTGTCACATTATGGCACTGGCATCTTAGGGGAGCATGTGTGTGAGAAAGTGCAATGACATCACCAGACAGGAAACCAAAGAGGCTGGGGAGTAGCCAGTTTCTTCCTTTAGAACAGCCCTCTTGCAAGAACTACAGAGGCAAACCACATCCAGACCAGAGCAACAGGTAAACAGATACTACATACCCAAACACTTAACAGGATGAAGAGAAGCACTGACTGTGCTGGAGGTATCTGGGAAGCCTTTCTAGAATACGTGATACTTGAACTGGGTCTTGAAGACAGAGCAGGAGTTTGTGAAGTAATAAGTTTAGGGAAAGCCAAAGTCCATACTTGAAAGTACAGATTATATTCTGGAAACTGAAAACACTCAGGATGAGTGGAAGGTGTGGTCTTAATAGAGACAGAGATGTGTCTGAACAGGTAAGCAGAGACCAGGCAAATAGGGAACATTTCAGTTGGGAGCTGCAATAGTCTAGAGGAGAGAGGATGAGGGCCTGGAGGAGACAAAGATGATAGAAGTGAAAAGATGGGAATATGCAGTAGCCCTAGGATGGCGGCTGGCGCTGAGCCAAGAGGTGGCGCATAATTAGTGTTAACACGGCATGATCTATTTTTGCCTGATTAGTTAATGTCTCCTCTGTGCTAGTGGTCAACAGATGTTCCTCATTCTTAATTGGTACCGTGGCACATGCTCCAACCATCCTACTTAATCCTAAACTGATTGGCTGTGCCTTAAGATATATAAGACACACACCTATAGGAAGTACCTCTGATAAGCAGCACCTCTGATAGATCGCAGAATACGGGGTTCGCAGGTTGCAGATCGCAGAATGCAGGACTAGGCAGACAACTGTAGGTCGCAGATCGCAGAATGAAGATCGCAGAACATGTGACTAGAACACACCTCTAGGTCGCAGGTTGTAGGACTTAGGCTGCATGCCCCACGCCGCACCTCCAAGAAGTGACCCACCTTTAAGAAGCCGTAGACTTTTGATAAGCGTAACCTCTCTGAAAGAGTAGCGTGCTCTAAAATTAAGCAAAGTCTCTCTTCCTCTAAGCAAAGTCTCTCTTCCTCTAAGCAAAGTCTTTCTTCCTCTCAAAGCCTCTCTTCCTCTAAAACTAAAAGTAAGCAAAACCTCTCTTCCTCTATAAACTAGTGAACAAGCAAGGAAGTATCCCAGATAAAGATAATAGAAGTAGTTCAGTTCCAGTCCACCTACAATAAATTACCACGAGATTGTTGCTGTGGGCGGCGACAGGAATAGATTTGAAAAACAGGAGGTAAAACATACAGGACTGACAACAGATAGAAGATGGAAGTTCAAAGACCACAGCTGTGAGCCTGGGAAAATTATCTAACCTCTTTGGGCCTTCACTTCTTCATCAGTAAACAAAGAATAAAAGTAGAGCCAATTTTGGGGATTGTATTGAACTAAAGATGGAAGACACATAAAGCATTTAAAAGAGTACCCAACTCATATAAAAATCTCAATAAATGATAACTCTGTCAGTTGGCTTTCTGTCACTATATTGAAACACCCGATGTAGTCAAATTATAAAGAGAAAAGATTATTTTACTCATTACTTTAGAGATTCCAGTGCATGATTGGTTTGCCCTGTTGTTTTGGGACTGTAGTGAGGCAGAACATTGTGGTGGAGCAAACCTGTTCACCTCAGAGCCGTGAAGCAAGAGAAAGAGGAAGAGGCACGTGTCCAGTGACTTCAGATCTCCCCCATGAGATCCCACCTCTTAAAGGTTCCATTACCTCCCAGTAGTGCCACACTGGGGACCAAGCTTTAAACACACTGGCCTTTGGGAAAACATTCACGATTTGAACATGGAGGTTGCTCCAGACACAGCAAGGCGGCCAGGTTTCTGACTTAGAGGTTGCAGCTGCAATTGTGGAGGCAAAGATGTTGAAAAACAATGGATTTGCCTCAGCTTTCCTTCCTGCCCATCAGGTAGGAAGAATCAAGCCTAGCAGACTCCAGAAGCTGGACATCTGCTTCCTTAGACAAACTAGTCCAGAGCTTCGGATAGACATCCCACTTCAGGAAGTGAAGCAGAGGGCCTGAGACAGAAATGTCTAAGAGGTCCCTGGGGAATCTCTTGTCACCTCAAAGTCACAGAAATGCACAGAAGGAAGCTGAAACATTTTAGGAAGCAAATCTATAAATAGCCACACCTGCTTCCAAGCACAGGGAAAGAAACCGTTAGCCAAGGGATCAAACTCTTTGGGTTTTATGTAAGTTTCTATTTGCTCCTATCATACCCTTGTGCCTAGGAGTATTTTTTAGCTTGTATTATTTTATGCCATTTTATAATAACTTTGCCACCAAAGAGCAGATCTTATCTCCATTTTATGGAGGCTCAGTGGGAGGTTATTTGCTCAAGTTCTCATGGTCAAAAATCTGACAAAATCAGGACTCATGTCAAATATTTGGATTGCCCTTTCCTTACTCTTTCCTTTTCTTGTTATTGCTTCACAATACACACCTTACGAGTGGCGATCCTTCTGCCATGATGTTCCCCTCCCATGAAGGGCTTTCAATCAGCAGGCTTTTCTCCCTTTTCTCACTCACCCCAGGAAGACGATAACTTCCTGGGTAGGTAAATTCAGAGAGAATTCTGCCTTGGTTTCTTTATGAAGAGAGCCTGCCTGACCAGAAAAAATTCTCTGCTCTTCAAATCCAGCGGGTGCAAGTCAGGTAGAGTGTGGAGGAGTGAGGATAGAGGGGGACTTTTCTGGTTCACTTCTGTCTGGAATTTGGTGTTTAAATCTGACTAATCCTGTTGGGAGGTCCATTTGGTCAGTAGTCTAAACTTTGCTCTTTCATCTTGGAAGAGAAGAAGGTTACTATTTATCGGGGTTCCCTTGGAAATCTCCTACATATCTGCAACACTCTGGAGAGTTTAGAAATAAGATTAAAGTTCAAACAATCATGGCCAAATACTGCAATAACCACAGGAATGTTATGTGACTGAGAAAATATATTAGACATGAACAGAAGTGAAGTTGGAGAACACATTTATCGTACAAGTAGCAATTAACAGATGGAAATGCTGAAAATGAAACCTATTTTTTAGGGGGAAAATCAATGGACTAGATAACAAATTAAACTCTGTTGCTGCTTAAGGCACTAGGAGAAAAATAAAATCAATATGTACTAAGTATGCAGTAGTTCTAAGAAATAGCACCAGAAATGAAAACTCAGGTGAAGCATAAGTTTTGGGGGAAAACCAATTTATATAAAATAGCTTACTCATGAGCTTCCTTCTTTAAAAACATCTCAAAATGCAGCCTTTCCAGATTAAACTTATTCCCTCTTTTTATTTAGTTGCTTATTACATTTCAGACAGGTACTTTATATAAAAACATACACAAGCATGTCTATGAAAGCAGAATGTAGTTCCTTGTTGAATAAAGAAGTTTAGAAACTTCTCAGTTGGGATTAATGATGAAGTTATGATGAAAGAGGAGACCTTTCACTTTGGACCAGGGTTAGAGAGTTCATGAATATGTAGTTGCAGATTTTCCTTCTTGCGGATTGCTGGTTCAATAACAAAGGCTTCTCTGTTCAGGTCAGACTAGGTACATAGTGAAGGGTAAGATTCATCTCAGTGTCTTTCTCCAACTTTCCAACTCTCCCACTTCCCTACTAGAACTGTCAACATGTGGGGCAAATGATTTCTCTCTTGCTCACTCTCTGAGCCTCTGAGACAAGGGTGTTAGCCCTATTTGCAAGGAATCCCTACAGAAGTTTGTGCTGCTTTCTCATTTACTAGTGGATGTACATGGGAGTAGCAATGTATATTATTCTAGAACCTTACCTTGAAGTTGTTGTGACATGCATACAGATTTCAAAATCTAAATTTCACAAAGCGTCTGGTGCTTCTAAGAGTGGTTTTTGTTTTCTGTTTTGGATTTTTGCTGGCATACTACTAAACACAATGTACAAACTCTTCTGCCAGGCTGCAAGCTTCCAGAAGCAGGATTTGTATCTTATAAACGTATGTAGCCCTCCCAGAGTGTGTATACCATACTTGTTAGATGAAGGACTAGTCACTTCACGGAGACAACTCAGAGCCACTCTGAGGTGTGCCAGTGACTCTAACTTGCCACCAGGCTAACAATACTCCATACATGCGTGCACAGGGAGAAGATGGCGTGCTGAACAGAGCAGCAGTTCCAGCAACTGGACTTTCTCTAGATATTGTAGAAGTATGCAGGTCGACTTTAAAGTATGCGCTGGGGACTGCAAACAATATCCAAGTTCTTGCATGCAACTAATCTAAAAATAGTTTCATCAGAATACCTCAATATTATTAAAATTTCTAGTCAATATGAAAGAATGTTTATATAGGTCTTGGTAAATAGCACCAACTGCTTTTTTAAAAATCAGCGTGTATTAGTTGTTATACAGAATAGTGGGTTGTTTCATTGTGCCATATTTGTACATTTCATGTGACATATTTTGATAATTTCCACATACCTGCCCCCATTACCCACCTTTGCCCTTCCCTCCCTGCTCCCCTGGGTCCCTTTCCTTTTCACTAAGTCTCCCTCTTACATTAATGGTGTCTTTTTTTTTTTTTTTCCTTCTAGATGCCACATATGAGATAAAACATCTGATATTTGTCTTACCAACTGCCTTCAAAAGTGTCTTCTTGGTTTCCAGCCCCATCAGGGCTGCCTTTTCTAGTGCTCCTCCCCTTCTCCTAGTCTGGGTAGTAATTTTCTTTTCTTAAACTAACAAATGAAAAATGCTAGCTTATTGTTTTTTCATCCTCATTTCTTTAACAACTACTGAGTTTGAGTAAGTGCTTCTATTAATGTCCTTTGCTTGCTTTTATTCTCAGTAGTCTTGGTGGTCTTCTTGCTAATTTGCACAATTGTTATTACACAAAAGTCAAACATTTCAGCCCTTGTCTTTGACATTGGCATTGTGCACATGTATTTCCAGCGTATCTGGTTACAGTTTTGATGCGATGGTGTTTCAAATGGCATACTGTAGAGTCTCTTACTCTTGGAGATTTCTTCAATTCCTCCCAAGTTTTGAAATTGTACTGCCTCCAGACTGTTGATTAATATTTATTTTCTTCTACTTTTTCATGCTTTGATTTTTTAATAAAAGGCATTTGGGTGTACGTGTTAGATAGAGATTTAAATAATTATTTTTCTGACAGATTGCTAAACAAGAGTTCTTGCACAATCAATTGAATATTCTCCACCTTATTTGGTGGTGCCTTTTTAAAAGATCATACATTAAATTTTCATATAAGACAGGGCCTGTATCTTTTATGTGTATTCTAGTGCAGTGACCTCTCTGTTCCTGAAGGAACATTGCACTATTTCATATATTACTTCAGAATCATCTGGGACCTACAGCTTTTCACACTCACTCTTTCACCTCCGCTCCCACCAGCAACAAGTTTTTGGAAGTTATTTATATTCACTTTTGCATTCAGCTTCGCATAGAATTTAAACTTTTTCCATTTTCTTTCTTTCCCCTAAAAACAATCCTATTGGAATTTTGTTTGAGTGTCATTCATCTATAAATAAATCTGTCAAATTTGTTAAACTGATATCTTAAAATATGTTAGTTTCCAATGTTACATGCCCTTCCATAAATAAAAGGACTAATGGAAACCATTCTAATGTTCTCAACCAAAATTTGGATAAAAATTACTTCTGGGTACTTTGTCTTTTTCTTGCTATTAAACTGGAATCTCTTTCTCATTATATTTCCTAATTGCTTCTCAGGGGTATGCAGAAATGCTGCTGATTTTCATAAAACACATTTAGCTCTTACCCAGTTTTTTTTTTTTTGAGTGTACATTTGATCTCTGCTTGAGGCACATTAGGAGAAGCATTTATGAGAAGAATGTTTCTGTATCATTTATAGAATTCACAGTAACCATGTTACTCAATGCCCTTTATATGAAAAAATGAATGCAGGATAGATTTCTTTTATAATAGAGATAAACCTGTGTCCTCTGTAGCCTTGTCTTTGAGGAAATACTGCTTTCCCTCCTATCTTATGGCCGCCCTGTAATTCCAGCTGTGGCCAACAGCTGTTGCTCAAGGATGCTCTTTCCTGACCACCCCCTGCTGCTCCTGGTTTGTCTCTGTTGTTCCAGTTCCTGCTTTTGGTTCTTTGGCTTAGTCAACCCTCCCAGAGAGCTCTTCAGGGCTTATACAGTTTGGCCTCTCACCTAGGTCCTTAAGATGCCTCTTTTCTTCTACTAAGAAGAACTCATCTCCATTTGTCCTGCTTGCTTGGGAGTCTTCCAGCCAGAACAAACCATGGCTCTCCTCAGGTAAGGACCCAGAAGGAATAGCCTGTTTCATTTCTGTTCCATATTCAAAACTAAATTTGTGAATACTTAGCTTACCTTGTGCTTATCTCTCCTTTTTTGGTGTCTTCTCAATCTTATTAGTTTTTTAATTCTTTTATTTTATATATGGTTTATTATCACAAACCATCTCAGATCTTTTCTTAAAGCAGGCAAGATATAAATCATTAGCAAATAGTAGTATTAAATAAATCATGCCATATACACCACAGGTTGAATATCACATCTCTGAAAGTTTTGGGACCAGATGTGTTTCGAATTTCAAATGTTTTCAAATTTTGGAATATTTTCATATGCATATAATGAGATATCTTGGAGATGGGACCCAACTCTAAACACAAAATTTGTTTATGTTTCACATATACTTTATACATATAGAATGAAAACAATTTTATACAATAGTTTAAATAATTCTGTGCACGAAACAAAGTTTCATGGTGTGGAATATTCCACTTATGGTATCATATTGACACTCAAAAAGTTTTGGGTTTTGGTGAATTTTGGATTTTGGATTTTTGGATTAGGGATGCTGTATAGGAATTAACAACATTTAGGATAAAGGATGAAGCAGTGGGGGAAGCCATCTAAAAGTGTTACTATATGACCAATTTTTCATTCAAAGAAACAAGCTAGTGTACCTTCTGGGTGTCTGTGTATATAGGTGTGTGTGTGTATGTGTGTGTGTGTGTTTATAGCCATATATAGATATGTAAAAAAGTTTGTATTCAAAATGTTACTTGTGTGCACAGGTGATACCAAAATATTTTAAAACAGTATGATAATTTAGATATATAAATAATTTAGACTATATAAATAATTACATAAATAAAAATTTAAAATTATTTCATTTTAGTCTCTAATGAGCCTGCTTTATTCTTATTTGTTCTTATTAGTTATACACAACGGTAGAATGTATTTTAACATAATATATGGAGTATAACTTCCCATTAGGCCTGCTTTAAATTATATAAGTTGGAATGCAAAGAAAGCGTCAAATACTTCTAATAATTCCTAAATTGTTGTCTGATTTTTTTAACATTGTTGATGTGATCTTTCATCTGCTCTGGCTGTCACTGACTAAATAATGTCACTTCTGAGTCATGACTGGACACCTGGAAGGGCATCAATCCCTTTCAACCATTGAAATTTCTTTCTCATTGAAACTAATGAAGGGTCATTATGTCCCACATATAGGGACATTATTGCAGGGCGACTGGCAAAGCCTACTGTTTACTGTCACAGCCAGGCACTCCTCTGGATGCCAGAGGTCCCCATGGAATTGGACCCTGATTGCCTACACCTGACCCCTGCCCATTACACAGTGACCCTGCCTGGGAAGCTGAAAACTTTCTGACAGGTTACTGATAGAACCCCGGAGGATCCCCATTCTTAAGCAGAGAACCACCGCAAGGTGGCGCCCACTGCAGCACCCCAGACCGGGACAGACTTGAATCTTAGCAGATTTGACTGTTCAAAACTTGACAGTTAATTAACCTGGCATTAATGACTCCATGTTTGCATGATTAAATTTTTTTGGACTTTACTTTTGTGTAATGAGTGGTGGAGTTAGATTTTAGATTGTTATGAGGCAACACTGAGTTTTTTTTTTTCCTTTTCCATCCATATTTTATTTGGAAAATTTGAAACCTAGAGAAAAGATACAAAAATGATACAATATATAATGAATACCATGTACTTTCATGTACTTTCACCTAGATTCACTGATTCCACATCTTGTTTCTCTTTTATCTCTCCATATATATAGGTACATTAAAACTTTTTTTTTTTTTTTTTTTTTTAGTCATTTGAGAAAGTGTTTTGTCCTGTGTCATCCTGACACATCATTCCTGAATACTTCAGTATGTGTCTCCTAAGAACAAGGAAAATTGAGAAACCACAACACACAGAGAAAATGTAGCATTGGTAATATCATTATCTAATACATAGATATTGGTAAGGAATTACCTAAATTGTCACAATAATGTAATTTTTATGTATTGTTTTAAATACAGGATATAATCAAAGATCACATACTGTGATTAGTTGTCATGACTCTTAATCCAGAGTGATTCCTGAGTCTTTTGGGGTGGGATCTTTTATGAACTTGATATATTTGAAGAGTCCTGGACAGTCCTTTTGCATTTGGCTCATTCTTTCCCCATGATTAAATTTGGGTTAAACATTTTTGTTAATATCATAAAGGTGATGTTGTACTCTCTTAAAAACAGCTTTAAAAGATTCCATAAACTCTGTATTAACAATATAATTTTTATTCTAGAAAGAAAACCACAAACCACTAGCTCTTAAATTAATTTTGAAACATACATAAAACTTATTGTTGCTTCCTGGTAGGTCTTTCTGATCCACTTTCACAAAAATATCTCAGATAGTAAATATACCATAGAACAAGAGGAAATTAACACCATGAAAACTGGCAGACTCATGTTCATAAATTGGATTGCATCTAGTTTAAACTCCAACTAATTCTAGTAAGTTCTGTTTTTAACAGACACCTGGGTTGTTTGTCCAGTAACCTTCCTTCAAAGAGCCTCCATTTTCCACTTCATGTGACTTTGGTGGGCTGTCAATCATGGGACTCAACTTCCCCACTGTGGTGAGCGCCTCACGCAGGATCAATGTGAATGGAGTCAGTGCCTTCCCTGAGAAATTGCACATGGATTCTGGAAAAGAAAAGCTCTTTTTCTGGGGTGATGAGATAAATGATAATGGTGGCTGGAACCATTTGTGGCCCTCTTCCCAATCTTAGGGGAAATGTTCTGCAGGAGAAGAAAAATAAAGTTCACATACAAAATGAAGCTATGTTAAGCTGAGATAAAAAGGTCAAAGAAGACACAGAGTTAGGCCTTGAGACATTTTTTTTTTTTTTTACCCATGGGTCTAGCCATGCCTGAAGTTAGTTATTACTCCTTTTTTATTTTTCTAACCCCTTAAGCTAGTTTGAGTTGGGTTTCTGTCTCTTCCAACTGAGTCTTGAGTAATATGCTCATCATTTAAAGACTTCTCAGAACCCTTTTAGGATTATTTTTCTTTGCTATTGTGGAAGCCAAGGCAAGTTACAGAGGAGCTTGTTTCCTTGGCTACAAGTAAGGAATATAATACCCACTCCAGGGGGATACCTGTTGTGCAAATTAAGGAGGTAAATAAATGTCTACTTCACAGTTCCTAGCACATTAGGGAACTGAGGAATGATAGACACATGTGAGGTCTAGGGCACTTGCCAGGCTTCTGCCTTTTCTCTATGCCCTTGAAGTTTCCCTCACTGTGCTGAGATGAAGTCAGACTTTGCTGAGAGCAGTGCTTTGTCAGGTAGTTTTCATTGCTTACTGTCAACATTTTGGTTATATTCTCTTCATTTGCCCTATAAGAAACATGAACAAAGCACTAACTTGTCTGAAGGGTATTCAGCATTTGTCTGATTATTGCTATGTTTTCCAGGTGAGAGAGAAGTCATGGGTGAGATGACACAGAACTGAATTTCAGTGACATTTTTGGCAGCAGGCATTCCCAAGGAAGAAGCAGGGAGAAAGAAACATCAGGATGTTAGGTTGATTTTCTGCTACCCATTTGTACTCATTTGGGTCTCGCCTATTCTTTTCTGCAATGGATTCCAGAAGGGAGTTGGTTCTGTCAGAGCCCACAATATCCTGCTGTTTGCTGCTGTCAAAGGAGTCAGGGACAGGTTTTCAGAAGAGCCAAATTCCCAGAGAAGAAATCATGAAGCTTATATTTACACCTTCATGACTCAGCATATCACAGGAATTTCAAATTACAAAGACTCTCACAATTGCAGCATTTTCCCTGGCTTCTGCTCTAAGAACCTTAGCAGCCATTAAGAAGTGCCCACCCTATGGGAGATGTCCTGAGAGTTCAGGCTCAGATGATCAGTGGAGGTAGCACAGAATTGCCAGCATGGCATGGGTATTTACTGGCCTGGACTTTCTATCCCCATCTTGGTGTGTTTGGAATGAGGAACAAGTATGCAGCTATGGAAAAGTCACGTCACGTGAGAAGAATCTGCTAGGCTTCAACCAACCCAGTTTCCCAGAGACTCCCTTTATGTTCTAGTGTTGAGTGCCGGAAGCCGGTGAATTGACCATACCTTGATACCTAGGTTCCTGGTTGAAGAGTAATCTCTTTCCACACTTGGATTCACTTTCACAGGGCAGGGCCTGGTGGTGGGTCTGGTAGGAGCCTCTTTGCTTAAAGAGCTTAGAATCCTCCGAGAAGGGGAGAAGAGAATTTGTCCTAAGGACAGTGACCTGGCCCGCAATTCAGTCTGAGAGCAATCAATGTCCTGGTGGTGTGAGGCAGGTGTGGGTTTGAGCACAGTGCAGCCTGCCTCCCAGCCCAAGTGAAAAGTAAGAGCTGCTCTCACACATCTCACCTGAGAGTATGGAGCTCAAGTCAGCATTGCTTTGGGCCATGCTTTGGGAAGGGCCCAAAAGACATGGAAGGAGTGTGTTCTCCTAGCAGAGCAGCTGCAGGTATCACAGTGGAACTCCAGGGATCAATGCAGACCACATGAGGAAGGGTGACAAGTGGCCACAAGAGGGTGGCAGTATGGCAGCACTGGTGGGCCCCTGGGCCTCCAGGAACAAAGACAGGCAGAGGCTGCTATAAGGGACCGTGCTCCCTGGATGGGCACCTGAGGGAGCACTGCTCTGGCCATGCTTGCTGAGGTTGAGACCTTGGCAAAGACCTTCATGATGGGATTGCCAGGAAGTTGCTATATAGATGAACCCCCACTTCAGGCTTCCCAGAAATAATTGAAGGAATCATTGAGACAAGGACTCATAGCCTTGTAGCAGTGAGGGGTTGGTGGGAGAGACCTAGGGAAAGAGCTTTCTTTTTTTTTTTTTTAAACTATAAATGTAAACCCATTGTTACCCTTTTATTGTTGAGAAATGTGACTTGGGGTGGAGGGAGAGAAGGGTTATAGGTGTCACCTGTAATTTAAACTACACTTTTCAGATGATAAATAGCTCGTGCCACGGGAGAAATGAGAACTGATGCAAAGTTGTTTCACTTAATTGACAGAGAAGCAGAATTTGGAGGAAGCTTGCTTTGGTGCCCTGGTGCCTGGCACCAGCATCCAGGAATCACAAAAGGATGTCTGAATGTCAGCTCATAGCTTTTCCTTAATTCCTCCTGAAGACCAAGAGTCTAGAGTTCATTTTAGAAATGTCTTGGGATTGGTAGGCAAAGATTCTGGGGAGGTTTGAGCTGAGTATTAGCAAGATGAATAATCACTTCTCCATCTATGAAAGATTTCAGGGAATTTGACTACACACTGGTATCAATATTCCAATAATTAAAATAGTACTTACATATCTCTGATATGGTATCTTTGGAAATACTGTTTGCAGAAATAATGGCTCTACTGGATTGTCCGTGTAAAATTTCTTGTACTCTAGTGAAACTAATTTGTAGACAGAGGTATAAATCTATAATTTTATTGCTGAAGCCCTAAAATCTAGATTTTTGACTTGGTCCTTGGGAGATCCAGTGTGGGACAATACAAAGGATATTTCCATTGTGACCACAGCCTGGTTTGCTCTGCCTTTTACTAGCCTGTGTTACCTTAAGAAGATCACACCTCTTGGTGTCAGTTCTCTTACAGATAAAATGTGAATAATAACATCTTGCTGAGTTCCTTTTACTATGTGCAAAAAACAAGCATCTTCAAGTTTTGGCATGAGTTACCAAAATAATATTTGTTGCAATATGATTTCAACAAAGTCTGTATAAGCAAAAATAGTTCTATTAATATTAAACACACACTGTAAATTAAACTGACCACTGAACAGTAATGGCAGGTGGTGACATTTAAAGTCTCAGTGTAGGACAGTCCTGTTTGTTCTCCCTTTTCTATTGCTACAACTTTTGGGGATGCTGAATATGAAGCTCAGCAGCTCAAATATGAATTATAGCAATTATAGTTTCAAATTGCTTGAACCTCGAGATGGCTTAATACCTTAAAGAAAGAAAGCCTGAATACTTGGATTAAGCATAAAGCAATAAAGGACTGTGATTATTCTAGAGAAAAACAAAACCAGAAAAGGAAAAGTATAGCCCTTGTTTCCCTCTTTAATTTGAATTTCCACCCTTGATCACCCTCTAAGTCATTCTTGGTGACATACTTGTGGCTCAAGCCCCACAAAACCTGACTCTCCTCCTGGGTAGAATATGCAGAGAACCAGGAAGGGTTAGATGTAAGACAGCAGGTCAGGCTAGGAAGACTTCCAGTAGGAAGTGAAACTTAAGAATGATGCTTCAAGGATGATAAGAAGGCTAATTCCACAGAGAAGGAGAGAGCAGCTCGGCATTCCAGAAAATGGGAACAGTCTGTGTGGCTGGCTGGCTGGATGCCCTTTGCCTAGAAATAAATTTGCCTCCAAAATGTGCTGGAGCTTATGCTAGTTAGTGAATCATATGGATCCTTCTTCCACTGGACGTGTTCCCAATCAGCCCAGCTCTTGGTGTTGCCTGCTCAGCCTGGAGTTCTTTGTTCTATTAGAGATAGAAATCACCAAGAGGCAAGCAATTCCATCCAAACAAGGTTTTATTGGGCGTGTGACCACACATAAGGGGACAGTGCACGGGCAAGGACTTCTAGGCTGGTTCCTCAAGGAAGTCAGGAACAAATATCTGGCAGACTGCAGTGCAGGTGTGCTGGTGGCCATTGCACATGGCTCAGGATTTCCACACCTTTGCTCTTGGTACTGGGGTCTGTGCTTGGCGTGTTGATCTGCTCTTGCACTTTGATCAAGTCTGTATGTACTTGGTTTGAAGATGACAGAGGTGCTCCCTATTGCCACCCAACAAGGTCAGAGTCAGGTATTCCTCTCATGCAGAGGCTTGGGGAACTTTAAAGGAATCAGGTGCTGATTGTAAAAACCAGGACTGCCCTGTAAAAACCTGCTTTCTGTTTATGACAGAAGGCATGGTTGGGAAACAGGGCTTTCCTTATTTTGTCTCAGGAGTGTCACAGTGGCTAAGGACATGTGTTGTACGACTGGCTAGACTCTGGTTTGAATCCTGCCTGGTTGGTTACTTATTACCTGGGTGATAGGGTGAGCTAGGTAATCTCAAAAGCAGAGATTTCCAAAAGTAATGCACAGGGATGTCATCTGAAGCCCTTTACTGGTCCAAATACATGACTCAGCTTGTGAGTTCAGGGACTGGTTTGGGGGTCCAGTCACTAAATTGGTACAGGAACATGGACCTAAAGGCATGGTGTAATAAAAATGCTATACAGTCACTACCAAGAAGCAGAATGTTTCATCTGGAAGTTCTAGGGGTTGCTGTCCTTTGAAAAAGTTGACGATATGGACTGTAATTTCTCCTCTATAGAGAAGGTGGTGGTATGCCTGCAAGACCAGTTAGAATATCATCTCTAGGGCTTGCTGGCTCTGTAACCTTGGTTGAGTTATTAAATATCTCTCCTGTTCCTTCATCTTTAAAATGGAGATGCTCTACCTAACCCACAAGGTTGTTGTAGACACTCAACAAATGACAAAAGCTATGATGATTGGCATTATTGTTATCCAGACATCCAATTCTTAGAGGACTCATCTTTCTCAGAGTGCAGAGTACCACCTGCCTATAATAAATATTTTAGGGAAGCTGAATTATTTATTTATTATGTACTTGGATGTGCAAGGAAGGAAGTTGGTTCTTTAAAATAATAACATTGATTGGCTTAAATAGCAGAAACAGCACTCTCCCATCCTTATTTACAGACCCTGGACTCAGTTCAAGCACACAATGGCACATTAGAGATGTACCTTCTGACCTGCAGACAAATATGAGGGTCAAAAGATCAATTAAGTAACCTTAACTTGTGAGTGGTAGGGAAAATATTTCAGCAAAAACATTGATCTTAGTTCTGAAATGTAAGTCAGCTGAGCTAAATAAGTTCATGTATTCACAGAGAATAGCATCATTTCCTGGCTTACATTCCAGCCTTGGGGGGATGTGACTGATGAAAGACAAACAGAACTCCCAGGTGGGAGAAGAAAAAAAAAATGAGGATAAAGCACTTACTTTGGCAGGCATCTACCTGACCATTTCACACAGGTAGCTCACCTAAAGTCCTCCAATCTCTGAGATTATCCTTATTGTCAGGTAACAGGTGCAGATGTCACTAAAACCAGGATCTGGCTCAAAGACCCATGTTCTTCATCACTCCCAACCAGACCGTTCATTTAGTCAGTCAGCAAACACTCATTCAGTCTCTTCTACACACCAGGTATCTGGGATGCAAAAATGCATTAGGCATGTTCTCTGTTCCCAAGGAGCTCACAGTCTCGAGATGGAGACAGCAAGAGAGCCAATCATTGCAGAAAGTGGAAAGGCTGAGATCAGAGGCTAATGTACCCTGAATCTTATGCTTCAGGACTTCTCATTTGTTATATATTCTTTCTAAATAAATATAGTTGTCCCTCAGTATCCATGGGTGATTGAACCCAGGGACCCCTGGATATATAAGTTCCTTATATAAAATGAGATTTTGCATGTAACTATGCATATCTTCCCATATACTTTAAATCATCTCTAGATTACTTATAATATCTAGTACAATATAAATGCCATGTAAATAGTTGATACAATGTATTATTTAGGGAATAAAGACCAGGAGCCTGAGACCTGTAGGAAGTGAGGGAGTCATCCATGCAAGTGCCGGAGAAAAGTAGAGGCAGAAGGAAACAGATGAGCTATAGGCTTGTTGGACACGAAACAAAACAATCAGAACCCAGATCATTAAAGATAAGCTAATAGTTTTGATTTCATTTTATTTATTTAAAATAGAGTACATTCTGTATGAAGCAATTTCCTTTCCCTCTTCTTTAGTAATGGCAGAAATATGAAAGAACTGGTTACCCTCCTCACTAGTAAAGATGATAAAACCAAAGTATAATTTTAGAAAAACAGTCCCTTATCTTCTCTCCATGCATTTATCAACCTTCCCAACTCCCAGAGAAGGAGAGCTCTCAAAGGTTCTTTGTGGGAACCTATTCACTACTGGGAGGTGCTAACGGCCATTTCTTGCTTCACAAGAACTCTTTTGTATGTTGTTATGGTTTAGATATGAGATGTTCCCCCAAAACTCATGTGTGAGACACTGCAAGAAAGTTTAGAGGTGAAGTGATTGGGTTATGAGAGCCTTAAGCTAATCAGTGCATTAACCCCCTGATGTGGATTAACTGGCAGGTAGGGTATGACTGCAGGAGGTGGGTCCTTGGGGGCATGGCTTTGGGGTATATATTTGTCCCTGTGAGAGGAGAGCTGTCTCTCTGCTTCCTGGTGCCACTTTGCTCCACCACACTTTTCCGCCATGATCTTCTGCCTCAGCTTAGGTCCAGGGTTATGGAATTGACTATCTATAGACTGAGACCTTTGAAACCATGAGTCCCCAGATAAACTTTTCCTCCTCTAATTGTTCCTGTCAGGTCTTTTGGTCACAGCAGTAAAAAATATGACTAAAACATATGTATAAATTATAAAAGTTATTTTCCCATTTGTCGTTTCTTATTTCTCCCCACTCACTCTTCTTTAACTTTCTCTGCTTCTCTTCTTGTCTCTTCTACACATCTACTGAACCCTGTATATCCCATGTGCTATGCAGTTCATACACAGCATTTTACCTCCATAACTACCCTGTTATCTTTCCTAATTTACACGTGGGACATTACACATGGGGGTTGTCATTGCCTTGCCTGGGTAACTCAGGGCCTCATTTCAGTGGGTACTGGCTCACTTCGCAGATGTGATGGGACCTGCATCTGTTTGCTTCGCAGATGTGATGGGACCTGCATCTGTTTGCTTCAAGGCCTTCCATGGTCACCCCAGTAGGCCAGAAGTGCTGGGAAATTGATGCCCACTCCCCACGCAGCACACAACCAGCAACCTTCAATCAAATGGAGTTGGGGTATAAATATGCCCATTCTCTTGCTCCTTGTAGGTGAGGGTACTGAGGTACATGCTTTGCACTGGCTCCCCAAGATTCTTAGTTGGGCTGCACATCAGTGGTCCACAAGTGCCTGTCTTGATGAGGTACCTTCTCTTGGTGGCCTTCACTTCCCCATCTCCTGTCCCCTGGGATCACCTCTGAAATAAATACTTGTGCTGGAATCCTTATCTCAGGATCTGCTTCTAAGAGAACCTCACTAAGATGAGTCCTTGCCTGAGACTGCATAGCTACCAGGCAGCAGAACTGAGCTACAGCCTCAAGCTGTCCAGAGGCTGTTTACTTAACTCCACATCCCAGTTCTTCCCTTCTCTTTATTTATATTTCTTTGGTAGTAAAATCTTTTTTTCCTCATGTGTCAAATCATAATAGCAACAACAATAACAAAATGGTTGCTTGGCTTAAAAATTAGAAAAAAAACAAAAATGAAAACAAAAAAGAACAAACCCAAAAACTTATCCTGACGAACCAATTGGATAATGCTAGCAATTTTTTTTTTCTGATTGAAATTGTAGTTTATAATGACAAATTTATTACAGCTATGAAAGGACATGTTCCCACAAGTCTGCAACCTAGCTTTGACAGGGACACTGTGTGGTATGAGTCATGACAGGAAGAGGGCTAAGGTAGATTTATGATGTTGGTGTTTCTTTATTAAGTTAAAAATGAATTTACTGGGAAACCTTGGTAAGATTATGAGACTGGGAGAAAAGCAGAATAGTCAAGTCCCAGAAAGGTTGGAACCTGGGGCCTCTTTGGGGAACCAGGAACCAGAGAGTAGAGGTCAGTCTTTTCTGAGTACCATAGTCAGGTTGAGTCATCCTCAATAATTCTCCATCCTGGTGAAGGTGCCAGAGATGGTCGGACTGGTTGCACTAAGACAGGGAAGGAGGAGCTTTGGGGAGGGAGATGCTTTCCCCAACACCAGCTTCCTTCCCACCTCTAGAAGTGGGATTCAGTGCTGTTGAAATAACAAGAGTTATTTAGGAAGAGAAAGGGAAATGTCTGTGGAGTGAAGCAAAGGCAAGAGACGGGGAAAGAGACCATAAGGAAAAGAATGTGGCTCTTCTCAGCTGCCCACAGGGACCACACCATCCCATCTGCTGTCACCTTCTGACCCATTCTCCGGCAGTCCCCCCTTGATTCTTTATGCTCCAGCATGCTGGTTTTCTTGTGTTCCTCCCTCATACCAGGTACATCAGTGCCTCAGTGTTTGTCCTTGCTGTTCCCTTTTCTGGAATCACATTCCCTCAGAGGTCAGTGGGACTGTCCCCCGTTGGCTCCTTCAGGTCTTCACATTTCACCTTCTGAGAGGTGCCTTCCCTGACCTCCTGGAAGTATTAAGTTGACCATATCTATTACGTTGACATGATTCTGTTGATGAGATAAAAATCCCTGCTTTTAGGAAATTATAATGCCATGTGATAAGGGCCAGAATTAAGTATTATAATAACTAACATAATATAATATGTTATGTATAGTATGTGCCAGGCTAATATAATATGTATAGTATGTGCCAGGCTTCATTCAAGTGCTTTGCATGTATGAACTCATTTAATCCTCATGGCAGCTTTATGAGATAGATACCACTGTTATCTCCATGTATGCTGGCAAAACAGGAATACAGAAAGGTTGTAATTTGCTCTAGTTCACAAAGATAGTCAAAGTTGATAGAGAGCAAGTCGAGAAAACTCTTAAAAAATGTCTTAGCCAAACAGAAGGAGAAGAATATGAGGAAACAACTTCATTTTATTGAAATGAAAGCAAAGATATAGACTTGTTTTCTTAAAAAATTCAGGGCCAATTTTTTGCAAAATTAGGAATTAGAAGGAGTTTGTCATTGGCACCTACTATTTACCTCCTCTTCAATGCCCAGCCTTCATGGTCTTCGCCCTCCCTCAGGCCTCTTCTGTAGCCCAGAGCCTTCTATGCATGTGTACTTTGGACATTGATTCCCTGAATTCATGTGTCTAGTCTCCAATTCACCTTAGCCCCTTCCCTGCTTCCTATGAGGGCTTATACACAGGAGAGTAATGAATATTAATATGTTAATCATTCCTTCCTTCTAAGGGAGTGTTTGGATTTTAAGCAATAGACTCTAGAAAACAAAAATTAAAAATTAAATTCCTGAGTCAAAGGAATTTGAACTTTCTATATAATTATAGGCAGGGAGGTACAGAGGAACTTGGATGCTTTTGGTAAGAAAAACTATGGGTGATATAGTGAGCGTACTATGAACAAAACTCTGAGTCTAATATTTATATGCTTTAGCAGAGACTATTAATCCTCCCCTACATCTTTTATTCAATTCATTTCTTCCTTACTAACAAGAATCCTGGCTTTTAGGTGGGCGTGTGGCTGACTGGAAGAAAAAATATCACCATCTGGCCTTGTGGTTCAAGTGGTCACAGGGTTAAGTTCTGGCCAGTGGGATGCAAACTCAAAGTGCCACATGTAACATTTGGAAAGTGTCCTTAAAGGAAGGCAGTATGTTATTTGTGCCTTCCTTGTTTCACTGGGTGTCCTGGATATGTGATAGGGATGCTCAAACAACTATCTTGGAGCATGAGTTTTGGTGCCATGTGCTTGAATGTCTGTCAACCATCCTGAGCGTCTCCTAAATTCCCAACCTTATGAATAGCTCTTTCTTCCCCAAGGGTCACAGAAAAGTCAAAAGTGTTACTCTAGTAGAAGTTCACTAAATGGAAACATGGGAATGGGAAATCAGTATTTCCCGTAACTGTATTTCTTAAAATCTCACTTTTACTTTGGGAACTTAAGTAATAGACTAACTGTAAAGCTACTAACTAGGATGGTGGTTCAAATCATCCTGACTCTAAAACCTGTGTGCTTAACCACTCTGCCATAGCATACTAGGTTACTTTTATTAATAATAGCATGGTAGTAAATATTTAACTAGCTGGGGTTAAAGAGGAAGAACTCTGATTTTTAATGTTGGCTGATTTACTTGGTGTAAATATTCCCTGTAGGCCAATTTCAAGCTATCAACACTTCTCCAACTGGATTGCAAATCTCCTGAGAAATTAACATTCTGCCCTTGTGAGTTTATATGAGCCAGCTCCTGCATACCTGTGAAATACACCTACCTGAGCCTAACAAAACTTCCAGACATACTGTAGAATGTCTCCTACTGCCCTCCCAACACCCATATGCTATGGCTTTGGCTGCAATTACGATGACACCGTTCCAGGGCAAGCAGAACACCTTGTGTGCACCCGATGTTGGGCATGAAGTGATTAAAGAGTAGCAGCTGACTTATGGCCTCTGAGGGATGTTAATGGAGCTAATAGGAAGTGTCATCACTTCCCTAATTCTTTTTAATTGATCCGTTTTCAGAGAGACCACAAGTAGCAAGTGACTCTTCTGGCCAACAAGAGTTTTGAATGCTCCTCCTGCTGACAAAATGCTGAGAATACCAAAGCTGGAGCTGAGAGATGCAGTTCTACAGAGAGGATCAGGCCTGGGGCACTGGGGTTCAAGAGACAGAGGAAGCTAAGTTCATGTGATTCCATGGCATCTCTCAGGGTATGTCAGAGGGAGGTGGTGATTCCTACAAGAATCGTGGATAAAGACTTAGAGTTCCTGAGAGCTGTAATTGGAGCAAGTGCTGGTGGGGAAGATTAAGACTCTTTAATAAGGTGACTGGTGACAAGCCACTGTGGGCACACAGGTGGATGAAACCTGCCTGAGAAAGTTCTCTTACTTACCACATCCCTAGGAGGAGGGCTGGGAGCTTTTATCAGAACCCACTGTACATCCTTTGTGGATCATGGAAGGTGGGTACCACAACTATAAATAGTTCTAACAGATCAAGTTCAGTTACTCCCAATAAATTACTTTGTTAACTACACAAATTTCTGAGTGAAAGAAGCTCTTCTGCTTTATTGAATCCAGATTCCCAACCTAGAGGACCCTGAGAGAGGACAGGAGTCAGGGTTCTCCATGAGAGCAAAACAAGGCAACCAGCCCCAACCCATGATTCTCCCAACACAGCCCTAGTCCTGCCCCTGCAGTACATGAGCAGGACATTTTGATCTTGCTTTGTTTTCCTTCATGTCTCTCTGCTCCCTACAAAATCTATTCCAATGTCCTAGTGTTTTTGATACAGATCATTTGCTTTGAATTTGTTTTATTGCTCCCAAGGTTGAAATTGCAAAACCCACACTTGTCTCTGCAGATCTTCTCAGTTTTCTTCTCCAATTATAGAAGTCAGATGTCTTATGTGGAAGTGTTGAAAGGTGGGGTCTTGCTCTCCAGTTTCACTATGTCCCTATTCATGAAGGTGCAATACTCAACTACTTATTAGTCTGTGGATGAGTTTTACAAAGTCTGCAAACTCCTTCCTTGAGTGGGTAGTATAACTTTGTTCAGTTTTCTGGGTAGTAAAGCTGTTGGATTTTTTTTTCTTTATTCATCCATTTTATTTTCAGTCTATTTTATTGTTTTTTTCCTTGTGCAGAAAGAAGTGATATTATATTTTGGGTATATTGTTTTTAGGCATTTCTGCTCTCTGTAGCTCCCTAGAAACATTTTTGACTAAAATGTAATAGAAAAAAAAGTGAAACCTCTGAAATTTTGGAGCTGTGTCATGGAATGTTCTTTCAGGAGGTCAGAAGATGAAGCTGCCTCCCTGATTGAAGTTTGGAACTTTTTTTTTTTTGGTACTGGGGATGCTTAAACACTGAGCCACAACCCAGTCCTTTTAAAATATTTTATTTAGAGACAGGGTATTGCTGAGTTGCTTAGGCCCTCCTTAAGTTGCTGAGGCTGGCTTTGAACTTGCGATCTTCCTGCCTCAGCCTCTGGAGTCACTGGGATTACAGGCATGTGCCACCATGCCTGGTTGGTCTGGGAGGTTTTTTTCTATTGTTGGTCTAATTAGTTATACATGACAATAGAATGGATTTATGAACTTTGATATATGATACATAAATGGGGTATAATTTCTCATTTTTCTGATTGTCCATGTTGTAGAATCACATCAGTCATTCAGTCATGTAATTATGTCTGTTTCATTCTACTATCCTTCCTATCCCTATATCCCCTCCCCTCCCTATTCCATCCTATCTAATCTAAAGTAACTTTATTCTCCCTTATTGTGAAATAGCATCTGCATATCAGAGAAAATATTCAACCTTTGATTTTTTTGGAATTGGCTTATTTCACTTAGCATGATATTCTTTAACTCTATCCATTTACCAGCAAATGCCATAATTTCATTCTTCTTTCATTCAACATTTTGGAAGGATCTGGGCCAATATCTTGCCCACATACTGAATTTGTCTAGTTATTGCTCATGAGTAGATTCTGCTTAGATATTTTTGGGTGGAACACACCATAGGAGCTGCTCCATGTGACACATCAGGTGAGTAATATTCCATCAAATATACATACCATATTTTCTTTATCTATTCATCTATGGAAGGACATCTAGGTTGTTTCCACAGTTTAGCTATTGTGAATTAAGCTGCTATAACCATGACATGGCTGTCATTATAGTATGCTGATTTTAAGTCCTTTGAGTACAAATTGAGGAGTGGGGTAGTTGGGGCAAATGGTGGTTCCGTTCCAAGTTTTCTGAGGAGTCTCCATACTGCTTTCCATAGTGATTGCACCAATTTGCAGTTCCACCAGCAATGTAGCCTGTTGGATTTTGAAGGAACTCTCTGACCCCCTAACTATTAGGATCTGCTGAAATTGTTCCTACCTTTTGGAAGCTGTAAACCTAGGACTTCCAAGTCCATCCTCCTTTAATCCTCACTTCCCTATTGGCATATGCTTACACTTTTTTTCTTCCACTTTCTTTCAAAATAATCTTCCTCACTTTTTTTGTTTTTTAATTCTGGACTTCACAGAAAAAAAAAACTCTTTGGAAAATTGGCAAATGCATAAATGGAAGTATTGAAATGAGTATTTCTAATCTGAGCCTAGGGCATTTTGTGTAAAAAGTATTTAAGTGTTCATGAAAAGTCACTAAGATTAATTTTAATTAGTAAAAAAATAAGTAAAACCAATTAATCAAAAAATCAATATGCAGATAGGAGAGTAATTTTCACCAGAGAGAAAGTGTGCTGTGTTTAAAAATAAAACAGAGAACAGTAATGGAGCAAGAAAGCTCCTCTAATCCCTGGCTACGGAAGAGTGGATGAACAGCATGGACATGACTTGGGAACTTGTCAGAAATAAAGAGTTTCAGGGTTTGGCTCAGACACTGGAAATCACAATCTGTGTTTTCACGTGATGAACCTGAATGACCTGTATATAATGAAGCTGGAGAAATGCTGCTCTAATCTGTTTCCTCACGCAAATGAAGGACCAAGTCTAAAGCATTTTCTCTAAAAACTAAAGTCAGTTTATGTGAGTGGTGGCACATACCAGGACAAACACTTGATGGGTAATAGCTCATGAACCTGTCTGACAATCCCTTGAGGTAGGTACTATAATGAACCTTATTTAGTTGAGGAAACTGAGACTGAGAAAGTATAACTTGCCTATGTCCCTAGCCTGGATCTGATTCCAAAACCCAAGCATTTAATCACTGATTAGGTAAGAAAGTTTTCTGCATCCGAAGAGCGTACTATCCCTCCTTTGCCTAAACTTAGACTATGAAAGTCTGGAACTCATGCTTCAATCTGGAACACAAAAGGGAATCTGATAGATACTAGGTAGGGTTGTTTCTTTTCTTGCTACTGTTTTATTTGAAGAATTTCAATCCACAGAAAAGTTGAAGCAACTGTGTGATGAACACCTTTATTCAAATTCACCAATTGCCAGAATTCTGCCATATTTATGCTGTTTCTTTTGTGGACAGATAGACTCACATTTTCTAAACATTATGAAAATAAGTTGCAGATGTTATGACATTTCACTCCTAAATTCTTTAGCATGCATTTTTTTAAAATTTTTTTTAAATTTAAATTTTTTTAAATTTATTTTTTTATTGTAAACAAATGGGATACATGTTGTTTAGCATGCATTTCTTAAGAAAAAAGGCATTCTCCCACATTTACAATACTATTATTGCATGAAGATCACTTTTCTTACATATTCCAATATATAGTCTGTATTTAAATTTATTTTTGCCCAAGAATGTCTTTTAATTGTTTTAAATATAGGATCCAATCAAGGCTTATGCATTATGCTTCTTTATTATATCTCTTTAGTCTGTTTTAAACCAAGAAAAAAAACCCTGCTTCCCCAACCCCACCACTACCAAATTCAACTTTTGGAAGGGTCTGGGCCAGTAGTCTTGCGGATGGTCCCACATTCTGACTTTGTCTAGCTATTGCTCATGAGTAGATTCTGCTTAGATACTTTTGGGTGGAACACACCATAGGAGCTGCCCCATGTGACACATCAGGAAGCATCTCGTGTCAGCTCATCTCACTACCTGATGCAGGTGGATTGTCAGTTCACGTGGTGACCAAATACCTCGTCACTGTTAAGGTGACCCTCCCCTGGGAATAAGTCATCTGTGGGGCAATGCTGTGAGATTGTGTGCATGACTAATCTTCCAACAACCCTCTGCCCAGTGGTTTTGGCCTCTATTGATGACACTTTGCCTTAATTAAAAAGGGGAAGATAACCTCCATCTCTCCCCTGGTGTTCTTTGTGAAGCAGATCTCCCCCTACTTTTTTTCAGTATGGCATGGTTTCATACTTTTAAAAAAGAAATGTTGACATAATTCCATGAATCTTTGAGCATTTCCTTGCTATCTGATAAAAAAATGCCTCAATATCACCTTTCACTTTCCTGTCCCAGATCTGGAGTCAGCCATATCCCTAGGAGTCCCTGGTTGAGTGGGAAATGGAATCTAGAAACAAAAAACTGAGTGCCAGCTGTGATAATTGCTACTGAACTGTATCATTGCTTGAGGGGTTTTTTATAGATAGAGCTACAAAAAATTAAATGATGGATTCATGATTCATGAATTTAATAAAAAATAATCTAAAACCTCATTTCCCCCATTCCATATATGCACTTTCCTTATTCCACAGAGAAAACCTTAGTTCCCAACACCAAACTACTTATTATTTGTACTATCTTACAATAAAAAAGGGTTTCAGAAATAAAATAACTAATAACACTGCCAGCAATAAGCCTATTAAGTAAGGGTCAATATTTCTTTGCAATTCTTTTGGTCTTGAGATATATTAAATATATGTAGCCTATTACTTATAAGTTATTTGATTTTCTGTAAAGGTATATTATCCACCTAGTAAAAAGTAAGATTAATTTCTTTTGGTATTTGACACTAAGATTTTATTTTATCTTTATTTTTATTTGGTTTTATGATTTGGATATATAAAATATTTCCATGGCTGAAAAGTTAAAATTATAAAATAGTTCTAATTACAAAAGTCTTATCACACACCTATTCCCTACATACCATCTACCCAATCCCCTTTAGGACAGCTATAGTCATTTTTTTAAAAAAAAATTTATTTATTTATTCGGGTACTGGAGATTGAATTCAGGAGCATTCAAACACTGAGCCACATCCCCAGCCCTATTTTTGTATTTTGTTTAGAGACAGAGTCTCACTGAGTTGCTTAGGGCCTCACTTTTGCTGAGCTCGCTTGAACTTGTGATCCTCCTGCCTCAGCCTCCTGAGCTGCTGGGATTACAGGTGTGAGCCACTGCACCTGGCCTCTTGATTTTATTTTTGCACAAAGAAATATATACATATACACATTTATTTCCCCCTCTTTCTTACACAGAAAAACTGTGTAAAAACAGTTTACACTGCTTACTCTTTTGTCCTTTGCTTTTTATTCCTTGATGGTGTATCTTGCAAACTACTCCACATCAGTTCATATAGACCTCCCTCCTTCTTTTGAATGGTTGCATAGTGCTGCACTGGGTGGATGAACCATAATTTGTTCATACCCTACGGATAGACACCTGGCTTATTCCTACTACTTTGTTATTACAAATTATGTAATGAACAACTTGTGCTTTAGTTTTCAGTATTTGCAAAGGTGTATTTTCAGGATAAATTTCTAGCAGTGGGATTGCTGGGTCAGAGGTTTATTTCATATGCAATTTTGCTAGGAAATGCCAAATTCCTCTCCAAGTGAACTGCATCATTTTGCTCTCCCACCAGTAACAAGAAAATATTTTCTCCCCATAGCTTTACCATACAGTGTATTGTCAAACTGTCTAACTTTTATTTTTGCCAAACGAATAATTGAGAAATGATATCTCAGTGTAATTTTAATTTCCATTTCTCTTATTATGAGTGAAATTAGTCATTATTCATATTTTAAGGTTATTTGTATATCTTTATGTGTGAATGAGCTGGTCTTATCTTTTACCATCAGGCAGGTTTTTGATACATATTTCCCAAGTCATCAAATTCTGTTTATAATTTTGGAATTTACAAAAGATTCACAAATCATCTTGTTTGATTCTAAAAGATTCTGAAAACTTCAGGAAGGACAAGGACAGCAGTGTTGAAGTGGAACCATTTGAAAGATAGAATCTGGAAAATAGGAGAGTGCCTGCTATTATGTGCATGAAGAACCCTGTCTGAAGCTGTTAGAGACCTGGAGCAGAACACTCATGGACAAGATCATTGACACTAGCTGCGGGTAGCTTGCAACATCTTTATAATTGTTTAGGAAAGGAAGTTCAAAGTTGCCACATAAAACTTGAATTGGTTTCTGCTTATGATTTGATCAAAAGAAGTCCTGGGATGAAGGTAGTGGGTGGCTGAAGAGAGGTCACGCCTACAAAACATTATGGTCTAATGGATCTATTCGCTTGGCTGGTTTTGTGTTTTTTTTTTTTTTTTCTATTATTTTTCTTTTTATCCAGAAAGTAACTCAAATTCTTCCCAGTTTCCATAATAGTTTTCTAGATCCAGCAATTTTCCTGAGAAATTTCCATGTAGCAAATCAAACCACTAAATGTAAGAGAGGTTGAATTATTGGAATTTATTGCTTAGCAGGTGAAGCATAGTTAGTTTTAGCACACTATTGATCCTGAGAAAGATTCTTAGAAGAATAAAGATCATTCTTCTCCAATGTAATAAAACCACCCTGCAAGGAATCATATTGGCTCTCTGTCAGCTTGATCTTAAATGATGATTGCACTTCATCCACAAATGAAGGTAACCAAGCAAACTGGAAAACAAAACAAAACAAAACAAAACTCACCAGTTTCCCTATCGATCTGAAAATCACCTTCTAGAAGAATTAAGGAGAGAGAGTGCCTGCATCTCTAGTCCACAAACCACTTTCGCTCCTGGACAGGAAGAAAGAGTATAGTGTCTGCATAAACTAGAACTCCCCTCAGAAATCATGCTAAAAACACAAACTGGACTGAAAGTGGAAGGGAACTCGACCAGTTGGGATTTTTCATGATAGATGCAAAATAATTATCCCCTAGAGTCTTCCCTTGGCTAAATCAGAGGTCAGAAGCCATGAAGCATAGTTACCATCTGAAGGTGAGCACCGACTATAGGTAATAGATATTCCAGGCCTCAGTATTTCTGTAGAATAGGTTTGAAAATAAGGGTGAACCCCAGGGTCTTCAATCAGTATGAGAGAGATGATGATAATGGGGTGCGGGTGGATCAGAGGAGATAAAGAGTGGGGTACAGGAAAATTTTATATTTTCAAATCAAATTGATGGAAGTATAATTTGTAAACAATAAAATGCATGCATTTTTATTTTAATAGTAGAATGCATTTATGCATACATTTTAAATGCAGTTTGAAGAGTTTTGATCAATGTCTACACCCATGTTGCCACCATTATCAAGATGTAGGATGTTTCCCTCACCCCAAAAAGTTTCCTTTCTTGCCCCTGCCCATTCCTGTAGTCAGGCGACTGCTGATCTGCCTTCTGTCACTGTGGATAACAATGAGTATTCCTGTGAGTTTCACTTAATTGGAGTCATGCAGTGTTTTACACTTTGGGGTCATGTTTCTTTTGCTCAGCATAATGTACTGAGATTCACCCATGTTGTTGCTTATGCCAGCAGCTGGTTCTTCTTTATTTATCCAATGTATGGGAAGTCATACCTTGTTATCTATTAGAATACTGATTGACATCTGAGTTGTTTACAGTTTGGGTATATTATAAATTGTTATAAACATTCAGCTATGAATAACTAGACCATCAATGTCTCACTATCATATGGTATTACCAAGTGTTTTAACTTTAGACATTCTAATGGTGTGTTGACTCGCATTTCCTTGATAACAATGGTTTTTAGCGTCATTTTATGTGCTAACTGGCCATCTATGTATGTCCTTTTGTGACACATTCATATTTTTGCTCATTTAAAAAATTGGGTTGTCATTATTATTCTGAGAGTTCTTTATACTTTTTCTTATTATTATAACTATTGGCACATATTGTTTATACATATTAACAGATTTCACTGTGACATTTTCATACGTGTGTATATTGTGCTTTGATCATGTCCACCTCCCTTGGTCTATTCTCTCCTGCTTGCCCTCCTCTCCTCCTGACCCCTTCCCATTCCCTAATAGTCCCTCTCCTAATATCAGGTCATCTTTTTTTTTTTTTTTTCCGTTTTTTTAGTTTCCACATATGAGAAAACCTGTGGTACTTGCCTTTCTGTGTCTGGCTTATTTCACTTAGTATGATGTCTTTCAGTTAAATCCACTGCAAGTGACAGGATTTCATTCTTCTTTATGTCTGAAGAATGCTCCATGGTGTATTCCATTGTGTATATAGATACCACATTTTCTTTATTCAGTCATCTGTTGATGGCACCTAGGCTGACTCCATCTATTGGCTATTGTGAATAGTGCTGCCATAAACATGGATATTTCTTTTGTATGCTGACTGTATTTACATTGGATAAATATTCAGGAGTATAGTGAGATCATATGGTGGTCCTTGTTTTAGTTTTTTGAGGAGCCTCCTTATTATATTCCATGACTGAATTAATTTACATTCCCACCAACTGTGTATAAGTGTTCCTTTTTTTCTACACCTTACCAACATTTTTTTTGTTTGCTCTTGTTGTTAAGTTTTTTTTTTTTTTTGATGTTTGGTAATAACAATTTTAACAGGGGTGATCTGGAATTTCAGTGCAGTTTTTACTGCCAGTTCCTGATGGCTGCAGATGTTGAGCATTTCTTCATATATTTATTGATCATTTGTACTACTTTTAGAAATGTCTGTTCAGATCATGTACCCACTTATTGGTGGGATTACTTGGCTTTTTTGTTTTGTTTTTGTTAAGTTTTTGGAGTTCTTTATGCACTCTGAATATCAATCTTCTGTCAGATGAACAGCTGGCAAGGATTTTCTCCCATTCTGTAGGTTGCCTCTGCACTCTGTTGACTGTTTCCTTGGTCTTGCAGGAGTTTTTGAATCGATGTAATCCCATTTGTAAATTCTTACTTTTGTTTTTCAAGCTATTGGAGTTTATTCAGGAAATCGTTGCCTGTGTCAATATCTTGGAGTGTTTCCCCTGTGTTTTCATTCAGTAGTTTCAATATTTTAGGTCTTACGTTAAGATTCTTTGATCCATTTTGAGTAGCTTTTTGTACAGAGGGAGAGACAGGGGTCTAATTTCAGTCTTCTACATGTGAATATCCAGTTTACCCTGTACCACTGTTGAAGAGGCTGTGTTTTCTCCCATGTATGTTTTTGGTGCCTGTGTTGAGTATCATATGACTGAAGGTATGCAGTTTTATTTCTGGGTCCTCTATTCTGTTCCGTTGGTCTATGGGTCTGTTTTTATGCCAATATTATGCTGTTTTTGTTACTATGGCTCTGTAGCATATTTTGAAATCAGATATTGTAATGCCTCTAGAATCTCTCTTTTTGTTCATATTGCTTTGGCTACTTAATGTCATGTGTGCTTCCATATGAATTTTAGGATTTTTTTTTCTAGTTCTGTGAAGAGAGCAATCGGTATTTTGATGGAAATTTCATTGAATCTATAAATTGCTTTTAGTAGTATGGGTTTTTTAATAATATTAATTCTCCCAATCCATGAAAATGGAACATTTTTCCACCTTCTAGAGATCTCTTCAATTTCTTTCTTCATTGTTTCATAATTTTCATTAGAGATCTTTCACAATCTTTAGTTTATTCCTAGGTCTCTTATTGTGTGTGTCTGTGTGTGCATGTATGTTTGTGTGCACACACACACACGTGTGTGTGTGTGTGTGTGTGTGTGTATTATGAATGGGATTGCTTTCCTGATTCTTTCTCAGTGAGTTCATCATTGTTCTATAGAAAAGCTATTGATTTTTATGTGGATTTTGTATCCTGCTATTTTACTGATTTTTATCAGTTCTCAAAGTCTTTTGATAGAATCTTTAGGATTTTCTATGTGAGAATCTTATCATCTGCAGACAAGGATAATGTGACCTTATTGTTTCCTATTTGTATGTGTTTTATTTCCTTCCCTTGCCTGATTGCTCCACATACAGCAATTCTGTCTAGAATTTCTAGAATTTCTAGTACTATATTGAATAAGAATGGATATCCTTGTCGTTTTCCTGATCTTAGAGAAAAATGCTTTTAGTTTTCCCCCTTTTGGTATCATTTTAGCTACAGGCTTTCATATATATATTTATTATTATCCTTCTATATCTAATTTATTTAAGACTTTTATCATGAAGTGATGTTGAATTTTACCAAAGAGTTTCTGCACCTATTGAGATGATAATATGATTTTTATTCTTGATTCAATTAACATGCATGTTAATTGATTTGTGTATGTTAAACCATCCTTGCCACTTGGAATAAAACCAATGTGATCATGGAGCATGATCTCTTTTTTTTCTCTACATTTTTATTGGTGCATTATAGTTGTTTGTAATGGTGGGATTAGTTGTTACATATTAGTTCATGCACACAATATAACAATATAATTTGGTCAATGCCCTCCTTTTCTCCCTCCCTTCCCTAACCCCTATCCCCATCCCTTTTCTCTGTACTACTGATATGATTTCTTTAATGTACTGTTGAATTTGATTTGCAAGTATTATGTTGAAAATTTTGGCATCTATGTTCATCACAGATATTGGTAAATAGTTTTCTTTTTTAACTGTGTCCTTGTCAGGTTTTAGTAGTAGGGTTACACTGACTTTGAAGAATGAATTTGGAAGGACTTCTTGCCTTTCTGTTTTATGAACTAGTTTACATAGCAGTGATATTAGTTCTTCTTTTAAAGTCTGGTAAAATTCAGTAGTGAAACCATCTGGTTCTGGGGTTTTCTTTGTTAGGAGACGTTTTATTACTGCTTCAATTTCATTACTTCTATTGATCTATTTAGTTTTTTTAATATCCTCTTGGTTCAATTTTGATTATATATATTCTTGATACAAAGTCCTTTGTCAGATACACATATTGTGAATATTTTCTCCTGGTCTGTCCTTTTTATTTATTTAACAATTTCTTTCCAAAGGTATTTTTTATTTTAATTAAATCCAGCTTACCATTTTATAGTTCATATTGATTATATTCTACTCAATAAATTTTTGTCTATCCATAGTTCAAAAGATTTTCTCCTGTTTTTATTTACAACTACAATTTTTAATTACAATTTGTAATTGTATCCTATTTTTCCTTTTGTTTAAAATATTTTAAAAACTTGTTTCTGGCTACAAACTTATCAAGAATTATTATGTAGTCTTGATAAATTGATTCCTTTGTCATATAGCATCCTTCTTTCTTGTCTTCACCTCTAGTCTTATTTTTTGTTTTGAATTCTACTTTGATGGATGTTCATAAAGCTACTACAACTTTCTTTAATTAGTGCTAGCATGGTATTATCTGTTCCATTCTTTTACTTTTAATTTATCTGTATTTTTACTTTTAAAATTGGTTCTATAGTCAGCATATTAGTTTGTCTTGCTTTGATGTCAGTCTGACAATCTCTGTCTTTAGAGTGTTTAAACTATTTGAGTATAATGTAATTATTGATAAGATGGTTTTAAGTTTTCTATTTTCCCATCTGTTCACTGTTATCTTTTTGCTTCTTTTTTTTGGATTAACTGAGTAGGGTTAAGGGTTTCATTTTATCTTTGCCATTGGCTTATTATCCATACCCAATCATTTTGGAATTTAAAATATTTCACATATTTTATATTTGTCTATAGGTTATTTTGGTTTTTTAAAAGAATTTGTTTCTCTCTTCATTCTATTCATGCTTTCCTATAAATACTTGTATATTGTTATAGTACCTGTTTTGATGTTCTTCTTTATTAATTCTTTCATCTCTGTCATTTTTAGGTCTGTTTTCACTGTCCGACATTGTTTTTTGTGGGTAATTTTCCAGTTTCTTGGCATGTTAGGTAAATTTTTTTTGAGATGCGGCTTGCTATGTTGTTCACACTGATTTCAAACTCTTGGGATTAAGGGATCCTTCTGCTTCAACCTCCCAAGAATCTGGGACTCTAGGTATGCAATACCATGCCTGGCTTCAATTTTTGATTGAATACTGGATGTTACGTTTTATACTGAGTTCAGTTTGATCATTCTGAGGCTCATTTTAAAGTTTCGTTAGAGTGAGCATAGATTAGCCTTTATAATTGGGATAGTGTGATCCCACTAGTAAGGTGTGAGTTTTCCAGAATTGAATATTCAGATGACCAAATAGGGTCCTTTCCCTCTCTGATGGGAAATAGAGGTAGGACAATGCCTAATCCTATTTGAGTTCTGGCACGTGTTCAAATCACAAGTCCTTAATCACTCTTTTCCTGGCTTTGTAGAAGCTCATATTAAGCATGAGCATCTTAATGTTCCACAAAGACTCAAGTGGACATATATGTAGATTTTGGGAACTCCTTTACTACATCTCTGGAACTCTGCTTCATAATTTTGTAGTAACATCAGGCTCCTTGAGCTCCAGACTCTCTCCTCAATTCAGAGAGATCTCCATGCTCTGCTTGGGATTCCCCTTCCTGCTCCACCATCCAAATGTCCTTCTAGGCAAAAGTTGGGAGGGTCATAATATTAACCTATTTTACTTTCCTATATCTGAAAAGAGTTATTTAATATATTTGTTAAGTTTTCTAGTTCTTTAGGGCAGGAGAGTAAATCCAATTTCTATTCTACCATCCTAACCAGAAGCAAAACTCTGATCATTTATGCTTAACACTTAATCAACAAACATTTACCAAATACCTACAATGTGTCAGGCATTCTGTCTTGCCCTGGGGATTCAGAGCTAAATGATACGTAAAGAGGCTCACAGTCTGCCTAAGGAGCAAGATGAGAGCATCAGTTATTCTAACACAATGTTAAATAAACACAACCCACTTGTTCACAGTGAGCTATGGGTAGACAGAAAAAAGACAGCACAAAACAGAGAGATGAAGAAACACCTTTTCCCAAGATTAAGTGGCTTTGAACCAAAACTTGGAAGAGGATTTAGTGGCTGAGTAAGTAGGAGGGTATGAAAGCCCCTGAGGGGGAGCTTTCTCAAAGGAACCAAAGGATAACCTGGCCCTGAATCAGTTCTTTCCTTTCTCACAGACACAATTTCAATCCAGACTGTTACATCCAGCCTTGGGTATTACCAAATGAATTGATTCTAATACTTGAATCACTAATAAATATATTCATCTGAAGGGTGATTTGCATCGAAAATAATAATTTACTTACTAAATAACCTTCTATCCACACCCTTTCCACTGACAAAATTGTAGGGGAGGTATCTGGAATTAAGAAACTTCTGGGTTTTGTCTATAAATGTTTGTAAATAAATGTAAATAAGCTGAAATCTACAGGATATGACAAGACAATCTTTACACCTTTATTTCAACTTCCATCATCATATAAAATGTGAAATAACCATCTTCTTTAAATGTCCATTGTTGGAATATTAAAGGAATGGGAATCAGCTACACAGACTATGGCTCTGATGGGCAGTCACTTTACTCCCTTTAGTGCGGTTGAAGCTAGAAATTTTGTGAAGACATTCACTTGTTCCTGATCCCAGAAGCTTGCAGAAAATTGTGGTTCTTTCCTTGAGGGAATTGTTTTTTATGGTTGCTGGGAAGTGAGTCCTTTATTTCCAAAATGGCAGGGATTCCTGAAATAGGTAATGAAGAGATAGATAGATGAAGGAATGAGTGGATAGAAGGAAGAATAGATATATGGATGCATTTATGACCTGTCCTGTCTGCCTGCCTGTCTGTCTGTCTGTCTATCTATCTATCTATCTATCTATCTATCTATCTATCTATTTACTATCATCAATGAGAATAGATGAAAGAGAAGTGATAAAAAGTGCAGTGAAAGAATGAGGACATGAAGAAATGCAAAGAGAAATGTAGTTAAGTGTAGTTAGCAGATAAATTGAAAACAGGAGAAATAAGAGCACACAGAAGAAAACATTTTCTTGGAAGCCTGCAAGTCCCTTTCCGTATGCGCAAGTACAGGGGTAAGCTAGTTGAGAGCTGGCTCAGCTGGTGGCAGCACAGCAGCTGGCCCCATCAGAGGGTGGTGGACAATGTCCCAAGGCCGGTGAGAAAAATGCTTCTGCTGGTTCTCTTCCATCTACACTCCACTCTCTTATGTTCTGTCTCTTGGTCAAATGTAAAAAGATGTGATCTTTGCTATATCTGGTACAGTGCCGTTTGTTATTGTTGAGATATAGTTCACATACAACAAAATCCACCCTTCCAAAGCATCTAGTTCAATGGCTTTGAGTGAAGTCAGAGTGGTGCAAACATCACCAGTAACTCCAGAGCACTTTCATCATCCCCAGAAGATACCCCATACCTATTAGTAGTCATTTCCCCATTCCCTCTTCCCCCAAGCCGTGGCCACCACCATCTACTTTCTGTCTCAACAGATTTGCCTTTCTGGGCATTTCCTATGAATGAAATCATGCACATGGCCTTTTGTGTCTGTCTTTCATTTAGTAGGTTTTTAAAAAACAATTTTAATTAATGGACTTTATTTTTTAGAGCAGTTTTAGGCTTACAAAAGAACTGAACAAAAGATAGAATTTCCTTATCCTTCCTTCCCCACTGCCTTATACAAAGTTCCTCCTTACTGTTTTCTTTTGTACCATCTTAACCATTTTTAAGTGTACAGTCAGCAGTGTCCATTATATTCACCCCGTTGTGTCAGTACACTCTTGGTTGTTTTTGCTTTTCTAAAAGACAGAGAGGAGTCCTCAAGTCAAGGAGAAAAAAGTCATGCCTTTGCTGGAAACAAGAGCTCATAGTCTTTAATAACAGTATCATTTCTCATTATTGTGCAACAGCCCAGAGTGGATGGCTTTGGCCTTTGAGTCTGCTCACTTCCCTTTGCCTTTCAGGAAGCTCGGTGAAAGCCCAGAGATCAGAGACTCTCCAAGAATATGCGGGTTCCTTCCTGACCTTGGTGGAGCAGCATTGATTTGTTCCCTTCCACTTAGGTAAATATTTTAAGGCATTGAATTGGATTTTAAATATTAGAGGCTTATTTTTATCTTGCATAAAACTTAAACTGAATTAACATCAAAAGCACTCAATGATTCAAAGCTATCTACTTGTTGAATAAGTCTTCATAAAAACTATTTTAATTGTTTGTTTATAATACAAACAATTCTTCTAAGCCCAGAGGACATCTGATTTATAATATTTGAAATATTGACAATATTCTCAAACATTTTTGCATGCATGGGGGTAATTTAGGAATAATTTTCTAGGACTGGATTATTTTTCAATGAGTGCTGAGGATAAATTGGGTAGAAAGTGAAAGGACAGAATAAGGTACTCTCTGCATTTTTAATTTATCTATATTTAGTAGAAAAACACTGGATTGGAAATAGCAATCACTACCATTTATTGAGTGATTAGTGTGAACCAGGTACTGTGCTAAATATTATTACACATGTTTTAAAACTCATAACAGTTTTATGAGTTAGATGCTATTATCTTTCTAATTTAGGGAGAATGATGAGGCTAAGAGAAATTAATTAACTTGCCCAAAGTACTTCATTTTGCAGATGAATTTAACTCTAGAATTGAAGTGTTCTAAGTACTTACTGACATGAGAGTTGAATCAAGTAACTTCTCATCCTAATTATGTGGCTTGATGTAATTGGGCCCCATTTTCTTTATCTGAAAAATGAAGGTTGGCCCAAATCCTAATATGTGACTGCCTTAGAGTTTTGCTGCTTCTTCTCCTTCAAAATTGCCCACTATGGGAAGCACAGTTGACTAAAGTCAATGACTGAGCCAAGTAGAGGCACTGGTGCTGGCCTATGGGGATTCCTCTATTGCGCAGGTTTGTCTCAGGAGCTCCCCATCAGCTGGCTGGAATTTTCTCAGAGCTATGCTCCAATGCTTTTCTTCTGCCCAATTCTTATTTCCCTCTCTCCTTTGCAGGCATTAGACCCACTCTGTGATCCAAAGTCTCTCCTAGCCCACTCCCACCTCTTCCCCATTTATCCTTCAGAGAAATTTCCCTCTATAAATCTCCTGCACATCTAATCTTGTCTTGGCATCTGCTACTCACAGGACCAGAACTAACACAACTACTATCCTGGAGAGCTTGAGAAAATATTTTAAAGAATTCAGAAGTTCCCATGTTCAACAAGCAATGTCTTTGGAGTCTGTGGATCCTAGGTCTCACATGGATACAAACTGCAACTTTCCTAATAAATATGTATGATAAATAGAATATGGAGTATTTTAAGAGCATTTAAGAGCTACTTTTATCACAATGTATGTTTTCAACCAGTGAATTTTAAAAGAATGGTTGATAAAAGAGAATCTCATGTTTGAAACTATTGGGAGACACTGGGCCAGATACACCATGATTACAGAACAGGGTTCAGAGGGTAAATTTCTGGCATCAGACAGATCTAGGTTTGAGTTCTTATTCTGCTTTGGGTTAACCACATTAGCTTGGGCAGATTCTGTAATCTCTCCAGGTCTTCGTTTCCTCATCTATATAGTAGAAATACTTATAGCAAGTTCCTTAGAGAGCGATTGTGAAGTTAAATGAGAGAAATGAATGTAAAGTTCTTTTCCTGGCTCAGAGAAAGTGCTCAATGAAAGCTCATTGGAATTATTATCGTTAATTATTCTCAGTGTCACCTTGTAGTTTCATTTTCACTTCTACCCAAATATTATTTACAGTGTATTCCATGGTCCTTGATTCTTACTTTATCAAAAAGGGAGATAGTGCTTCTTTTCTTCCTAAATTACGTGGTTCATCCTTCTTTAGGAAGTGCATACCGTGTTTAATATTCTGCTACTCCTTTGAGTTAGATCTTTGTGACCAACTGAGCTTTCACTTAACCATCTGGAATAATCATTATCTTAGTAATATCCTTTTGCTCAAACTAGTGCCATAATAGCAACATGAAGAATTGAGAAAATCTGTCATTCACACAACCTCATCTCAAATAGATGACTATTTCACATGGACTTATGGATTTGTGTTTTGGAGATAGAGCAGTTTTCAGAAAAATATAAACAATTATTTATTGGAGGCTGCTTTTATAGTTGACAGTGAAAATTCTTATGTGGTGGCTCATTAGTGAGACAGGTGCAAGGACAGCTGTTCTAATTAATGTGTTAGGAAGCCCCATTCTTGATTTCCACTAGGAATTAGAGAAAAGCTTTGCTATCTACCTGATTCCACAAAATATTATGCTGAGAAGTAATCATTAGGACTCTAGTTAGCTGAAGGTAACAGAATATGTAACTTCAGTGGCTTAAACAGTTTTTTTTTCTCATATAAAATGAAATTGGGAATCAGTGTTGGTTTATCAGTTTTGCACTGTCTGCATTTATATACCTGTGATTGTTGTGGTCTTTCTTTCACTGTTCCTAAATGGCTACAGGAATTCCAATCGTCATGCACACAGTCAAGGTGAGAAGGAGTAAGGAGTAGGGCAAAACAGTACCAGCATCCTATGTAAACATCAGTATAAGCAAACCTCATGCTTAAATAACTATCTTGGGCTGTGCCATGTGGTCCACACCTAGCTGCAAAGTAAACTGGGAAATTAAGCATTTACGTGGGTATCTTGCACCCTAGACATAGCTAAAATTCTGTTACTAAAGAAACTATATTGAGAAGGCAACCAATATAATTTGGTCTCAAAGGCAAGGCTAGGAATGTAATTGGTGTTTATGACTTTGATCCACTTTCTTTTTCATTAAAAGAAAGAGAAGAGTAATGGATGTTGTAGTAAATATATTGGAGATCAAAATACATTCCAACAGACTTCAAAGCTTCTCTCTATTTAAGCCTCCACAATATGAATACATATTTGTGATAAAACTTAGAAATCATATTTTTAGTCACAAGGACATTTAACAATGAAATGGCATTATGATTTACCTGCAATTACAAAATTACAGAATGTAAGAGAGATTTGTATGAAGTTGCTTAATTTCTTTGAAGCAATCAGTTATATTTAGGGAAAAGTACCTACAGGAATCTGTTTGAGAGGCAGTTGTAATTCACTGAAATTTGTTATCCCCAAATTTATGAAGTTTAAAAAAAGAGATTCAAACTGTATCAGGAGCTTACCCAGAATATAAATAGATCTTAGAGTCCTGAGGTGTGCAATATAAAATAGGCCATGCCTCCGGAGTTTCTTATGAAGATGCCTGCAATGTGAACTTTTGGACCCTGACTCTGCAAAAAATCACCCATCTTCAGAATTAGGTAGAACCGTAAAGTCGAGCAAGTGTCTGTCTGGGATTTTTCTTACATGTATGAAATTAACCATCTTTGTCAGAAATCACAATCAGAATATGTAGTTTTCATTTCATTTATATTTTAAAATCTTTTAAAAATTGTATGCATGTCAGGGGTAAAATGAAATACCCATTTGATTAGTATATTTACTTTACTTATGTAATTCTCCCTTTCCCTGATATCTTTAATCTTTAAACTGTTTAGCCCTGATACTTTTCTTTTGAAAAATTAGTGATATTTTCAAATTATATTCTTCATGGAAAATTTGAAAACTACAGAAAAATAAATAGAAAACTATAAATTATTTAATACACTTATACACATTTGTCTCAACCCTAATGACTACTTGGCACAGCATACAAGATGGATTTCTACACAGATATATGGTAATGGCAGATGCCTGGGATGTAGTAGCACTTCTCTAATTCTTGGGACACATAAAATCATGTTCCAACTTCAACTGATGCATTTGGGTGAGAATGGTTAGTTTACAGGCTAATTTGAAAATGGGAATGATTTTGGTGGGGGCAGAGAAATAGAAAAAAAAAAGGTAGAGGAGGCAGTTAGACAAGATTTTTTTTAAATGGGCATTTTTTAAAAAGTTGTCAATGGACCTTTGCTTTTTATTTACTTATTTATATGTGGTGCTGAGAATCCAACCCAGTGCCTTCCACATGCTAGGCAAGTGCTCTTCCATTGAGCCACAACCCCAGCCTTATATAAGATATTTTGTCATTTTTTATACTACAGCTGGATCTGGTACCTCTTTAATTTAAAATAAATAAGTACATCTTACAACTGAAAGAGTTAAGTGATATAACTGAGGACACAGTCACAGAACCAGAACTACCACTGGGGCTTAATTATCTTTACATTAATGAGTTCTCCCACTAAACATGGGTGCTCAGATTATGTGAGCTGTAGACACATTCAATTGTTTTTATATTTTCATATTTTGCAGATAGGTTGAGGCATTAGAGCTATTTAACAATAATTCTCCTATTTCTGGCTTTCATTTTTCATTCCCTTCCCTTTCCTTCTGTTTCCTACCCTTCCTTGTTCCCTTCCTTCCTTTTCTCTTTTAGGGGGGTGGGAAGAAAGAGGTTCAAGGCATGGGCTTGGGAATCAGATGGACCTGATTTGAATCCTGGGTTTGCCCTGCACTAGATATGGGACTTCAGTCAGCTTCTTTAGACTTTCCATGTCTTGGTTTCTTCATCTATGAAATTGAAGTAAACATACTTGCCTCGTAGTGTTATTAGGCTTAGTGATATTACAGTAACAAATAACTCCAACGAGTTCAGTGGCTTTTGTGACACCAGTTTAATTCCCACCCAGGCAAAGACTGCTGTGGATTTGGGTGATTCTCCAGGGCTCCGCATCCAATTTCATGGCACTTGCATATTAACATGTTCTACAATCACCATGGTAATTAAATACTTCAGCTTCACAGTGACATATATCGCTCTGCTCACAGCTTTTGAAAACTAATAGTTTCATGGAAATGCCTAATTTCAGCAAGCCGGGGAAAGGCAAGGCTCCTGTGTGCCCAGAGTGTAAGGAGGGTGAAAGTGTTGGCGAACAGCATTGATAGCTGCTGAAGCCCACTCCTCTCCACTCCATGCTGCTCTTTCCTACATGGAATCCACTCCCCCTTCCCCAAGGAAGCAACCCAATAGTTCCATTTCACCACAGCTTCAAACTCAAGAGTCCAGGATAAAGTGTACTTCAGATCCAAGTTTGGCTTTTCTTGATCCAGAGCCCTAGGACATAAGGTATAAAATGTGCCTAGCACCTGACACAAAACAAATTCATTAAGACTACTGGTCAGTGATTTTAGTTAACAACAGCAGCAGTGGAGGTATCTCACCAATTACATGGTAACATGAACATCTTCTTCAGGACATTTTTATAGCCCAGAACATTCGCTGTATTTGCAGTTCAGCTTCTGGTCATCCTTCTTTGGGAAATCACTTCTCCTCTCGTTGCTTGTGGCTTATGTGAGATTGTTCCTGTCTTCCTCCTCCTAAGTGCGGCCATATGATAGGGCCTAAAGAACGATTTTATTCTATTTACTGGCCACAGAGGTAGACTAGAGATGGGTATTTTACTTAACCTCGTCCAGGAAAAGTGAACCTTAGAATTTACATGGTAAAGGTGGTGGTGCGTAGAGCGTTAGGTTGCTGAGGGTAAGATGAAAATCTGAGTCTGCTGAAGGTCATCTTAGGACCAAATCGAGAGCCTTCCAGGAATGGGCACAATAACGAGAGTTATTGAGTTCTGCTGATGGTATTTGAGCCTCAATTTAGCCATAGTTCATTCCCTGACATTTTCAATGACTTGAATCAATAATCTACCTTTTTGCTTAACTTGGGTTGCTTTGACTTGACAAAATGGACACAAATTCTTCTTCTCAATGCATTCATATCCACTTCCCATGCAGCACCGAGGAACTTTTCACTCTGATTCTGGGTCTATTGCTGTGATTTGCTTTGGACAAAGAGTTGGGCATATAACCATGGGATGGAAGAGACTTGAGAAGCAGGTGTACAGAGGGGCTTGCCCTCTTCTATTGCACTTTGGACTCCTTGCCACTGTTGCCATATGAATAATACCAGATGACCTTGCTGAATAAGGAGAGATCAATGGAGCAGAGGTGTCCCAGCTGAGACATCCTAGATTAGTCAGGCTCAGTCAATCCACTAACTGACCACAGATAGTGGGAAAAAGTCCAATAGAGATCAGTCAAGCCCATCCAGAGCAGAACAACTTCCCAGCAGTACCATGAACCAAATAACTGAGTTTTGTTCTCAATCAATAAAATTTGGAGGAGTTTGTTATGCAGCAAAAGCTAACTGATATCCTTACCAACAAGAGTGCTATCTGCAACAACCATGCTCTGGTAGTTATCCTTTTGTATCGTCTATAGTCTTCTTAAAAGCATATTAACTTCGTGATAGTTTAATAAGCATGTAAGTACTCAATGATTCCTTAAATGAATGATAGACAAAAACTGAGGAACTTGAGAGACAATGACTATACCCCCAGAATTAAGTCCAGTGTTGAATATTTTAAATATCAGAGAAGAACTACTGAAATATGAAGCATAATTTCTAGCACCATTTGCAATCTTCATTTGGAAAATGCTGAAATATTTTTGGGATGAAATATTTTTCTTATTGAGTTGTGAGAATTCTTTATATAGTCTAGATACAAGTCCTCTGTCAGATATAAATATTATGAATATGAACTTCTAATCTTGGACTTGTTTTTTTTTTTTTTTTCATTTTTAATAGTGTTTTAGTCAGCTTCTTTGCTGCCATGACTGAAAGACCCAACCAGAACAACTGTAGAGGAGGAAAACTTTATTTAAGGACTCACGGTTTCGGAGTTGGAGGTAAGGCTGAACATCATGACGGAAGAATGTGGCAAGGTGGAGCAGCTCACACGATGATAAGGAAGCAGAGAGAGAAACTCCAGTCACCAAATACAAAATATATACTCCAAAGACATGTCTCCAGTGCCCACCTCCCCTAGTCACGCCCTACCTGTCTTTAGTCACCACTCAGGTAATCCGCATCAGGGGATTAATTCACTGATTGAGTTAAGGCTCTCATAACTCAATCATTTATCTTCTAAACCTTCTTGCATTTTCTCACACATGAGCTTTTGGGGGACACCTCACATCCAAGCCATAACAAATACTGTCTTTTGAAGGCAAATTTGAAAGTTTCGATGAAATCTAATCTATGGTTTATAAATTTCTAAATGGTTTGTAAATTTTATGTTTAATTTCAGAAAATTTTACCTAATCCAAAACCTCAAAGATATTCTTCTATGCTATTTGCCAGAAATGTTGTGTCTTTAGCTGTTACATTTAATACTGTGATTCATTTCAAATTAAATTGTGTAAATGATGTATGATGAAGGTAAGGTCCTTCTTTCTTTTCTTCCTTTCTTCCTCCTCCTTCTCTTCCTTCCACTATTTCTTTTTTCCTGCATGTAGATGTTCAATTGTTCCAGCAACACTTATTGATAAGATTATCCTTTCTCCACTGAAGTACTTTACCAATTCAGTGATAATTGACTATTTCTGGGTACTTTGTCCTGTCAAAATTGATCTATATATCTGCTTAGACCAATACCACATTGTCTTGCTTCTGTAGCTTTAGAGCCTTTAATAAGATAGTGTAAATCTTCCAAGATGGCTTTTCTCTTCTTAAAATTGTTTCAACTATTCTAAGTCATTTGCATTTCTAGGTAAATTTTAGAATTACCTGTTTATTTCTATAAAGAAGACTGTTGGGATTTTCATATGGAGTACTTTGAATCTAGAGTTCAATTTGGGGAAAACTGACATCTCAACAATATTATTTTATTCACAAGCAAGGTATATTCTTTCTCTTGGTTTGTTTTCTATTGCTATAACAAGACACTTGAGACCAGGTAATTTACAAAGAAAAGAGGCTTATTAAGATCATGGTTCTGGAGTCTGGAAGTCTAAGATTAGGCAACAGCTTCTTCTTGGCAAGTGAGTGCATTCAAAGAGAAGTAATAGGAAGTCAACTAAGACAAACTTCTCTTGCAATAACTATCCACTCTTAGGGGAACTTCATTAATCCTTCATGAAGGTAGAAGTCCCATGACCTAATTACCTCCTAATTGTCCCACTCCACCTCAACAGGGTTATATTGGCAACAAAATTTCAACATAAGTTTTGGCAAGGATGAAACTCACCCAAACCATAGTATCCTTCCATTTGTTTCAGTCTTGTCTAGTTTCTTTCAGTAATGTTTTTGAGCTCTAAGATTTTGCATAACTTTTATTAAATCTTTTATTATTATAAATGGAACTTTAACAATTGTTAACACATAGAAATAGAACTAATTTTTGTTTGGTTTTGGTAATTTGTCTCTCTAAATGAGCTTACCCATTTCATTGAAGTTGTTAAATCTACAGACATGAATTTATGATATTTACTTATTATCCTTTTGATAACTGGAAGATGTAAAATAATGTTTCCTTTTCTTTCCTAATAGTGGTGGTTGTATGTCTTCTCTCATTTTTTGATCAGTTTAGCTACATGATTTTAATTGCATTAATCTTTTCAAAAAATTAGATTTGAGTTTTATTGATTTTTTTTATTGCTTTTGTGGTCACTTTTTTTTTGTTGTTTCTATTACTAACCTCATTATTTTCTCCTTTAACGTGTTTTGGGTTTAATTTATTGTTCATCTTACAGTGGAAATTTAGATAATTAATTTGAGGCCATTCTTATTTCCTAATATAAGGAGTTAGAGCTTTAAATTTCCTCTAAGTATCGATTTAGCTGCACGCTACAAATTTTCATTTTTTCATTTTTATTCAGTTTCAAGTATTTTTCTTATATTTCTTCTTTAATCCATGATTTATTTATAAGGGCATGTTTCATTTCTGAACATTTTGGGATTCTCCACATACCTATTTGCTCTTGATTACTAATTTAATTTCTTTTGATTAGGGTATATACTCTGTAGAAGTCAACCCTGTTAAATGTGTTGAGACTTACTTATGGCATAGCATATGATCTCAGTGAATATTCCATATCTTTGTTCAATCAGTTACTAAGAAGAGTGTTAAAATAGCCAACTATAATCACAGATTTGTTAATTTGTTTCTTTAGTTGTCAGTTTCCCTTTCATGTATTTTGAACCTTTTTTCATTAGATGCATAATCATTTAGGCTTGCTGTAGTCTCTTAATGAACTAACTCTTTAAACAGAAAATGTCCAGCTTTATTACTGGTGTTTTATGTGATATTAATATACTTCTTCTAGCATTCTTGCTAGTGTTTGCATATTATTTCCTCCAGACTTTTACATTTAACATATTGGAATCTTCATATTTAAAGCACATTTCTTGTAAATACCATGTTATTAGCTCTTGTGTTTTTGAGTCTAAAAAATCTCTTCATGTAATTGGCATGTGTAAAACATTTATATTTAATATAATTATTTATATTTCTAGATATACCTACTTGCTTTTTGTTTTTTGTTTTCTCTAAGTTTTTTTCTTCCCACATTCCTTTCATCCTGCATTCTTTTGGATTAAATGAGAATATTTGAAATTCTCTTTTACATCCACTTTTGGCTTATTAGCTATAGCTCTTCATACTTTGTAGTGGTTGTTTAAGGATTATAGCATGCTTCTTAACTCATTGCATTCTATTATGAATTAATGACATATAACTTCACATACAATGCAAGAATTTCTCAACAGCATGTGTTCTACTTTCCACCTGTAATCCTTTGTTCTATGGTGGGTATATATATATGTTACATCTTTAAATGTTGTAAATTCTATAATAATTGCTATTATTCTCATTCTTAAAAATGGCTAGTAGAATGACATGAGTTGATCAGTTTAATCTGACTATCTGAAGCAGTCACTGTCCGGGGACTTGTCTCAAGACCTCTCAGGTCTATAGAAGCACCGCACTGGGCATATTCCCTGAAACACATGGGATTTGTTAAAAGTAAATAAAAATCTGAAGAAAAACATTCAGATTATTTTTTAAGGGAAAAGGGAATCAATGTACTCTAGTCAACCAGCAATGGTCATGGTTAGTGATTTTCAATGAGGCTGGCCCCACTACCTTAAATGGCTCTCATCCTCTCACACAGGTATACTCTAAGCAGTGACAATGCTGAATGATTTGATTGATTAGGAGATTTCACTGGTATGGTTCAATATTATCCTTCTGTAACTGCCATTTTTTATGTGAATGAGTAGGTAATTCATTTTGTGAAACGGTAGTAGAATTTATTACCACTTTTCATAGCATTCTTGGGGGTCTTAGAAATATAGAACAAGTATCTTACCATCAATTTATATTAGAATGTTTGATTACCAGAAAATATTGAGATAGAATCATTTCTGTCCCTGTCCCCCTTTTTGGCTGATGTCCCAAAAATTCATACACAAAACACAATAAAAAGTTACATTCCATACCAGCACTTGCAATTAAGAAGGTCAAAGACTGCTTCTGCAACCATTAGCCCTTAAACCCACCTCAAGAATACAAAGAACTAAAAATGAGATGAATAAATATCAGACTCTTTGGATCTGAGAGAATTGCAAGCAGCCAACTCCAGAGTAGATATAATGTCTGTATCATGCGAAGTTCAGATGGACATTCCCAGAGGAGAGATTCTTGAGGAAATATAAACTTGCCCATGGAAGAGAGCAAGGTCTAACCTAGCACAAGAGGCCTAACTTGTTACAGTCCAGAGTTACCTCCTTGGACTTTGTGTTGTTTCATCAAATGGAGAAACCTCAGTTCAAGTCAATTAATGGAGAATCTGGAAGCTCTTTCATTTAAGAAATTTTACTTAAGGATTTTGCTGCCACAATTTTATTTTAATGTTCTCTTGGTTTTGTTTACTTTTTATTTCTTAGTCTGCTTTTCTGCAGTGGAGGCAAATATTTTCCTCCCTTATGACTACATTCTTCTCACCAGAAATTTATCTCAGTTGGCAGTTAACAAAAATCCATTCAGCATTTCTCTTGGTTATTTAGTTTATTTATTTTGGATGATTTGGTTGATGTTATTTTAAAATCCCTTGGCATTTACCCTCTCCCTCATACCTATTCTATGAAAGAGACATTTAAAATACCTCTTATTAAATAGTGTTCAAGAACAGAGGATTTACATGTCTTCAAAATATCAATTCATGATCTGCATTCTGATAATCCTATTATACTTGCTTTCAAATCTCTCAGTTGGGAATTAGAAACTGAAATAATGTTTGAGATGGAAAGACTTAGTTTGCTGTTTGGAGTGATTAAGAAGTTCAATGATTTAGAAGTCTAGGGTGAGGACTGATATGAATCCAGGGCACATTGATAGCAGATTTAAAGTATTGGAATACTCCTATATTGGTTGGTAATAAACAGTTACTTCTCTCAAACCCCTAAGACCTGCTCCCCCATTGCCTGGTATCTTGGTTTTCCTGAACTGCCCCACATTCTAGTGTGGCACATCTGGAGTCCTGGTTGATTGCTGGAGTTTGGTACAGTCTTAGCTGTTTAATATTCTGAATATCATCCCTTGGTGAAAGGAAGAGAAAGAAAATACTACTTGGTTGGTATTCTCGAGGTTCCTCAGGGGAATCCTGGAACAGTGGGCATACTACTAATAATGATTAACATTTATTGAGAAATGTTATAAAGAAAAAACATATTCTTTCAAAACTTTTAACAAACCTATGCTGTAGGTATCTATTGCTTTCATTTTATAGATAAGGATCTGAAACCCAGGTTTAAGTTTTTTGTCCAAGGTTATACTAGTAATAAGTGGTGCAGTTATGATATGAACTCAGGCTGACCCCAGAATCTCTGCTCTTTTCTAATCTCCTCATGGTTCTGACCTTCTATGAGTCTCTAAGCAATAAACATTTATTGGGCTTCTACTGTCTGGTATGCTGTGCAAAGCCATGTGGGTGAAATAAAGAGAAAGAAGACCTACATCATGTTCTTGCATAGTTCATTGTCTAACAAATTTAGTCTGGTTTTCCACATCTCTTCCTACACTGTCCTGAACAAGAGCCCCACACAATGCCTTCCTGTATCAGACAGACATTTAATGGTCAAACTCCAGAGGAAACATTTGGTGTCCAGGACTCTATGATGCTCACTGCAGATCAGAAAGGCAACATTTTGGTGGGTTGCTTTCTAGGACATGGACAATGGCTTTTTAATATGCCAAGTTTTTTTTTTTTTGCATAGAGATGGAGATTTCTAATAATGTTTTTCATAAATATAAATATAGAATAAGGTGGATCAACTTGATCTTCATCTAAATGACTCTGAATATAAAATATTTTTACCTATATACAGTCATTGCCACACACAGAATTTGAGGATAAGGTACACAAATGGGTGTTTTCAAAAAAAAATCATATGTCCTTTATAAGACCTAATACAAAAAAGCATATTTAAGATAAATAATATTGGATCCTATAACAAATTTTCTCAGTATTAGTGCAAGGAACTTAATAATAGGGATGTGTTCTCCCAAAGAAAACTCTATTTCACCTATTTTAAAATTCCACTTTAAATTTAGTTAAATCGACATGTGAATTCTTAGAGTTACAAATGGTGTTCATGAAGAGACAAAATTCATGAAGTGTTCTCCAAACCTGTATCACAGGTAAAAGTGCTTTCTGTGATAAACTGAAGAGATTTTCATGGCACTTGGGAAATGAAGGCCAAGAAGTGAGAACAATTATTCTTATCCTTGACACAAGAACTCACCGTTTCCTTAAAATGCACCCAGTGTGTGGAATCATGTTATTAGCTACAGAAAAGGGACTAATTTAGATACCCTGAAACAAAAGACATAGCTTATAGCTTCCAGTGGGGAAATAGGTAAATAAATTATAATACGATGTAATGGATGCTGTAACTGACATGCTAAATGTTATGGGAATACAAAGGATAAAAGCAATATTTAAAAATGTTCAGTTTTTAAATTTTTAATAATGGATCAAATTCTAAATTAATTTGTGGCTACATGGAAACTAAATTACTTTTTAGATGGAATAGTATTAAAGAATGTGTATTTGTAGAATAATTACTAAACTACAAAATTAAAATGAATAATTAAAAATAAGAGAGTCATCTTCCAGTATCAAACACAATTTAAATGCATTCAGGGCAGTTAATAGTAAGTCAAATAATTCAAGTTTGGAGCATGCTGAAAAGGGGAGAACTCATTTCCTTCAATCTATCATGTGAAAAAAGACCATTTTCCTGGAAGGATTTAGAACACAGCTTTCATCAAGGTTGTGTTAGTTCATATTTTACTCCTGAAAACAGGACCAATGTATAAAACATAAGAAACTCTGAATGACATGCTTGTCGTTAAGAAATTTTATTGGCGACTCAGAAATCCTGAACCTCATTTTTCAAATGTCACCTTCTTAGTGAAGTTGTGTGTGAACCCTGCAAACACAGAACCACTTGCTCCCCCTGGAGTTTCTATAATTGCTTCATAAGGAGATCATAATTCTTCCTATGTCTTTATTCCCCCATAAGAATATGAGGTAGGTGGATACTCCCTCCTTGCACCGCACAAGGGAACCCAGGTAGGCTGCTTAAGCATCTTATCCCTCAATAGCACAAGGCTTGAGGACAGTTGAAAGTTTCCTAACAAACTAACGAGGGATAAAGTTTATTCATCAAGTCCACAAAAAGAGCCCCAGCATTCTCCCTCTTAATTCTTTTGAGGGGGCTGACTATCTCAAGGACTTGGAGTGGTCTTTACTTGGGCAGAAGTTCAGGTAGCCTTCAGAGAAAGATTGATTAACTGAACACTACTTTTCAGTTCCTGCTAATTAAAAAGTGCTGTCAAGAAGAATTAAAGTGCAATTTATAAGAGATTATGACTTTCCTTCCTTAGAACACTACCTGAACTGAAACCTGGTGATAAAGGGAGGAAAAAGAACTGGACTTCAGAAGACAACTTGCAAATGGTCTTGGGATCCAGTCCTGGCACAGAAGGGACTAAAGGGAGGCAACTCCAGGCTTAGGAAAAACCTCATGGAGGTGGAACAAACTAATATTAGTAAGCAGCCAGGACTGCTGAGAACTGATGGATGGGATGGGGTGGGAGTGAAGTGGAACAGAAAGGCTGCTGAGGTCAAGGAGGAGGTTTGGAGATACTGAGGCTACAGGCCCAGTGCACAACTGGGTGGTATGCTAGAACCACATGCTTAAGTTGGGCCTGGGTATGATTGGAATATAAGGCTGGAAAGACCTGGGAGAGGGGCAGATGTGGCCTTCGAAGACTCGGTAGAGGTAAAAAGCAGCATTCAAGACAGAGCCTCAGGCATGATGCTGTCCCCCAACTGTACTGCAGTGGGTAGGGCAGCGACAACTTTACAGATAGTATATTGAAGCTTGAGAGAGGGCGTCTGAACTAAGGGTAAACCGACTGGCAGGTGGCTGATGCATCCCCAAAAAGCTGCTAGACCTTACCTTCTGCTCCCCACTAACCTGGGCTTGTCTTGCCTTGCTCAGGTCCTGGCCTCACAAGCTACAATCTGTGCCTTGCTGGAAAGGACGAAGTGTAGGCGCTGGTATTTTATCTTAGAAGCCTTGCCCATTGGTCACCTGCAGCGGGCTCGCTACCCTCATCTAAGAGCCGAAGGACGAGAATGCTGAGAGAGATGCGGAGGTTGGAAAGAACAAATCTGACAGGGGGTTAGGCCGGGGGCGCCCAGAACTGCAGCGCGCTGGAAGCCTCTAATGAAACGTCGGGTGTTGCTCCCCTGGATTTCTCTGCCCTGTGTGCCTCCACCTGAGAGTGAACGAACCCAAACGCAGGTGAGTAGCCTTGACAACATAACCCGCCCCCGCAATTTGTTCCGCCGCTGGTACTTTTCAAAGCCTGGATTCCTTGGAGATCCTGACCATCAACCTCGCACCAGACGTCCCTGGTGCGATCGTTGCGCTATTGCAACTTTCCATTTGGAAACAGCAAAGTCTCTGGTGCGCCTGAACCCTTTTCTCCTGCCCTGTCCCCATGGATGGTACCAGTTTTGCAGGCCTCTCTCCCTCTCCCACACTCCATTTTCCAGCCAACTCAAAATGGGATGAATGGACTTCCAGAGAGGGCGAACTAAGGGGGGCTCAGACATTCAGTCATTCCGCAAACATTTTTAAGTCCCGCCTTGAGTCAAGAGCCGGGTAGAGTGGAATAGGACACTGGTCACAGTCTCGTAGTGACATATAAGCGCGAAAAAAGGTGACAAGATGATGTGCTGAGACAAGTCTGAACGGTTGGGGTCAGAATTCGGTGTTGGTGGTCAACGACTTCATTAACAACAGTCCTCAGGACAGAACAGGATTGCCACTTTCTTGGACTGACCCTTCCCAAGCCTGCCCTCTAGGCTGGTAATCGTGCCCGAGAGTCCAGGCGGCCGGCCGGACCCCACCCACTGCGTCCCTAGGCGTGCTCTCCAGTAGTGGGGAGTAGGAGGCGAGGTCTGGAGACTCCAACACGCGGAGGGATCTCGGACTCCGCATTTGCCGGTGTCGCCAGGCCATCCCCACTCGGGAAGGGCGCCTGCTTGGCAGGTGTCCTGCCCGACGCCGGTCCGTGGGGCGAATCCGCCACGCGCCTCCTCCCAGCACCTCCCACCGCCTGCTTCGCCCCTCCTCTCCCCGGGTCGCGCCTCCTCAGTAGCAGGTTCAATTCCCGCTGGGACCTGGCGCACCGCGGCGGGTCTGCACGCTCGCTCTCCACGCCCTTACGGCAGAGGCCCCGCCGCGGGCACCGGCGCGCCAGCACCTCTCCGGGGGACAGCGGCGGGCTGACTGGGCATGCTCAGGAGAGGGGAGGCCGGGTGCCGCGGGAGCCAAGCGCATGCACTCGCCGGGCCGGGCGCCGGCCGTCCAGGGGCGCGGCGCGCAGGCTGCCGCTCTTGCCGACGCCTTGGCCAGCCTGGGCAGGACGCGGGCCAGGATGGCCTCCCTCACTGCTTACGGTAACGGCGGGCGGTCGTGGGCTCCCGGGGCGGGGCGGCGGGGGTGGGCAGGTGGGGCCCTGGGAGCCGTCCGAACACCCCGGGAAACTTTGGGGTTGGGCTCCGCGGGAGGGCTTGGAAGGGAGGGAGCCGCCAGAGCGCGCCGCCCCTGAGGCTGAGGGACCGATACTCCGTGGGCTTGGAGGCTGCCAGTGACCTGGGAAGGGGGTGTTTGCAGGAAGGGTGTGTGAAATCAAAACGCTTCGAATTGGGGAGGATGTGGGAACTTCGGGACAACAGAAAAATTCCACCCGCTTCCAACAACTCAGGGTAAGGGACAGAGAGGGGTGTCAGGTCCTTTTCTAGCGGTGCGAAGCTTGGGGTTGGGAGATATGCGTTCAGTCTCCGCTTATCTTGTCCCTGATTGACCTTGGGCAAGTTATTTAAACTTTCTGCTCCTGCATTTCTCCATCTGTAAACGAGAGACGAGAAATTCTGTCTGACAGATGTTATGGAATTAAAATAATATGCACCGAAATCTGTTTTTAGTTTGGAAATAAAAGTTTTATGGCAAAGGAAGGCATTCCCCCACCGTTTTTTTGTTTAAAGAATTTATATATGCATGTATGTATATGTATACACGCATCTATGGCATTGCAAAATTCTGAAGGAAAACAGATCTACGGTGTGAAGGTTTGAGACAGGTAGAAATCCTACCAAGGCTTCTTACCGACATTCTTGCTTATGTGGGAAAAGCAATTCTCTTTAGTCCTTTATCAGGCATGCTACTGAGACTTGGTTGTAGGAGGCAGAAACTTAAGTAGACAGCCCTCTTCCGCTTGCTTGCAATCAGTTGTGATAACATCTAGATTTGGAGTTTTAAATGGAAAGGTTGTCAAAGCCAGGCGCTGGTGGGAGGGAAATTGCTGCTTAGGTGTGGAGGCTACATTCACCAAGCCAGAGATGTCCCTGCTCATTTCCCCAAGGTTAAAAGGGTCAGTCTCTCTTTCTCTGGATTTAAACTGTTTAGAATAATTATTTGGGTAGCTCAGAGGATTTGCATGGTGGTTGGGAACTACCAACACATTTGAGCAGATTATGAATTGCATAGTAGTGGCCTATTGTTGTTCTTTCTTTTTCTCAGAGTGTTTTGCTGGGATCTGAGTTGTACCTATCCTGTGCACATTTAACACTCAACATTGTCGTTTCTGGGTTACCATGTAGGGATAATTGAATATTCTGATGGTGCTTTAGGCATGTTCATTGGCAAAAAATCTATTTTTACACAGTTTCCTATCAGAGGGATCTAACTTCTGATTTTTAATATCATTTTAGATACTGCCTTATGGAAAATATTGGTCATAGATTTACATAACAATCAGTTTTATAAATTCCTAAGCACTTTAGAAGCTTATACAATGAAGTTAGAATAAGTGAAATTATTTTGAAAAGCAAATCTATTCAGTAAATAAAGGAAAAGGTGGCTGATTTTTTTTTTTTATGTCAATTAAGAATTCTCTAGACTTCTCTTTGGAACCATAAAGGGAACTGAAACAGATTTAAATAAAGATATCAGTCAGAGGTTGTGCTATTTTAAATACACTCTTGACACACTCTCCTCCCTTCCCCATTTCTAAAATTGTGAATACACTTGTCTACCAACTGCACATTAATTCTTACGTCTGTAGTGATGTGACTCAAAACATGACAAGATAGGTTGGTCCATCAGCGTTTTCAACCTAGTGAACAAATTAAGGGAAAGCAAATTTGAGCACATTCAATATATTCTTTATCCACCCAATGCTGTTGACATCATTATCTGATGAGAGCATAGCAGGGCTCGGGAATTCTCTACAAGTTATCTTTTTGACAGTCAAACTGCTTTAAAAATACCCCCTTTCAATCCTACTGTATTTGGGTTTAAATACATGATACGGGATGATCTAAATTTTTTTTGGTCTGGAATTTATAATGTTCAATTTTTATATTTAGTTTACTGATTTAATAAGTGCTTTAGTCCTATCTTTAGAACAGGGACTGCGTAGAGAATGAGCAGTTATACAGTAGACTGTGTGTTTTAGGTTCCTAAGAAGAGAGAGAAATTTGGCTTATGTATGCATATCATTAGCAGCAGCCTCCAGTAAACCTCATTAGCTTCCCTTCCAATGTGCATTTTTGATCCTATATTAGAACCTACTCTTTCTGTATTTTAGCATGAATTTTTACTTTCAGGCCACCACCTAGACTCATGTATTCTAGAAATGTGAAATGAGGTGAGTGTAATAAATAACTGTAATGTGGCTTCCAATAAATATATGTTCAATGAATGATCTGATTTTTTAATTCTGAATTTTTAAAGCCTCAACTCTTTACACTTAGCACTGACATTTTTCCCCTTTTCCTTTAAATGGTTTAGGTTCTTAACCACTTTTAGCTCCTTATATAACCATATCATATGCACAAGACTAAAGATGGGTGAAGAGTCTCTTTTAGAGAGAAATAACTGGGGCTTGGTCATGTGAAGGAGGGCACAGGGACCATGTTCCAGACCAAACAAGGAAGAGCCCTGTCCTTAGGCCTGCAGGCCTGGCATTGAGCTGTCAGCTTTAGATCTGAGGAGGTTTAATAAGGGCTCAAAGAGCTGATAGAGCAAAGTAGTAGCTAGTTCAGATAGGGCAGACCTCTTTGAGGAGATATTTGCTCAGAGACCTCAATGAAGGAAAGGAATAATCCATGCCATTACATGGGAAAAGAGGATTTCCTGTAAAGTGAACACTAAGTACAAATGCCCTGTGGCAGGAATGAGCTTGTTACATTTAAGGCTAGCTAGAAGGTCACTGTGGCTACAGCAGAGCGAGTAAGTCAAAGACAGGAAGAAAATGCTGCGGGAGTCGGCATTGTTATAACTAGGTTCACCTCACTTGCCTCCTACTGGTTCAGTTGCTGTTTCTTTGTGGACTCCTCCTTCTGTTTATGTTGTCTTGGTTCTGTCCTTGAGCTTGATAACCACAATCTAACCATTTGAATGGTGTTGATCAAATACCTCCTAAATGCTAGACACTGGCCCTATGTGCACTGCAGTCTATCCCTTAGCGGGAGGCCTAAACTGGGGTGACAAAGTTTTCTGAGTTGTAAGTAGAATGTGGAGTATGCCTGGACACAATAATAATGACCCTATGTGAATTAGCTCAGTTAATCCTCCCAACCCTTAGGAAATTGACCCAATGTTAGTGCCGTATTCATTAGAAGAAGAAATTGAGGCACAGATGGGTTAAGGAACTTGCTTAGCCTAATTGTGAGTGGCAGATTCTGGGAGTTTGGCTCTGGAACTTAGGGCTGGGGGTCAATTAGGAAGGGAAGAAAGATGAGCAGATGTGTGAGTGGGAGTGTGGGTGACTCTAGGCAGAAGGCTGACTTGAGTCAAAACTTGAAGACGTTGGACAAATAAGTGATTGGAAGGGGTTGCAGGAGAGGACCATACTGAGAGCTGCCTGTGGAACGTGGGAGTCAAATGGGGTGAGAATGGATGAGAGCCCAGGACATAACTTCCCCTTCTGTATTCAGGTGACTCCTGCAGAGAAATCACCAACTTGGAACTGCTTTCTTGCAGGTGCTATGTTTTGCTCGACTGTCTGCTAGACTTTTCCACTGGTTTGCCCAACTAGCTTCTCAGCCTCAATGTGTCCAAAACAGAATATCCATCTTCCTCTCCCATACCTTTCCTATGTGCTGTCTCCAACTACTGAGCTCAAACTCTGTGCCAGACTCCAGCCTGAACTGGGGGTTCCCAGAAGGAATGAGATGTCACTGTTTCTCTCACAGATGGAAGGTTAGCTGGAACACACAGACTTCTGAATGGAAAACTATAATGCAGTATTGTAGGGATCAGGCTGGGGTGGGGTGGCAAGGGATAGACTGGGAACACTTCCCTGGAGGAGTTGATGTGAAAAGACTGGGAGAAGGAAGGCATTCCAGGGAGTGAGGATGGCAAAATGAATACGAAAGGGGGAAACATCAGAGGGTGTGAAGGCAGCCGGGAGCAGCACAGCGTTGGCAGAGCACGTCATCAAGTCGGGTGTGGCTGGAGAGGTGGGCAGGTGTCAGTGTGCTTTACCTGCCATCCAGGCTAGAATCCTGGGAGTCATCTTCCAGTCTTCCTTCACCAGCATGTACCAATAGTGACCTTGGGCAAAATAATTTACCTCCTGTGATTTTTTAAATTTTTACATAAAATCTTCAAAATAGGGTCTCTGAGGTTTAGATGCAGTAGTCTTGTACGTGCATACTAGTGGTACATATTAAGTACCATTTTCGCTTGGTATCCATGGCAGTTTTTTCCAGGACCCCCTCCAGATATCAAAATTCATGGATGCTTATGTCCCATAAAATGGCACAGTGTTTTCATATAACCCACACAATCCTCCTGTCTAAATCATCTCTAGATTACTTATAATATCTAACACAATATAAATGCTGTGTAAGTAGTTGTTATACTGTATTGTTGAGCAATAATGACAAGAAAAAAATCTGTACATGTTCAGTACAGATGCAGTTTTTTCCTCAATATTTTCTATCTTCGGTTGGTTGCAGAATCCGCAGGCAAGGAGGGTCCAATGTACTCGATAAACTTTAGTATTGCCATCAGCCGCCTCTCTCAGCCAGTAGGGGGTGAGTCACCAAGCCTATCCATCTTCCTTAACAACTTTCAACTCTGTTTTCTCCTGTCCCTCACCCAGACCATCATCACTGCTGGGTCTGATTGTCATGGCAACCTCTAGCTGGTCCCTCTGCTTCTATTCCCTGCCTCTTCTGGTCCCAGTTGCAAATCTGATTCTGTTATTTGCCTGTTTAAAATTTTTTTTTTTATGGCTCCCCTCTGCCTGGGGTCAAAGTCTGATTCCCCTGTTCTTCTCTCTTACTGCCCTTGGCCATGGGCAACCCACTCTTTAGAGAGGGAGGTGTTGAAGACTTTCTCAGATTTTTGGACCTCTATACACCACCCCTTTCCCTTGACTTTCTCCATCTCAGTTGGTGCCTCTCCTGGGACCTCTTGGGGGCATGTCAGTTCCCTAACTACTTCCCATTTTGTACTGCAGTGAGTGGATTGTAAAACCTCAGAGAACAAGGACCATTATCATTCATTTTTGTGTTCCTGGTGCCCACCACAGTGCCTGACACATATAGGTGACCCAGACTTGACTGTTTAACTGACAGAAGGACTAAGTGGACTCTCGCAGAAGGCAGCACACCATTGGCAAGTTTCTTGGCCTTCCTCCCCTCCCCTCCCCTTTCCTCCCCTCCCCTCCCTCCCTTCCTTCCTTCCTTCCTGAGATGCCCAGGCTGCCCCTGGGCTCAAGTGATCCTTCTGCTTCAGCTTCCTGAGTAGTTGAGACCACAGGCACAGAACACCACACCCTACTTCATGCACAGGTTTCTAAGCTTCATTTACCTATTGCAAATAACAAATGAAATAACTATTACTCTTCAGAAAAGAAGAGCAGACAGAAGAGCAAAAGTGTCCATGCTATGTGGTGAAATGCGATGCTTGATAACTGGTTGGGACTCATGCTTAGCTACCAATAAACCCAAGGAGCTATTTGATGACTTCCTCATTTCGGTCCTCCTTCTGCCACCTGGCATGCTTGTTATCGGGCAATCCAGACAGTCGTGGTCAACATTGATTAGGAGCCTTTGGATTAAGAAACTGCAGCAAAATCAGCTCTGTCCTTCAGCCCTTCACAATGTAGAAGTTTCTTTTGGGGTGAAATTAAATTAAAAATTTCTTTTGTCCTGGGAAGAAGCATTTTAATCTTTCCTGTAAAACATTGTGTTTTTTGTGTGAGTGTCTTAGTCTGTCTGCTCTGGCACTGACAGAGTGGTTTCAGCAGCAGGCATTTATTTCTCACAGTTCTGCAGCCTGGCTAGACTGGGATCAAGGTGCTGGCAGATTCCGTGTCTGGTGAAGGCACATTTCCTGGCTTGCAGACAGCCGCCTTCTCACTGTGTGCTCACACGGCCTTTCCTGGGTGTGTGCTCATTAAGAAAGGGAGATCTCTTGTCTTTTTCCAGTGAGGACACCACCGTCACCATGAGAGTCCTATCCTCATGAATTAACCTAAGCCCCATTGTCTCCCAAAGGTCTCACCTCCAAATACCATCACGTTGGAGGTAAGGGCTTCAACATAGGAATGTTGGGGAGGACATAAACATCCAGTTCATAACAAATAGTAATGTGGATTTTTCTATGAGAGTATAAACGTAGACACATATTCCATAGCTGAGGAAGTTTCTAGAACAAACAATTCAACCTAGGTTTTGTGAGTGCTTGCTGTGTGTGAGGCATTGTTGTTAGTTCTGGAAGTTAAAAAAAAAAAAGAAAAAGAAAAAAAAGAAAATACTGCCTGTTAAATGAATCTTACATGGTAATAATAAGGCACAGATCTTTGCTCTCTGAGGAAAATGCAAATAGAATGTATGATTTTCAACACTGAGTTGAGTAGGTGTAAGTAGGAAAGGAAAGGCTTTTCTCTAATTAGAGTTCATGAAAGGGCCTTTGTCGCGGTGCCTGCTGCTAGAGTGGAATCAAAGGGAAGCTGAGATAATGAGGATCAGGCACGGAATTGAAAATGGAGGGATGGTGATTAAAGTATTTGAAAGCTTTCTAGAGGCTTTGGCAAACATTTGTTGTGCCTTCTATGCCCTGGCAGCCAGGCACTGTGGACACAGCTGCTGGAGGGATGGCCTTGCCCTCCGGGAGTGTGGATCCTGGCTCAGGTCTGGAGGAGGACACCGACAGGCAGCTGCTACTGTCAGCGCTCCGGCAACCTGTGCCTGCTTGTCCTCTCGTGAGTGGAAAGAGCCCATGAAAAGTCAATGCAAAAGCTCTGTGAAAACCGGGGAAGCCCTGTCGCGATGTAGAACATGCAGAAGACGTGTTTGAGTAACCCTAAGAGGGTGGCTGGCGTTGAGCCAAGAGGTGGCGCATAGTTAGGGTTAACACGGTGTGATCTACTTTTGCCTGATTAGTTAATGTCTCCTCTGCGCTAGTGGTCAACAGATATTCCTCATTCTTTCTTGATTGGTACTGAGGGGCGTGCTTCAATTGTGCTAATCCTAAGCTGATTGGCTGCCATAGGTATATAAGACACGCACCTATAGGAAGCACCATCGTATAAGCAGCACCTCTGATAGATCGCAGATTACAGATCGCAGTACATGGGATGCACCATAGACACGCCTTTAGCACGCAGGCACCTTTAGGACACAGGATGTAGGATGCATCTTTAAGAAGAAGCAGCAGAACTCTAAGAAGAAGTAGCATCTCTGAAAGTGTAGCCTCTCCGATAAGCAAAGATTCTCCTTTAAGCAAAGCCTTTTGTTCCTCTCTCTGTCTTTTTCTAAAACTTCCTCTAAAGCTAGGGAACAAGCAAACAAGCAAGAAAGCAGCCCATTAAAAGAAAGATAGTAGAAGTAGTTCGTTTCCAGTCCACCTCCGATAAATACTCGCGCAATTGTTGCTGCAGGCGGTAACAATATCCGTGTGACTGTTGCTGCGGGCGGCGACAAGGACAAGCACTGTGATGTGTCTGTTGTCTTTATCACAGTAATAAAGGGATGTTTCTATAGGAAAAAACTGCTGAGTAGAAACACATGTCCTACACTTTGATTCATCAGTCCCTTCGAGGGACCTCCCAAGGCAGCAGGTTCTACTTGGAGACAGCCTGTGCCTATTGTACATGGTGGGCACTCAGTGTTTTCAGAATAGATGTATTTCAGTGACAATAAAAAGGAGAAAGTTGAGGCCCAGGGAGATTAGGAGATTAGAAAAAAAATTTTTTTTAAGGCCTTTCTTTCACAGGGCAGATCTTTCTCAGAAACAGCTGTTGGAATCACACAACGTCTGTCGTCTCCCTCCACAGCCTCAGGCTATCTGTGTTCACATGTATTTCCCTGGGTTTCTCTCTTCCTGACCATTCTTTGCCTCTCCCACCTCCTCGCCCAGGGCAGATTACACAAGTTCTTAAAAAAAAAAGTCTTTGGTTGAACTCTCAAGCCCTTGAGAGTTCAGCTTGCAGAGCCTAGAGTTATGCAGTGCTTCTCTCTTTAGTAAGACTGCTACTCACTTGGGCATCTCATTAAAATGCAGTCTTGATTTAGGAGTTTTAACATTCTGTATTTCTAATAGCCTCCCAGGTGGAGCCGATCTTGCTGGTCTAGGGACCACACTGGGTAGCAGGCTTGTAGAGAAGATGGTTATTGGCTATATAGAGAATGTCATCATGACTTATGCATGTGAACTGTTGTACAGCATAGCTCTGGTTAAAAATCTACACTTGATGTTTTGGTTTTTAAATTTGAACATTTTTGGTTGTGTTTTGCTTTATATAAACCTGCTATGTGCTCTATTTCTCTTTTGGTTAGTAGTGTAACATTAGAAAAGCCTTTTAAAAGACTGATGATTTATAAACACACATGTACCAAGTTACACGCAGAATAAAGTGCGCAGATAATAATGATCTCCTGTCTTCCCCACGCCATTCCCTAGAAAGGGCTTCTCTGACTTCTGGCAGTGTAGATTAGGGTCAGAAAACATAGCCTTATATTATATTGCTTTATCTTGGAATTGTTGAGATTTACTTTAGAACCTAATATGTGGTCAAGTTTTGTAATAGTTTAGCATGATCTTAAGAGTTAAGAATATATGTTCCCTACCTATCAGGTGTGGGGCTCAATATCTGTTTTTGTAAATTAAGATTCATTGTGCTTTTTCACTTTTGTGTATTTTTAATAAAATTTTGCTTGTTCTGTTGGTTATTATGTTAAAATATCCCCCTCTTATGGTAGATTTGTCTGTTTCTCCCTGTATCTTCACATATTAATTGTTAACTAATTAATTTTTGTTTTTGCATCATATATTTTGAAGTTACTTTGAGCATACAGGTTTTTTTTTTTTTTTTTTTTTTTTTTGACAACTTCCTGAAAAATCAAACCCTGACCCTGTTCATTCTTTTTTTTGGTACCGGGGATTGAACTCAGGGGCATTTGACCACCTGAGCCATATCCCCAGCCCTATTTTGTATTTTATTTAGAGACAGGGTTTCACTTAGTTGCTTAGTACCTTGCTTTTGCTGACGCTGGCTTTGAACTAGAGATCCTCCTGCCTCAGCCTCCCAAGATGCTGGGATTACATGTGGGCACCATGATGCCTGGGCCCCTTCATTCTTAATAATGTTTTTTGTCTTAAAGCCATTTTCATCTAAAAGTAGCATAACTACCCTCACTTTATTTTATTTGATATTTTCTTGCTGTATCGCTCTATATATTTTTGGTTTTTGCTTGCTGTAGCTTTCTATAGATTTTTGGTATTTGCCTGCAATCTTTTTTCATATTTTTAGTTGTAGACGGACACAATATTTTTATTTATTATTTTAATTTTATGTGGTGCTGAGGACGAACCCAGTGCCTCCCATGTGCAAGACAAGTGCTCTGCCACTGAGCTACAGCTCCAGCCCCTGCAATCTTTTATATCTTTTACTTTCAATATTTCTTTTTTTAATTTATTTTACTTTTTTAAAAATTTTAATTTATTTTTATTGTGAACAAATGGGATACATGTTGTTTCTGTTTGTACATGGAGTAACAGCATACCATTTGCATAATCGTACATTTACATAGGGTAATAATGTTTGATTCATCCTGTTATTTTTTCCTTCCCCCCACCCCTCCCACCCCTCCCACCCCTCTTTTCCCTCTATACAGTCCCTCCTTCCTCCATTCTTGCCCCTCTCCCACCCCCCATTACGTGTCATCATCTGCTTATCAGTGAGATCATTTGCCTTTTGGATTTTTGAGATTGGCTTATCTCACTTAGCATGATATTCTCCAATTTCATCCATTTGCCTGCAAATACCATAATTTTATTATTCTTTATAGCTGAGTAATATTCCATTGCATATATATACCACAGTTTCTTTATCCATTCATCAATTGAAGGACATCTAGGTTGGTTCCACAGTCTGGATATTGTGAATTGAGCAGCTATGAACATTGTTGTGGCTGTATCTCTGTAGTATGCTGATTTTAAGTCCTTTGGGTATAGGCTGCAAGGAGTGGGATAGCTGGGTCAAATGGTGGTTCCATTCTAAGTTCTCTAAGGAATCTCCACACTGCTTTCCAGAGTGGCTGCACTAATTTGCAGCCCTACCAGCAATGTATGAGTATACCTTTTTCCCCACATCCTCTCCAACACCTGTTGTTGCTTGTATTCTTGATAATCGCCATTCTACTCGGGGTGAGATGGAATCTTAGTGTAGTTTTGATTTGCATTTCTCTAATTGCTAAAGATGTTGAACATTTTTTCATATATTTGTTGACCATTTGTATTATTTCTTCTGTAAAGGGTCTGTTCAGTTCCTTTGTCCATTTATTGATTGGGTTATTTGTTTCTTGGTGTTGAGTTTTTTGAGTTCTTTGTATATCCTGGAGATTAATGCTGTAAACAAGGTGTATGTGGTAAAGATTTTCTCCCAATCTGTAGGCTCTCTCTTCACATTATTGATTGTTTCTTTTGCTGAGAAGTAACTTTTTAGTTTGAATCCATTTCTTTAATTGAGTCTTCATTTAACTTCTTGTGCTTTAGGAGTCTTGTTAAGGAAGTCAGATCCTAGGCTGACATGGTGAAGATTTGGGCCTACTTTTTCCTCTGTTAGGCTCAGGGTCTCTGTTCTAGTGCCTAAGTCTTTGATCCACTTTGAGTTGAATTTGGTAAAGGGTGAGAGATAGAAGTTTAATTTTATTTTGTTACATATGGATTTCCAGTTTTCTCAGCATCATTTGCTGAATAGGCTATTCTTTCCTCCAGTGAATGTTTTTGGTACTTTTGTCTAGTATGAGATAACTGTATTTATGTGGCTTGTCTCTGTGTCTTCCACTCTGTTCCATTGGTCCATGTGTCTGTTTTGGTGCCAGTACCATGCCATTTTTGTTACTATGGTTCTGTAGTATAGTTTAAGGTCTGGTATTGTGATGCCTCCTTCTTCACTCTTCTTGCTAAGGATTGCTTTGGCTATTCTGGGTCTTTTATTTTCACAAATGGATTTCATGATTACTTTTTCTAGTTCTATGAAGAATGTCATTAGGATTTTAATAGGAATTGCATTAAATATGTTTAACACTTTGGTAGTATGGCCATTTTGACAGTATTAATTCTGCCTATCCAGGAGCTTATAAGGTCTTTCCATTTTCTAGGGTTTTCTTCAATTTCTGTCTTCAGTGTTCTGTAGTTTTCATTGCAGAGGTCTTTCACCTCTTTTATTAGATCAATTCCCAAGTACTTTAATTTTTTTTGAGGCTATTGTGAATGGGGTAGTTTTCCTAATTTCTCTAATGTATAGGAACTCATTTGATTTATGGGTGTTGATTTTATATTCTGCTATTTTGCTGAATTCATTTATTAGTTCTGGAAGTTTTCTGGTGGCATTTTTTTGATCTTCTAAATATAGAATCATTTCATTGGCAAATGGTGATAGTTTGAGTTCTTCTTTTCCTGCTTGTATTCCTTTAATTTTTTTCATCCGTCTAATTTCTCTGACTTGAGTTTCAAAGATGATGTTGACTAGAAAGGGTGAAAGAGGGCATCCTTGTGTTGTTCCAGTTTTTAGAGGAAATGCTTTCAATTTTTCTCCATTTAGAATGATGTTGGTCTTGGGTTTAGTATATATGGCTTTTGGGTATGTTCTTCCTATCCCTAGTTTTTCTAGTGTTTTGAACATGAAGGGGTGCATTTTGTCAAATGCTTTTTCTGCATCTATTCGATTAGACTAATAGACTAATTATTGTTTTATATTAGCAATTTTTTCTTAAAGTTGCCTTTATGTTTACCAGAATTCTGCGTTCAGTGGATAGGCATAAATAGGCATGGTTCATTGTTTCTCATTGTGGTTATGATGAAAGGTAAGGTAGGTTAAACATTGAGATGGGCCTGATTTTCTTTTTCTAAGATCATATTGTTAATGAGTACTGAAATTGATTTAATACAAATAATAGATCTGTTAGTATTGTTCTCATTCTTTTGCTGATTGGTGCCCTGAAGACAGTCAGTCTTGCTACCTATAGAGCCTCATTGCTTAGCACATCAGATAAATGATTGCCAAAGACATGGTACCAGACACAGGAGGAATCCACCGAACACAGCTTGCTTTATAATCTGTTCTCCTTTTGTCTTTTTCTTGGTTCTCAATTATTTTTCCTACTGTAAGACAAACATGGGTTTTAATTCCAAGTTTACAACATCCCAGAAGTGTGACTCTGGAAAGATTTAATTTTTTGAGTCCCCAGTTCCTTATGTACCTAGTAGGATAAGCACATGTACCTTGGAAGAGTTGTTTTGAAACTTTAATGAAACAGTGGATGTAAGTGAAATAATGAATGTTTAGCATAGTGCCTGACCAAGAGCAGGTGTCCCGTGACTGGTGGTGTCTAATTCTGTTGCCTCCTCTTTTTCTTACACATTTTTTTAGAATTTGCATTCTGGGTTTGCCCTACCATGATATTTGCACTTCTTAAGTTCTTTTAAAAAGTTATTATGAACTATAATATAATATAGACAAGTGGGTGAGACAAATTTATAATTTAATGAATAATTATAGGATGAATACCATGGCACCACTACCTTTATCAAATACCAGAACACTTCTGGCAGTGCCTACTACTACTTTGTATATCCCCTTTGTTCCCACCAAATGGTACCACCATGCTGCTGATTTTTGTACTAATTATTTTGTTACTTTTCTATATAGAATATAGTATGTATGCATCCTTGGACAGCATTAATTTAATTCTGTTTGTCATTGAAGTTTGTATAAATAGAGTCACATGTGCTAGTTTTGGGTTGATTCTTTCATTCAATGTTATACATGTGAGATTCATCCATGATACTTAGGATAGTTTTACTCCATTCATTTTCTTGCTATACAGCATTACATTTTGTGGATATCCTTGTTCTTTTTAAGTATAAAATAAAAATAGTAGCTATCACCAATTGAACACTTTTTATGTGCTAGGCGCTGTTATATAAAACCTTTTTGTGTATTAAATAACTTAATGCTATTATAATCTTATAAAGCAGGTGCCTTTATTCCTGTTTTTCTTACAAGGAACCAGGGTTACATAGGGATGAAGTAACCTGTCCAAGGGTTGGAACCAGCTGTCTAGAGAACTCCAGTGTTCATTGATCTCATTCATAGTCTCAAGGTTTTTCACTACTTATCTGCCTTTTCATTCTGTCAGTTCCTCAAGGACTGAATGGATTTCAAGCCTCTTCCATAAAGTCTGGCATTTTTGTTAACAATACCTTCCTTCACAGAGTCACCTTGCATTGCAGGCTGCCGTGGCTCTCTGTACTTTTGCTCCTTGAGTCTTTTCAAAATATTGCCACCAAAATTATTGCCCTGGTTTTACCAATACAACTTGATTCAAATTGGAATAATTTTTCCATTATTTACAGTCTCTTCCTAGCCCTTCATTCCTAATTCAAACATCCTGCTTCTGTGCTGATTGCTAGTTTCTCAGTATAGCCATTCATAGCCATTCATTCATAGCCATTTCTTCATTTGTAGATCTCCTCTTTCTCTCTTTCATCGTATACATTTTTGATTGTCACTTGACAATCTCCTCCCTTACAAAATCTCTTAAAAGAGAGACTATTCGTAAATGGTTTAAAAAGAATTAGGAATGACAATTGAGATTAGTTGGAGTAGTTTGGTATGTTTTAGGTCTGGATTTTGTTGATTTCAGAAGATTCTACAAATATATACTGGAATATTTGCTAACTATGCACTAAATGTAGCCTGATTTATTTTTATTAACCATACCTCATACCCCCTTTCCTGAAAAAGTGAGGTAAGCACCACTTTCAGGTGCAGGGACTAGTAATAGAGAAAGTTAAACAGATTGCCCAAGTTTAAAGAACTTAAATGGAGCAAAGTTGGGCTTCAAGCTCAGGTCTTCTGACTCTCAACCTGGTACATTTTCTCTCTGATCACAATAACCTCTCTGAAGTTATAAGGACAGTCATTTGCTTGTTCTTCTTTAATTCCTGCATTTTCTCTTTCTCTGAGTCAGTGAACATTTACTGAGCATCTATCTTGTGCAAGGCACAGTACTTAGCTCTGGAAATTACAAATTGAATAGTATGGATCTGTCCTTGACTAGCCCAGGGACTTGGAGCTGTGGAAACCAGTCGTCTTGCTCAGTGTGGTTATTGGAGGTATGGCCAGCTGTTCAGGAAGTACCCTAGAGGCTGGGGACAGTCTGGGAATGTGTCTTAGAGGAGTTGGCCACATGCACTTGCTAGAATTATTTTTCCCACATTAAAAGTAGTCTAGATGTTTCTTACCATTTGACCTCATTTGTGAACCTACACAGTGGTCTCAGTGTGACTGAGCCTCATTTCTTTGCCTTCTGGTTCACCATCTGCGTTTGTCAATACTTTGTTTTCAAACATAGGTCACGTACAAAACACCCTCTACAGATGACTCTCATTTCCTTCTTTGTCCAGGAACCTCCTATTTTTAATTCCTAGGAATGTTCACCTACAAAGTCATCTTCTTTTTTAGTCTTCATTCACTGTGCTGTCCTTAAAATGTGACTTGGTATGTTTCTAGAGACCCTTTCTCTTTGGATATGTTCAACTAATTCTTAATTGTTTTTTTCCCTCAGACCTATAATTTTTACCACTATTGATCAGAGATCTATAATGTTTTAGTGTTACATAATATTCAAAAATTTCATTTAGGTTTTACAGCCATTATTATTTTGACTCTTTAGTCTGTGGTGTTTTATATTAGACAATATGTATTTATTTTGATTCCTAGAAGTCATGCATGCTCTACCATGTTGTTGTTGTTTAGGACTTTATTTCTTTAGAGCCATTTTGGATTCACAGCAAAAAGTACAGAGGTTCCATATGTACCGTGTTCCCACACATGAACAGCCAACCCCACTATCAACACCCTCCACGTGACTGGCACAATTGACCAACCATTTACATGCCAGTAATCACCTAAAGGTCATGATTCTTTGGCTCACTCTTGGTGTTGTAAATTCTGTGGGTTTGGATCACCATGTAATGATATGTGTCTTTCATTATAGTATGATGGAGTTGTTTCCCTGCCCTAAAAATCTCTACTCCACCTGTTCATCCCTTCCCTCTGCCCAAACCCTTGAAACCACTGATGTTTTTACTGTCTCCATAGTTTCACCTTTTCTGGAATGTTGTACGGTTGGAATTGTACAGTTTGTAGCCTTTTCAGATTGACTTCTTTAACTTGGTGTGTACTTAAGTTTCCTCCACGTCTTTTCTTTGCTTGATGGCTCATTTCCTATTGGTGCCAAATGTGCTAGATTCTGTCTGGATGTACCAGAGTTTGTTCATTCACCTACTCAGGAACATCTTGGTTAATTCCAACTTTGGGGAATTATGACTATAGGTGCTATAATATCTGTGTGCAGGTTTTCATGTAGACATATATTTTCAGCTCATTTGGTTAAGTACCAAGGAACATGTATGCTGAATCATGTAAGAGTCAGTTTAGTTTTGTAAGAAACTACTAAATTTCTTCCAAAGTGGTGCACCATTTTGTATTCCCACCAGCAATGAATGAGAGTTCCTCTCCTTCCTTCCTTCCTTCCTTCCTTCCTTCCTTCCTTCCTTCCTTCCTTCCTTCCTTCCTTCCTTCCTTCTTCCTTCCTTCCTTCCTTCCTTTCTTCTTTTCCTTTCCTTTCCTTTCCTTTCCTTTCTTTTCTTTTGGGGGGGGCGGCATCCTGGGGATTGAATCTGGGGCTGCTTTACCGCTGAATTACATCCCCAACATTTTTTATTTTCTATTTTGATACAGGTGATCCGTGTTGTCGGTGTTCTGAACTTTGGCCATTTCTAATAGGTGTGTAGTGGTGTCTCATTTTTGTTTTAATTTGAATTTCTCTGATGATATATTATGTGGGACATCTTTTCTTGTGCTTATTTGCCATTCTATTTCTCCTTGGTAAACTTTCTGGTAAGGTCTTTGACCCATATTTTTGATCAGGTCATTTATTTTCTGATTGTTGAGTTTTAAGAGTTGTTTATTTTAGGTAATATTTCTTTATCTGATGTATCTTTTGTGAATACTTTCTCCTAGTCTGTGGCTTGTGTTCTCATTCTCTTGTTATTGTCTTTCCCAGAACAGACTTTTTACATTTTAAAGTCTGCTTCTCAATTACTCTTTCATAGATTGCACTTTTGGTTTTTTCTCTAAAAATTTATCACCATATCCAAGGTCATCTAGGTTTTCTTCTATGCTGTCTTCTAGGGGTCTTGTAGTTCTTACTCCTGCCATGTTTCATAAACAATTGGAAGAGGTTCTGGTTTGGATTTGAGCTCTGTTCTGACATTTATTGTCATTGTGACCTTGGGCAAGGTACTTGGCCTTATGGAGCCTCAGTCTTTCCATCAGAGTCCTGAGGGTGGTGTCTGCCTGTTCTACCTTGTGCACAGGACAATATGGGTGAAAGTGCTAAAATGCAGTGTACACATGAGCTATTGGTTTCTTTTGCCCCCAGTCTGCCTAGGCTGTTTCTGTTTACAGTAGTGAGGGATTCTGTGCCCTCTGCTGTACTTTGCAGCTTTGAGAGGAATTGCCTCCACTTCTGTGGTCCAGCCATGGTTCTCTCTCATCAGGACTATTGCAGCATACTCAGAAATGAATCTTCATGCTCTCCAGTCTGTCCTTCACACTGCCAGAGAGCAATCTTTCTAAAGTGAAAATGAGATCTTGCTTTCTAGGAAAACCCCAAACTTATTAATATGGTTTATAAGACCCTTTGTAGTCCAGTACTGCTTCCCTCTCTTCTTACTGAATTTTGCTGCTTTAACTCATGAAGTTTTCTGTGGACTCTGAGCCTGTGGACATGCTCAGAGCTCCCTGCCTGGATCCCTGTCCTCAATCCATCCTTTTTTGCCTAGTCAGACAGAACTTGACCTTTAGGTTTTAGTTTGCTTGTCGCTTCCTCCAGGAATCCTTAGTGTTCTCTCACCTGCCTCCAGCACTCACCCAAGCACCTCTACACCTTCATTAAATAATGGTGACACTGACCTGAAGTTGCCTGTGTGTGGCTGTCTGGGTTGAGTCTCAAGATATCCCAAGAGTCCATACCAGTGCCTGCACCTAGTACTCCCTAAGCATCGAAGAGCGAGGTAGCAGCTGGGTATGAGGCCACCAGTGTCCTCATACCCAGCTGTTTATTTACCGCCAATCATATATTTAAATTGTGGTCACGGGGTCTACAAGGCTGGAATTAACCTTCTTGTCTTTTCTTCACAGACAGAGATGTGAGTAGTGGGAGTTATAACCTGTCCTCTGCAACAACGGGCAGCTACTACAGTTGTGTCAGCCAGATCACTATAGGTAAGCAACCGAGTCAGCTCGTTTTACAAAAATGGTCGTTGCCTGGAAAGGCGGGGCTGGAGGGACGGGGGCTGAAGAAGGAGTGCAAAGAAAATGTGCATGCATAAGCATATATTTTCAGAACCAGAGCAATTGCTTGTGGACTCTCACCTTGCTGGGGTGCCCTCTTGTGGATTCTCACTGCTTTTGAGTAGAACTGAAGAAGTAGGATCTGGGGACCATCGTGAGCTGTTCTTTCCCAGCTTTCCAACTTTTTATCATTTGCTTTGATACAAAGCATTTGTTTATGTATCACATAAATTATTATTTACCTAATATTACAATAAACTTACTTTTTAATATTGATCTATTTAAAAAATCAACTGTTTATAACCACAGATAGAAAATGTGTATTTGCTGTAAGTGTAAGGTAAAGCATGTGCGCACAAATACATACAGCCAAGAGAAACAATGCTGGATGTGGTGGAGCATACCTGTAATCCAGGGATTTGGGAACCTCACAGGAGGATCACAAGTTTGAGGCCAGCCTCAGCAAGTTAGTGAGACTCTGTCTCAAAAATTTAAAAAAGAACCAATGTTATAACTCAGTGGTAAAACATCCCTGGGTTCAATTCCCAGTACCCCAAACCAAGCAAACAAACCACACACACACACACACACACACACACACACACACACACGAAAAACAAATCATGTTACTAAACGTTAACTGGAAATTATTGTCCACCAATGCTCAGAGTAAAAATCTGCTCTTTCTTGTTTGGAAAGCATGCTAAGCAGGTGTTAGAATAGTGCTACAAACCAAAGTGAGACATTCTCCTGGTTAGGATCAAAATGAGGCAAGGAGAATTGGGGATAGTGTTCTCATCATGTCACTTTCCACCTTAGTAAATGCACTTGTGTGCCTCCTGTAGGTGACATTTTTGGAGCATTAAAAGGCATTCCATGCTTTGAGGAATCCTGTCTACCAGCTACCCCGACTCCTGACTTCTCAGAAACAAAATCTCCATATCACAGCACATGGCTGACTTAGAAGTCTGAAGCCTGCATTTTGGGCCATCTTGTTCTCTGTGCATTCCCCCCTTGCCATGGAACCCCACAGAGCCTGCAGTACACAGGCAGAACACTGTGTATGGACCCAGCCTCCCTCTCCATTTCTTTCCTCCTCTATCTTAAATGTGGTTTATATGTGGTCAAAAAGGGAAGGGTGATCCTCATTACTTTTCTATTTGTTGAATTCTTCCTATCCTTTCTACCTCCTTTCAAAATTTTCACGATTCCAGAATTCGGGGCACTGACTTAGCAGAAAAATAAATAATGGTGATAATTATAGGGAACATTTATTTTGCACTTACTATTTGCCAACTGTTCTTGGTTCCTGACATACATTATTTAATCAGAACTTCAAGAGGAAGGTACCAATATTTCTTCAGTTTATAGATGAGGAAACTGGACTTTTTTTACCACCTAGTTATTAACGTATCCAGGATTTCAATCCAGGTCTGTTTGACATGAAAGCCCATGTTTTTAAACACTATGTCATAGTTTCTCAAACTCCAGCAGTATGGACCCCTGAAGAAAGAAATAATTATGTTGAGCCTCTAATATTGACTTAAATTCTATTATAAGATTCTTTATTACATTCACATATAAAGCTAAACCTCGACACCTTCTATTCCAAGTAGCCACAGAAATCAAATCAAATTTAAAACACTGTAAAGCAAAAAAGTCTCAAATTTGTGACTGTTAGGTGATTTTTTGCTGTTGCGACAAAAATATACGACTTAAACAATTTAGAGGAGAAAAAGTTCATTTTGATTCATAGTTTCAGAGGTTTCAGTCCATGGTCTGCTGGCTCTATTGCTTAGGGTCTGAGAAGAGGAAAGCTATCATGTTAGGAAGGCATGGTAGAGGACAGCTTCTCAATTCCTGGCAGCCAGGAAGCAGGGCAGGGGGAGGGGCAGGGACAAGATACAGTCCCCAAGGGCCTGCCCATAGTGACTTGCTTCCTTCAACCAGGTCCCACCTTCTATAGTTCCAATGATGCCTTCAAATTATTAATCCATTGATGAGGTCAGAGCCCTCCTAATTCAAACAGTTCCCCCAAATGCCCCTTCTGCACTTGACTGCATTGGAGACCAAGCCTTTAATACATAATCACTGGGAGACACTTCATACTTAAACCACAGCAGTCACATTAGCTTAATATGAGGTATGTTGTGACTTTGCTGGAATGCTGTCACGGTTTGTAATGCAGCGTGGTACTGGCTGCAGTGGTGAAGGACCTTTGAGTGCAGTGCATTGTCACCACTATGAATTTCATGGTGACTCTGCAATGCTGTCATTGTTTTCTGTTCAGCCCACTGTGAAATCTGTTAATGCCCACTCATGTGAGGTGATTGGATCTTCACTTGGTGTGAATGCACCTTGACATATCCATCTCTCTCCTCATTAAGTATATCAGTTGGTGCCAACCCAATGGAAACAGAAGCAAACCCAGGCACAAAGTTTAAGTGGCAGAACTTGGTCCAGAATGTGCAAATTTTTAAATGACTCACTTTTAAATGGAAAGCAATGACAATTTAAAAATTCTTGTGGAGAGCTTGTAGACTCAGGTTTGAAAACACTGGATAGCCTCAAATATATACATACATATCTATATATATTATCTATCTATCTATCTATCTATCTATCTATCTATCTATATCTCACCTGTAAAGGGGACCTCATTTGGAACTAGGGTCTTTGCAGATGTCAAGTTAAGATGAGGTCATACTCAGAGTAAGCTATAAACGAATATGATTGGTGTCCTTATGATAAAAGGAGGGACACAGAGACATAAGGAGAATGTCATATGATGATGGAGTGATGTGTTTATAAGCTAAGGAACACTGGATTTCCAGTCACCAGAAGCCATGAAAAAGGCAGGGAACAGATTCTCTTCGAGAGCCTTCAGAGAGAATGTGGTCCTCCTGATATTGTATTTCAGACGTCTACCCTCCAAAACTAAATTTCTGTCATGTTGAGCAATCCAGTTTGTGGTACTAGAAAACCAACCTCTAAGGGGAGGTGGGTATGGAAGATACTTGATCTTCTCCAAAGGTGATGGAAGAACCGAAAGGCCCTGGAACCCTACTTCAGTTCCTGGATGCAGATGACTGAGACCATAAGTAAGGTTATTATTTCACATAATGAAAGATAGGAGGCAGGCCTGTCCTTAGGATAGGTTGATGAAGCTACTCAGTGGTGCTGTGATAGGTCTTCCTTTCCTTGGTCATTTATCTCTATGGTGGCTCCAGAAACTGCATTCAGACAGCAGTGATCAGAGGTAAAAGAGTATTGGTGTCTTCCTTGGCTTTCACTGGAGGGTCCAAGAAACTTGCCCCTGAGGATCCTTAACAGATTTCTACTAACTCATTGGTCACAACTGTGTCCCATGACCATCCTTGATCCAACCAGTGACAAGGAAGATGGCGTTATCTCTAATCCTACCAGGCCCACTTGAGGTTCTTCTTGGGAATGAGAATAAGGTAACGTACCCTGGTGTCACAAAACTTGTGGGGGCGCAACAGATTCCCAAAGAAACTGTGAGAATATTGGAAGGAAGGAGGTGGGTGGATTCTGCACAGGTAACAGGCAGTGCTCACTGCCCACCGTCTGCTTTTGGAATGTTTATGGTAAAAGTGGTAAATAATTAGCAACCTTAGACTCAAAGTGCTAGAGGGAGTACACATCTCTGACTTATTTAGGGAGTTCTTTCTGAAAAACCTCTTGCTTTCTTTCATCTCCTACACTTTAGCCTTTCCTCCAGAGTAGTCATTTCATCCAGCAGTGTTGTGTGTGGGTATTCCATGTATGAAAACGATACTCCTGTGGATTCCCTACTAATGTGGTTCCTATAGGAAACTATGACCTTCCAAACAGAGGTGTCAAAAAATAGAATTGGAGAATATCATGCTAAGTGAAATAAGCCAATCCCAAAAAAACAAAGGCTGAATGTTTTTCCTGATAAGTGGATAATGATACATAATGAAGAAGGGGGATGAGGATGAGAGAAGAATGGAGGAACTTTAGATTACATAGAGGAAAATGAGAGGGAGGAGGGGTGGGGGTATGAAAGATGGTGGAATGAGACAGATATCATTACCCTATGTACATGTGTGATTACACAAATGGTATGAATCTACACGGTGCACAAACACAGAAATGAAAAGTTGTACCCCATTTGTGTTCAGTGAATCAAAATGCAGTCCATAAGAATCAAAACAATAAATAATAAAAAAATAAAATAAAATTCCCGGAACAGAAAAATTACTCTGAAATTCATGAGGCTGTTGGACAATTCGTTATTTTCTGGTCACAAATTCTCATTTTGCCCATTTGTTAGAGATTGAAGAGGCTTATAGGTAATTGACATCAAATTTTTTCTCAAGACAGCTTAAAAACTTTATATGTTCCTTCCATGACTCCTTTCACAATTTTTAGGGCCAGTGAATGATAGTGTTGATATCAAATTTTAGAAAAATCAAGACCTGTGTTTCTACCTTGCTCCCCAAGAGGAGACATGAGGGATGAGGGAGAATGGGCAGGGTACCGATGTGATATTCCTATTATTTGCCTTTTAGATGACAGCAGTTTTCCTGGTGGCTGTCCCTTCAAAGTACTTCGACCTCATCACTACTTTCAAATTTAGACTCATCCATTTATATTTTATCATAATTTTACAAATCTTGTCATAGCTCATTTGTATCAATAATATGGATTAAAATATTTGCTAATGAACTCCATTTGTAGAATAAATGATGTGATAATATTCCAGACTAAAAAAAGGATTGTTTGCTATGTGAACAATATTTTTTCAAAATTAAGTATATGCTATAAATTAGCCATAATTTTATAAAACAAACGGTAAAACCTGAAATGTGCAGAGTACACAGTTAGTTTCTTAGAACCTTAAATTTTTTCTTTTTAAAATTTGAAGTAAAAGAACATGTATTTGTTAAGGGAATGTGAAGAATCAGGTACTACATATCTGTTTATTTATTATATTTAGGGTGTATAGTATGATGTTTTGATATACCTAGTGAAATGATTACTACATCCAAGAAAATTAACATATCCATCATCTTACAGTTTGTGTGTTTGTATGTGTGATAAGAGCACCTAAGATCATACTCTTAGCAAATTTTCAGTATATAATACAATTTTATTCACTACAGTCCTATGTTCTACTTTAGGTTTCTAGAGTTATTCACCTTACATAACTGCAACTTGATACCCATGACCTATGCCTCCCATTCCTTTCCTACTCTCCTGGCAACTACCATTTTATTCTGTTTCTATGTATTTTGACTTTTAAAAAATTCCACGTGTAAGTGAAATTGTGCAGTATTTTACTATGTGTCTGACTTATTTCACTTGGTATGAATCCTATGGTATTGTCCTCCAGGTTCATCATCTTGAGGTAAATAGGAATTTCCTGTATAAAGCTAAATTTTATTCCATTTTTTATGTTTGCCTGTGTTTATTCATTCATCTGTTAAAGGAAATTTAGTTCTTAGAGTCTTTTTAAACACATGCTTTCATGGTGTGCTCCATTCTTTACAATAATTCCAGAGAATGTCAGGAAAATAGAAGGAAAAGGATTTAAGCAAGTTTCTGAATGAAACAATAAGGCAAAAGGAAAACATGGTCCTGTAATTATTATTCTTATAGAAGGATTCTCTGGTTCAAATAGAAGGCAGTGAGTTTTCACATTTTTAATGAACATAAGGAGCATCAATTTAAATGAAATATTCTAGAATTTCATTTCTGTGACTCAGTACTATTTTAGGAGTTATGGGAGATTCAAGAGTATTGATCACAAACTTGCATCAGAACTTCAGTTCAAAAAACATGATCAGGCTCAGTTTTGGGGTCACAGGCATTAAGTTCTGTCTTTTACAGCATCTCTGGCTCCATCCTAGTTCTGAACATTGAGAATTTGTCTTCTCATTGGTTATCTCCAGGGGTTTCATATCCCTCACTCAAGAAAGATGCACTCACACTCACTGCGTAGGATTCATATAGAACCTTTTAGGAAGGTGACCAATCAAGAAGAGTTGAAACAATTCAGTCAGCATGTTGTCAGCATTTCCTATTCCTTGAGCATTCTGGTTCATAAAGATCTCTTTATGAAAGACTGTTTAGAAAGAGAGAGATAATATAATGGAAACTTTTCAGGAAACAGTCCTATTATGGTGCCATGTCCTGAACTGCTTTCCTCTTCTGCCTTGATGTTCTGCCTCATCTTGGACTCAGAGCAATGGAGTTGGCCATTTATGGACTGAGGCTTCTGAAACTATGAGCCCACAAATAAACTTCTCCTTCTCAAATTGTTCTTTTCATATCTTTTGGTCACAGCAGCTAAAAATACGACTAAAGCAGAAATTGGTATTGAGAAGTGGGGTTGTTGTTGGGACTAATCTGGCCTTGTTCAGAAGCTTTTGGAGCTTTTTGGAATTTGTGGGAGGAATTTTGAAAAATTTTGGAATTTAGAGATGCAAGCTGGAAAAGTTTAAGATTGTTGTAAGCAGAGCTTACTGGGCAATTCTGGGAGCTCAAAGGCCAAAATGCTGATAGGACTGTGGACAGTAATGATTGGGCTCTAGAGGTTTCAGAGGAAAAGAAGGGCTCTTGGAAATTGGCCTGGAGGCCATTGATGTTATACTCTGGCTAAAAAGTTGTCTGCATTTTTTACTGTGTCCTAAGACTTTCTGTGAGGTTGGCTTTAAAAATGCTAGATTTAATCTGGTGGAAGATATTTCTAAGCAGCATAACATTCAGGTAGTGACATGGCTATCGCTGGTGGTGTTTCACCATGTTTATTGTGATAATCAAGAGCAGAAACAGTGCAGAAAGTTTGGAAAAAGTTGCAGCTTGGCCAGAAAACTGTGAGTAAAACTGGGACTAAAGAAAGTATGGTTGTTAAGACAATATAGCCACTGAAGAAAAACTAAATACTTTACCTAGAAATAGTAGGAAATATGACTTGAGGTCATCTCAGGAATTGGCAAGACCACACCCATCTCAGGCTTAAGGGTGTAAAAGTAAGAATTCTTTTGAGAAGAGACCAGTGGGGTACCCTGCTTGCACAGCAGGGTCGAGGAAGTTGTTTTACCCACACGCTCAGAGGCATCTGCATCTGTGGTACCTGGAGACTTAGCTACTGCTTGAGATGATTAGTCAGATCTTGGCAGCAGCCATGTGGAATGCAGGATGCTGGAGTTAGGGGATAATGGAGACTTCCACCAAGATTTCAGAGGAAGGTCTAGGAGGCCAAGGAAAGTGTGGCAGGGTTGGAGTCCCAGGAGGCAACCCCTGATACAATGGTATGTGAAGATATAGAAATGCCTGCTGAGAAAGGTGTAGGAATTGAACAGAGACAAGCCAATAGAGAAGCCATATGGGCTGCAACCAGAAAGAAAACAGGGGCAGAGCTACCTAAGTCCTTTGGAGAGAACATCAGGATGCCATGTGCCCCAGATGCTAGACATAGAGCTACAGGATTTGTTTGCCCAGCTAGATTTCAGTTTTGCTTTGGTTCCATACCTTTTTTCTATCCCCCTATTTTTGCCTGTGAAATGGAAATGGTTACTGTGTGCCTATATACATTGTATAATGTAACTTGCTTTTTATTTTTACAGGAGCTCACACTTAGAGTTTGCCTTGAGTCTCAGAAGAGACTTTGGACTTAGACTTTTGGCAATCCTGGAATTCTTAAGACTATGGGTCTCTTGGAAATGGACTAAATATATTTTGCATTGTGAGATGGGCATGAGCTTTTGGTGGTCAGGGGCAGAATGTTACAGTTAACATGTGAGGTGTCCCCCAAAAACTCATGTGTGGGACAATGTAAGAAAGTTTAGAGGTGAAATTATTGGGTTATGAGAGTGTTAATATAATCGCTTCTTTAATCCCCTGATAAGGATTAATGGGATGGTAACTGTAGGCAGGTAGGGTGTGGCTGGAGGAGGTGGTTCCCAGAGAGCATGCCTTTGGGGTGTATATTTTGTCCTTGTTTAGTGAGGCTCTCTCTCTGCTTCCTGGTACCATGTCCTGAGCTGCTTTTCTCCTCCATACCCTTCCACCGTGATGTTTTTCCTCACCTTGGGTCAGAGAGCGTTGGAGTAGGCCATCTATGATGGAGACCTCTAAAACTATGAGTGTCAAATAAACTTTTCCTCCTCTGAAATTGTTCTTGTCAGGTCTTTTGGTCACAGCAGTGAAAAATATGACTAAACAAGGCCCCATGTACAGCTCCCAGAATCCCTGTTGTTGCCTGCCCTCCTAGCGAGAAAGTGTGGCGTGGTGTCACAAAGAACCTGTATTATCTACAGTGAGCCTGGGCTTGAATCTTGTCATTTCTGTGCCTTGTTGACTTTGGGGAAAGTATAATATCCCTCAAACTCAGTTTCCTCACCTGTCAATGGAGATAATAGTACCTGCTGACAGTACTATTGTGAAGTTTAAATGAGGTGGTGCTGGTCGATCTCTTAACACAGTGCCAGTAAATGCTAGAGAGTTCTATTATTTTTAGTAGATCTGTTATTTAACCATGGTGAAGTGGATGGGTCATTCCTAGGCCTTGCTCATGACTTCAGTGTGAATGACTCCTAGATTTTTGACTGTGGTTCCATTTCTTCTGACCCTCATTTCTACTTTGTTTTTCAGCTTCCTGCTAGACAGGTCTACATGGGTATGTTCACTAAAGCTCAAATGCCTCCTATCTAAAATCACACTTGACTTTCCTCAGTCCTTGAAAAAGCCAGTCCTGATTGCCGCAGTTAGGGTGAGAAAATCCAACATCCCCTTTGTCATGACTTCTCTGACATCTTGCTAGTGAAGGATGAACCTACCTGGTAGCCAGAGGTTCCTTCCTTCCCATGTCAGGGGGGCATCTCTCTTGCCTCCTTTACCTTCCTCATGCCAAGACTAACTTGGTCCCCTAATAACATTCACCTGGCCTGTACTCAGCAGTCACTCTCATGGTCTCCTTGAGGCTGGATTCTAAGGGGAACTTAGTGAACAGAGAGTGATGGCTTGGAGTCCAGCTTTTGGTGGCCCAGACAGGGAAGGAGGGAAGAAAAGAGCCAAAGAGGAAATGAAAAGCTGGGAGGAAACTGTGAAGATGACAAAAGCACCCTCCAAACTGAGGGAGGTTCTATTCATAAGAGAGACAAACACAGAAGAAATAAAACTTGGCTATAAAGTGGGCAGGGCAAGTCTGATCCATATGTTGTCGGAGAAGTTTCCAGCGTGGTGTATCTGTGCTTCATGTACCAGGGCTCAGTCTCCTCCCTTTCTGGCCCTCCCCATTCAGGACTCTTCCCACACACCTCCAGTCCCCGCATTCCTGCATCTGTCACTGACTGTCACTTTGACATGGTAAGTAAGCTTCCAATAAGGCACAGTAGGACAGGGGAGGGGACCAATGGAGGAAGAAGTGATGATTCTGACTACTTTTGCTGCTGTTAATTTGATTATATCAATCACCATTGTATAAACCTTGAAGAATATTGCTTTGCCTTCCAAATGAAATCGAGTTTAATTACCTTAGCATGTAAGACCCTTGACTGACATTTTTTGTGGCTGTGACAAAAAGACCTTACAAGAGTAATGTAGAGGAGGAAAAGTTTATTTTGGCTCATGGTTTCAGAGGTCTTGGTTCATAGACAGCTGACCCCATTGCTCTCTGGTCCAAGGTGAGAGAGAACATCATGGGTGTGGTGGAGGAAAGCAGCTAAGGACACGGCAATAGGAAGCAGAGAGCGCGGTCCACTCACCAGTGACAAAATATGAATCCCAAAGACAAACCCCCAGTGATCCTTCTTTTCCAGTCACACCCTACCCGCCTACAGTTACCACCCAATTAATCCATATTGATGGATTAGGTTATGACTCTAATAATCTAATCATTTCAACTCTGAAAGTTCTTGCATTGTCTCACACATGAAATTTCAGGGGATGCCTCACATATAAACCTTAACACCTAATTGTCATTCTTGTTTCCTTCTGATTGCCCATATATTCCTGTGCTCTGTATCTAGGAATGTAAAAGCAGACAAGGGCCAGGCACGGGTGGCAAATGAGTGGAGCCAGCTGGGAGTGAGGCACTGGAGAGTGGTGGGGACTGCGGCAGGTTGGGGCAGTGACAGGAAGTGGCACTGTCATTGCTCTGACAGTTGTCATGTGGGAACGCCATGCAGTGTTTAACAATATTCAGGAGAAGATCAAAAGAAGACAAAAATTGGTACTTTTGTGAGAGCGCTCTAGATTTTTGTTTTCAATTTTAATTTTACTTCAAATTATTAAAAAAGTAGAATAAATAGAACACACCAACACAACATATTTGCCCCTTTGGTTTCTAGGCTGCAAACTTTGTCTATAGGGCTAAGTTTATGCCACCTTCTTTGTGACCTAGTCCCTCCACCTGGCATGGTTCTCTCTCCCCTGAATCCCTGGAGGGCACTTTCTGTCCTACTTTTAATCTGTTTGTTTCATCTTGTTTTGTACTGTATTTAGTTGCAGTTTAGGAGAAATAGCATAGATTTTGGAGTTAGACATATCTGGGCTTAAATTTTGCCTTTGGCACTTGCTGATTGCTTGATCTAGGCCAGGTTGAGATCCAACTTCCTCATCTGTAAAACCAAAATAGCAATACTCCCTTCGTACAATTGCTAGGAGGATTAAAGACCAGTTATGCAGAGTGTTTGGCATACGGATGGTCTTCACTTATGTTTCATTGGAAATGCAGGTGTTATCTCCTTTATTAGACTCTGAACTTCTCAAGGGCAATGACTGGGCACCTAGCTTGTAGTGTGTATTTAATAAATGTGTGTTGGACAAATGACAAGATCCATCAAGTATGACATTGTCTGCCTGTTTATTATTTAACATGCATCCTTATTTCAAGTGATATTTGATTTGACTCAGAGTTAAGACTTTGGGAAATACAAAAACAAATATGAGATTTTGCTTGCAGCTACTGACCTAATGTGTTTATCTCACAGGTTATGATGTTGCTGGACCTGTTGCAATTGGGCTCACACACTGGAAAAATCCATATGCACAAGGAAGACCCACCCTCCCATCAGATCTGCCCCTCTTCGTCTCCAAAGATGCAAGCATCCCTGTGTACCACCGATCCTTCACCTGCAAGACTGACTTGGCCACACCTTTGTCTTGTCCAGCCTCATTGTCCATCACTCCAGTGCCTTCTTACAGCAGCAGCAGCCAGGAAACCCTGAGTCAAGACACGACAGGTAACAGTGTTGGCCTCTTGTTGTAGGTTCAGGATGCTATATCTAAGACATCATTCATTTGCCTGCCGAACAAATTTCATCTACACTTCTACTGAAGTGATGCTGTGGACTTCAACAATACCTCCATATTCCCTGGCTTTTTGCTTAGCTATCCCAGAAGGAAGGTTGGGTGTGTTTGGAAATATTTGATCTGAATATTAGTTTTATTGGGTAAAATCTCATTTGGAAATCATCTCTGAATCAGAATTCCAAGGCCTGTTGTATGACCTTTTTCTTCTTCATTTATTTAATTCTCTATTTAGTGATAATATAACCTACCTTGGACTAACCTCTTATATTCAAAGAAGTCATTGTGTTAGTCATTTTTTTTTGTCACTGTGACCAAAATATCTGACCCTGGGTTCGATCCCCAGCACCAAAAAAAAAAAAAAAAAAAAAAAAAAAAAAAAAAAAAAAAATCTGACATAAACACTTTAAAGGAAGAAAAGTTTATTTTGGCTCATGTTTTTAGGGGTTTCCATCCATGGACAGATGACTCCATTGTTTGGGCCTGAGGTGAGACAGAATATTATGGTAGAAGGGCACCTGGTAGAAGGCTGTTTACCTCATGGCAATTAGGAAGTGGAGAAAGGGAGAGGGGAGGAGCCAGTGACAAGATAGACCTACTTTCTCCAACTAGGTCCCACATCCCACATCCTCCACCACCTCCCAGTAGTCATTTAGCTCTCAAGGGATTAATCCAATGACAAGGTGAGAACCCTCATGACCCAATTGTTTCCTATAAAAGTTTACTTCTGAACATTGCTACATTGGGTACCAAGCCTTCAAACATGAATATTTGGGGACACTTCATAGCTAAAGCATAGCAGTCATCGAAAGTTCATTTCGAATCCTTAGTTAAAGCAGTTCACATTGCTTCACCAAAATGACCTACGTCAGGGGTCTGCAAAGCACTGCCCACGGCAGAGCTGGCCCGCTGAGTGTCTTTGTGTAGCTCAAGAACTAAGAATAGTTTTAAATGGTTAGAAAAAAACTTTAAAATAGTATTTTGAGACATGAAAATTACATAAAATTTAAATTTCAGCCTCATACATAAGATTTTATTGTGACACAGCCACCCTTATTCATTTATGTATTATGTATGACTGCTTTTGTATGACAATGGCAGAAATGCATAATTGTGAAAGAGAATTTATTGCCCACAAAGTCTACAATATTTGCTCTCTGGCCCCTTTCCATAAAACGTTTGCCAACCACTAATCTATGTAATTCTTGGAAGTCATGACTTAAACAGTCAGAGCAAGAAGAATGCTCATGACATGCTGCCTGAAAGTTTGTCACTTATATCACACTGATATGGGTTGTCGAAAGCTCTACCTATGCAAAAAATGGCCCTTTAATTTTTTTTCTTTATCTCTAAAGTCTGGATTATAGGTTTAAATGATGCAGAATCTATACTGCCACATTTTTCTTCTATAGGTAATGGTTTAGTCAAACACCCAATGTGTAATTCCTTTCTGGAAATCAGTCTTCTTTGTTGGAATTCCATGACTCTCAACAGTTCTCACTTGCTGCCACCTAGAGTGAGACTTGGATATTGCCAAAGTTCCAGACCATAAAAAAGCAATCTCTAAAAGCGGAGATGTTAAGGAATCTCTGTTGAACTGGTTACAAATGAAGATTCCCAGGCCCCGTCCAAGGGAGGCCATGTCCATGGCACAGAATGAGCTTCAGCAATCTGCATTCTGAAGGCTTCTGCTTACTGGGATTTCAATTCCTCAGGTTCCCATACCTCAAGTGATCCCCTCCAACAGTTAAATGACTAAATCAGAATTACAGAGACTAATATTCAGAAGTGTTGGGGGAACATTTTCATGAATCAGCTCTGGACAAAGCTAACCATCTTTCTGATTGTCCTGATCTAGGGTCACTTTGATAGCAGAAAATCCATGATCCAGTGTTTGAAAAATTTTTCCATATAGCACGTTTGAAATCTCCTAGATTTTAATCTTATCATGAAGAAGAATAACTCTGCTTGCTTTAGTTTAATGACATCTGAAGTTAGGAAATAAAGTGTCTTTTTCGGCCAGGGTTGCTGAAAGGTTATGGCATTTTTCAGCAAAAAGAAATGTGAAATGGCAGCTGCCAGATGAGCATTTTATCACATTTCCCTGTGAGTTGGCTTTTTTCTTTCCATAGAGCACCATCCCCAGAAGCAATCTAAATTTTTGGAGGAGGTTTCTATTTTTAACTTGTAGGTTTTCAAAAACAAAATCAAAGCCTGTAATTTTCTTCATTTCTGGGACCTTTCTTTTAGCAATAAAATATTGATTTTTTTTTTACAAGTGGCTGCTTATCATTGTCATTATCAGTATTATTATCATCATCACCACCACTACTACTCTTTGTGTCATTATAAAGTATGACTGAACAGCTAAAGATGTACTACAAAATTATGTGATGTGATAACATTTTATCATAGAAATTATAGATGTTAGTGTAATTTCTGTAAGTCTCAAAAACATATGTAGGCTAATTTTTGCATTTATTTGATTTCCTACAGCAGTTTATTGATTTTAATATGTATTTTGTGTGAAAGTTTTATTTCTTCTTCTTTGTTTTTTAAAAAATAAAGTTAATATTTATTTGTATTCTTTTTTCTTTTTCTTTTTTTCCTTTGTATATGTATCTGTTGGAAGAAAATTCTGGGGTGAATCCATTCAACTCAACCAAAATGTCTTACAAATTCCAGACTTTCCCTTTCACAACTCTAAGTTCTTTCTTCTCCATAAACTTTAGAATTGTTGTAGAGGAACTGACAAGTTTTAAGTTCATGAAACTGTACAATTATTTTTTGATAGTTAGAATTATTTTATGTTTAAGAATTTCCCAAACCACATTCAAAAATGATTTTTCCACTTGTAAAACCCGCCACTCTATAATTCTAGAGGGAATTTAAGAAATACTAAATGATTAGAGCATCCTGAGTTCTTATTTAGTCTGTTTTTACTTTTGCCATAATCTCATTCCGTCATCTGTTCCCTTCATTGAGTGACTAATTTGTATAGTAGTTTCTCTTGTATTAGACTTTATTTAACCCTGATTGCTACCTTATGCAGTGAACAACCTGTGGAACTCTGCAAAGTGGCCTTGGGGGGCTTATTGGTACATGCATGAATATGTGAGAGCTCCAAATTCCTGAGTTGTGCATAACTGGTAATGCCATGAATTTGTCTGAGGTGTAGAGTTCCTTAGAAGAGGTGAATATTTAGTAGCATAAATTCAATGTCTTTCAACAAATTGTGACAAGATACTTTCAGAATAGATGCCAAAGGAAACAGAAGGTTTTTAAATTTCAGAGATAGAGTGCCATGCACAGTGATTTTGCAACTTGAGCTCATGTGACCGTGAAATGTAGAGTAATCTGACCTTTCTGGGAGACCTGTGTGCTCATGTGCTCCCTTGTAGAGATGCCCAGACTCTGACCTGCCTCTGCTTGATACAGTATGTCTGGCCATTCTAAAGTCTTTCTGATTGTTTTCCCAGCTAAATCTGTAGGGTAGAATAATAGAATGTCAGTTGTCCTCGATAAAAAAAACAGGACATTATAAATCAGAAACAGTTTCTAAGCCATTCTATTTTAACTGTTTCTCTTACATAAGGTAGAGCTGGGTAAGTTTTGTCTTAATCTTCTCTGACAATCTTTGTCTTTTAATTGATGTATTTTGATCACTCACATTTAATGTGATTATTGATAGAACTGGATCAATGTCTGTCATATTGTAATCATTTACTATTCATTTATTTGTGTTCCTTTTCACCCCTCTTTTTTACCCCCCCCTTTTTTTTTTTTTTGCTTATGTAATATTTTTAAGATGGAATGGCATCTATCCCCTTCTCTCCCTGCCCTTAAAATTTTTCTTCTTGTCAAAATGGCTCTGAAGGAATATTTCAATTGAAATCATATGCTATAGCTATAGAATAAATTTCCTGGTTGAGTTTATGTAGAATGTGGGTATGAGGGTTAATGTGCTTAAGTTAGGAAATTGTAACAGGTAAAACCACCTGTTACGGCATTTATATGCTTTCAGAGGGTGATTTGTGGTTTGCTGGCTAGGTAGAAATCAAACCACAGTAGAAGGGCAGGCAAGGGTGAATAGAGGTTGATGAAGTGAGGAACTGGTATTCCAGTCAGTAGGACTGTGTGGAAAAGCTGATTCCAAGGACACTGGGAGTAAATGTTTCCTTCACCTTTGTTATGGTTTGAATCTTAAATGTCCCCCAAAAGCTTGTATCTTAAAGGCTTGGTCCCCAGATGATGGTGCTATTGGAAGGTGGTGGAAGCTTTGGGACGTGGGGCCAGGTCTCAGGAAGTAGGTCACTGAGTCTACCCTTGAAGAGGGTATTGGGGCCCTCTCTGTCTCTCTGCTTCCTGTCTGCCATGAGGTGAGCAGCTTTGCTTTACCATGTGCTCCCCACCATGATGTTCTGCCTCACTACTGACCCAAAAGCAATGGAGCCAACTGATCATGAAACCTGTGAAATCATGAGCCAAAATAAACCTTTCTTCTTATTAAGTTGTCTATCTCAGTTGTATAACATTTAAGGTCAAGCCCTGAATATATCCATGGATATATTGTTGCACTTGGTGGTTAGGTTCTCTGGGGTTGTTGATTATTTCATTTTGGCATCCTGTGGTTAATTGATGCTTGTTAGCAGGCCCAGAATCTTAACTATGTATATCCTACTTTGAGAAAAATCGACATAAATTGGGACTGCCTGTACTTGAGAACTACGATCATTGCAAACGTTCATTTGACAAGAGAACTAGCTAAGAAAAATAAATCATAGAGCTTCCTTCAAGTTTCCTGTTTTCCTAAATTTGACTCATTGTTCTTTTCAGAATTCAAAGCCATACCCTATCATTTAATTTCTGCTGTAGCACAATCCTATTCATTCCTTCTGCACTTGTGGTCATTTAGTTTTTGAAGACTAAAAACATCAGTGAATCAAGGAATGATTAATGGCACATGAGGACAAGTCAATTAAATGAAGTAGCTATGAAGTTGAGGATTTCTGATTTAAGAAACTGAAGAGCTTGAATTAAAACTGTATTAAGTTAGATTTAGAAAGAATGATATATTTTAGAAACAAATAGCATTAAGATGCTCCAGTTAAGTCATCCCTTCACCCAGTCATCTAAACTCTATTACTCAATGTGTGATCCATGAGAGATAAGAAGGCCTGAGCTGGGATTGAGCAAAATAGTCCAAAAGGAGTGGATGTGAGGAACATTTTAGAGATAGCTTCAGTGCACATGGTGATTAATGGGATGTGGCATGAGTAAATGGATATCCTAAATATTTTTCAATTAAATTAAAACTGAAGCTCCATAGTTTGGACTAGTGATTCTCCAGTTTTTAATGTGAATATAAATTACCTGGGGATCTTGTTAAACTGCTGGTCCTAGTTCAGTGAGTCTGGGTAGTTGGTGATAAGTGTCTGCATTTCTAACAAATTCTCAAGCACTGCCCGTGATTCTGGTCATGGAGGTTGGAATTTATTACAAGGCACAGATATAAAATCTTATACAAAAGGATGTGTAGTCAACAAGAGGCAGGTGCTATGAAGGAAAGGAATAATCCTCTCAGAAATACTGGGCAGTATTATTCAAACATGCCTCTGTGTACTCAAAACAGCACTCTGGAAAGGACATTTGCTTCACCAACAGTAGTAAGTGGGAGGTCTGCTTATACTCTGTTATGAGAAATTTCTGACTTGTGAGATATGCGTCCTCACTTTCCCAGAGACATTGTTTACACACTAAAAATCAAAACAAAAGCCCCAGACATGGAACTGTCTAAAAAGGGAACTTTTAGCTGTCTTAATTCTAGTTCCCTGGAAATAGATTCCGAGCCACAGATGTATGTGCAAGAAGTTTACTGGGTAGGACCCTTGGGGTGAGAGTGTGTGTGTGTGGTGTGTGTATGCAGGAAGTGGGAGCGTGGAGAAAGCATGACTGGGTAGAAGGAAGATTTGAGCTGCGATGATGTACAACCAAGGCCTCAGCCAATCACACGGGAGGTCTGGGGCTGGGACTATCGCGCTCCCTCTGGCAGCAGAGAGAGACAGGACAAATGTCTGAAGCTTTGGAAGTTTATTATGCACAGTCCCTCTCCTACACTTCTCTTACTCCCAGCTTCCGCGCACTTCCAGCTTCTCTTCTCTCGGCTTCTTCTTACTCCCAGCTTCCGCGCACTTCCAGCTTCCAGCTCAGCTTCAGCCTTCGCCCCCCTACTCTCCCACCCACCAGGCTTATATACACTTCAACCAATCAGGGGAGAGTACACGAGGTAAACGCGGACAGCTGCAAGCATAGGATAGGTACACGAGGGGGGCATGCTCTAATCACATCGTTAACTAGCCAATCATTGGAATTCGCTGGTTGTTTACTGTATAGCTGGCCACTTTTGGCTCAGCGTCAGGGGCCATCTTGACCATGCCCAAGGCTGGGGGTCCCGGAAACCCCGACATGGGACGGTTCTCAAAGTTGTCCCACAACAAAGTTCTTGTACCCTCTCATTGCCAAGATGTAAGCTGCTGCAAGGGAGGGTATCACCTTGGGAAATTCTCTTTGAGAGCAACCCACTAGCTAGTGGAGTGCAATCCACTCCATCAGCTGAATAAATTGAAGCGATTTAGAAGATAGAAATGGGGAAGCAATTAGGAAAGCATAGTAGAATTCTCAATTAAGCCATACTAAGAAATTTACCTAAATTTTTTCAGGCCTTTGATAGGAGGAGATGACAGGCAGCTTGAATGTTGGGGTGCCAAGTTGAAGCAGGCTAGGGTTTTTGAGATCTGGCTCATCAGAGGTCATCTACTGAGATTGTGGATGCCAGTTTGGAAATTATTTTGCAAGACATGGTTAAGAAGAGTATCTGAGATCTGAGCTTTGTAGAGGAAGAGGCCTCACTTCTGGGCACCTTTTCCAACTACCAGAAACTGCTGAGCTCCTGGGTTCTTGTTGCAAAGTGGTACCAAAAGGGTTGGAAAACACCCTCTGATCACTGTGCTGCTAGTTATAAGGCTATGTGCTTTGGAAATTGTACAGTTTTTGTCATTTTTAGGCAAATAAGAATGCAACTGATTTTTAGTTGTAGTTATACGATGGGCAAGTTAACTCTATATTTCTGTCCTTGGTAATGTGACTCATTCATTTATTCAGCAGCTCTTTCCTTGGTGCCTACCATATTAGGTGCTGGGTATTCCTGAGTGACTCAACAGACATGGTTTCTTTCTTTATGGAATGACAGTGGAGCAGACTAGTACAGGAGACAAATATCAAAAAACTACATAAACAAGAAACCTTGATTGGCAAGACAAAAAATACCATAAGGGAGAATCTAGAAGGGTTTTGGAGATGGGGCGTCTGAGGATGTGGCAGTAAGTTGAGAGAGGTCTGTAAAGATTTAGTGAGAATGTGGATAGGAGAACAAAGAGCTGACTGCTTCTGCCAGATCTTCTCTCTGTCATGTTACCTTTACCAAAAGGACCTAATCTCCTTGAGCATCAATTTCTTAATTTGTAAATAGGTACTATTATGAGGCCTCATTTAAATGAGATAAAATAAGCAAATTTGTTTTTAAAATCCTAAAATACAAGGCAAAAGCTGTTATTTCTATGAATTACCTCTGTCCACTCCTCCTCATATCTCCTGGGCTGGGTTTGGATACTAAATGTGGTTAGTATTTATATGCTGTATAACTGCTTTTTTTCAACTTGTGACTTTTAATTTTTTTTAATCAATGTCTAAAGTACAAAATACTTTCATATTGTGATTTAATACTACTACTTCTGCCCCCACCCTTACACAATATACCTGGAAAAAAATTCAGGAAATAATACTTATCCTTATTTGTCATGTACTCTGATATTTTTCATTTCATTCAATTCTGTTCTCTATAGAGTGCTAGCTAAGGTCCATTAACACGGTGTCACTGCCTACTAATGAATTGAAAATCATAATTTAAACACCATTGATCTAGATAATATACTGCCTCGAATCCTTCTGAAAACATACTGGGTTTGTAGGAGCAGTTTGTTTTCTGATGTGTACGTGAGTTCCGTCATACAAGGAAATGATTTCTCTTTGAAGACTAATTATTAATGTTCATTTAAAAAAAATCTATGATGCCCACGTCAATGACACCATCTTCCAATGTTGGCCAAGCAGTAATGCCTCAAAGAATCTCTGTGTTCCCTACAGTTCTCATGGTTCTGAGAATTTTTGCCACAAAGAACTGTATCCATTAATCATTACCACAATAAACTTGCATACCTAACAACCCCAAAACAAAGTTACCATATGGCACTAAGCATTTACTCATGCATTCAGGATCAGCTGGGAGTTGGCTAGGTGACTGCTAATCTTGGTTGGGCTCATTCAGTGTCTTGGAGTTGGTTGGTTGCTAGCTGATCTAGGCTGGCTCTACTGGAGAAGTAGGGATGACTCAGGTGTGCATCCTCAAGCAGGCTAGCCCTGGCAAGCTCTCATGACCGTGGTAGAGGTACAAGAGAAAGGGTCATCTCAATCATGCAAGCACTCTTCGAGTTTCTGTTAGCAACACATTTGCTCATATTCCATTAACCAAAGCCATGTCACAGAGCCCAGAGTTAAAAATGGAGTGGAAAATCTCTCTCGCTCAGTGGAGCAGCCCTGCAAAGCTACATGACAATTGCATGTGTAATTAGGGAATTGTGAATAACTGGGAATGATGACCCAATCTATTGCAGCCTCTCTCTCTCCCCCTCCCCTTCACACACATACATGGTCTCTCCTTGACCCTAAAGAGGTCCTTCGCTTGAATAGATCTCAGATCTGAGTCCTTAGGCTGGACCAGGGGGATTTATGTAAAACAGACACCATGCTGTTCTCCTCTTAGATTGTCTTTCTTTTTCCTGTTTCTACCTAAACTTTCTTATAAAGACTCCTCTCCCCAGTGTGGATCATCTTAGGAAAATAGAGGCTTAATTAATAATAGAAATGGATGGAGGCAGCCTGTTCTGCCAACATACAAGATGGGCCTGGGCCTACTGGGTCCTAGCTGCAAGCATAATTTAAATTAGGCCATAAACCAGACTGTATTAGTCAGCTTTTCATCACTGTGAACAGTACCTGATAAGAGCAACTTAGAGGAGGAAAAGTTTAGTTTGGTCTCATGGTTTTGTGACTCACTACACGGTCAACCAACTGCATTGCTCCGGATCTGAGATGAGGCCGAGGATTCTGTGGATGGATGTGGAAGAGGAGAGCATTACAGCTCATGGCAGCCAGGAAGTAGAGAGGGTGAGCAAGGAACCAAAAGCAAGATATAATCCCCAAGGCATGCCCGCAGTGACCGCCTCCATCCATTTTTATTATTAATCCATCAAATGGATTAATCTACTGATTAGGTTAAAGCTATCATAATTTAATGATTTTTGCCTCTGAACATTCCTGCATGAGCTTTTTGAAGGATATTAAACATCCAAGCCATAACACACTCATTTTTTTACTCATTTTTTCTAGTTCTTCCTAGTAAGAGATTTATACCCTTGTATCATAGTATTTTGGAGTGATTCATGAAGTTAGGTATCTAAATGAGAGATAGTTTAATGAGTAAAGCTAACAATAGTATTTATCAAAAAATTGTCCTTTGTTCTAACTTTTCCCCTAGGAGTTAGCCCTGAATTTCTACCTGTCTATTGGATATCGCTACCCTTATGTTCCACATGCACTTTCTAAACCACTTCTGTGTTCAATGTTTCAATAAACTGAGTTACCACCCTCCCTGTTTCTCAAACAGGAGCAAAGAGTCATCTTGAATGCCCTCATTCACCATCATTACCTATCAGTTCTTTTTCTCTTGTGAATAATGGTTGCTGCTGTTATTCAGCCAGACACTGAAATTTTTTTTTGTTCATTTATTGGGCCAAATTCTTTGCTAAGAACTGGAGATGTGAAAATGACTAAGACATGACTCTCTCTCTTTGAAGGTTAGCATCTAGTCAAAGAGGTGAACTGTGAACATCTAACTCACAATAAAATGTGGAACTATGAACAAAGTGTTCTTTTCCACCCCTTCCCACATCTAATTGCTCATCAATTTTTGCTCACTCTCTCTCAGACATGCCCTCAAATCCACCTGCCTTCTCTTTATTCCTGTGGTCATTGCCCATGCCATGAATCAAGGTTTTCTCCCTTTTTATCTGGTTTGGGCTCTAGCCTCCTGCCTGGCTTCCCTGTCTTCACTCTTCCCAATCTATTCTCCCCTCCCCACCATTTGCTGTCATTATCCAAAACAGTGATCCAAGTCTGTTGTTCCTTGGCTTAAAAATCATCCTTGAGCTTGAAGGTTCCTCAATAAGCTTTAAACAGAATTACCAAATGACCCAGCAATTCCACTCCTATGCATATACCCCCAAATAATTGAAAAGTAGGTGCTCAAACAAAAACTTATAACAAACGTTCAGAGCAGCAGTATTCAGAATAACCAAAAGGTGGAAACAATACATCAGCTGACAAGTCAATAAACAAAATGTCCCGTATACATACAATGGAATAGCGTTCAGTCAAAAAATAATAAATGTTGATGTGTACTACCACATTGTGCTAAGTGAAAGAAGCCAGATGCAAAAGTCACAAGTTGTATGATTCTGTTTCTATGAAATATGCAGAATAGGCAAACATATAAGGAAAGAAAGCAGAATAGTGGTTGCTAGGGGCGAGGGGAAGGGGAGAATGAACGACAACTATTTAGCGTGTCTAGGAGTTCCTTTTGAGGTGATGAAAATGTTCTGGAACTGTAGTGGTGATAATTGCACACATCATGAATATTCTAAATTTCATGAATGGTAAATTTTATGTTAAGTGTATTTTACCACAATAAAATAAATTCAACCCTTCCCCCTCCCCATATGCCCAAAATCCTTCAGTGGCCCCTTAACCACCTATAGTTTCCATACTTCATAACCCTGGGTTCAGGGTCCTCATGGCCTGGTCCTGCCTGTCTGAGGAGCTTCATGTCCCCCGAGCAACCTGTGCTCCAGGTCTATCTGGTGTACTGTTCGTACCCTTTACTTATGCTGAACTCACCTGAAGTGCCCTGTTCCTTCTCTTCTGCATGATGAAATTTAAGGTCTGGTTCAAATGCCAACACCTCTGTGAGGGCCTGCTCATGCCACCTTCTTCCTTTGTGAGCCTATGGCAATTTAGATATTAACTACAGTGAATCTTGGTTGAGGGTGTATCCTTACCTTGCTAGATGGCGAATGCCATGCAGGTAGAGAAAATGTCCAATTTTCTCTACCAAATGTCCAAATTTGGATCCCTGTGGTCTTGTGTGTGTGTGAGATACATAATCATTGATCAATAATTATTGAATTAAATAATTTGATTTTCTAAGTCTTAATTCTGTCCTCAAACTAATTCTGTATCCCTAATTCTTAATTTAAAATGCTGAAACAATCACTATACTTTGAGTGATATACTTTGATATCGGAGATAATCATCTCCGATTATCTTCGTCTAATTACCATTAATTGTCTTGGACTTAATAGATTTCTTTCTAGTTTGCTAGCACCTTTTCAGTCCAAATATTTGTTTTCCCTGCAGTTGGGGCCCTCATTTTCTTTCACCTGCTCTCAAATTTGCCGATATTGCAGCCATTGTTCTCCTCCCTCCCTTCTGTATACAAAGTCCTTTGAAACCTTCCCATTTAACCATTTTCCCTGTTCTAAGGAAAGTGTGATGGGACATTCTTAAAATGTTATCAAGGATCACTGGGTCTTTGAATGACATGGTTTGCAAAGAGATTTTGGGTGGTTAAGCACTAGGAGAGATAGACTAGTTGTCTCACTTAATTCCATGTCTGGACTTCTTTGTGTGCCATTGTTATTATTTATTATGATCATTATTGTTTTTTGTGAGTTAGACACATTTTCCTTATTAAACAAAATGCAATCACAAATTTTTAAAAGTTATGTCTAAGTGGGTTTTAGGAATTTTACATTACTCCTCCATAGACCTCTTTTGGTCTCTGGGTACTCCTTATAGTAAGTGGGTCTTGTCCCTTTCACCTCTTTTCCTTAATTGAGAAAAAACATTGAATTTCAACATAGTAAAGGTTATTAAAGAAAATGTTTCAAAGTGTTATTCCTCAATTATTTCTAGAAGGGTCCTGATCTTAATATTATATCCCCTGTCATACCACTGTACTGTGGAGCCTTCCTAACATACAAAATAGATTAGCAAAGATTAAGGATGAAGTTGAAGTTGCCATTTAGATTTGTGCCTAAAACCTTATTTTGTAATGTGAGTTAATGATGGAGCAAGCATTGACCAGGCTTACATAAGGAAGAACAGGAGAACAAGAAATTAGGGATGCCCCTTCTTTTCCTACCCCACCCGACATTTGAGCTTTTTTTTTTTTTTTTAAATCTGCCTACATCTTGAAAGACTAATTGCTATGCAAATTTAATTGTAGCACTTACTGAAAAAACTTTTTCCCTTTGGCTAAAGCTCAGAATCATAAACCAGAAAAGCTTTTGGGTTTTCAATTTGGTTTTATCATTTATTTTCTCAGACTATTTAAATAAATTAAAGTGGGGGTGATAAGAACACGTATGTCATTGTGTTTTTGTAAGAAATCAATGAATTAGTCAACCGAAAGCTCTTAGAACAGTGCTGGCACATAATCACTGCTGTTATTTGTAGAACCATAAAGCCAGTTGCTTAATTTATCCAGTATTTATTGAACACCTCCTGTGTGCCTGCCATTGAGCAAAGTGTTGTAGATTTTTGCAAAAATGAAAACGTAGGATTCTTGGCCCTTCTGGAGCATCTAGCAGAAAAGATAGTTACATAAATAGTCAGGATTCAGTAGTTGTGATTCAGTGTGATTGAATAGTTTACACCCATTCTCATCACCTCCCTCTCTCATGTCCCTCCTTTGGTCCATAGCAACTCTTCACAGTAGTGGATCCTGTCCTTTTAGCCTCTTCAGGACTTTGCTTTTTCAGTTGACCTCCTCAATTGCTTTGTTCCTTTTAGCATATTCAATCACTCAAGTTTCACATCTTATAAATGAACAAAACCCAATTTTCAATCTGTAACCAAAACCAATAAGCAAAACTGAGTTCTTTATTCTTGAGTCCCCTCTAACTAGCATCCCCTGTCCCTCTCTACATAACTATATTCCTTTAAAAGGAACCTGACACCCATTTTCTTCACTTTTTCACATTCTATTCATTTCCTTACCCCTGCATCTGGCTTCTCCTTCAGGGGGTCTGGCATATTCTTCCTGGGATATATTCTTCCCAAGTCATAGTGATTCCCTGATTGCCAAACCCAGTGGTAACTTCCTTGCCTTTATCCACTCTCTGATGGATATTTCAACTCTTGGGAGATCTCCTCCTTAAAAGTTCTTCAGCTATGCATATTTCCTACTTCTCTGTTCTGCTTCTTATCTTCCTTACTCTTTCTCTGTGTCCCTTAAATGTGGGTGTGTCCAGAGTGTTTGCCCTTGACTCTCCTCTTCTGCTCCATCTGCCATTCCTGGTCTTATCCACTACTCCTATTTCTACTACAATCTGTATTCTGTACTTTTGGCTCAAATATCCTACCTGACCTTTTCTGATTTCTTCCTAGACATTTCTTTCTGGCTGTCCAATAGACACCCCAGCTCAGGTTAACTCAAACCATCTTTTTGTCACAATTTATTTTCTGTTCCATCTGCATTTTCTGTCTTGATAAATTTACCCAATTTCTCAAGCAAGAAATCTAGAATAATCATAGACTTTCCTCTACCCTACTCCCCACATCCAGGTGATGAACCTGCTGAGTCTCCCTCCTTCTTCCCATCCCACTTTCCTTATGCTGCTTCAAAGCCTTGTCACCTTCAACTGGACCTTATCATTAGTATTTAAATCTCTGCTATCCATTCTCTACATGGCTGCAGGCTTAATCTCTCTATAGTAAACATTCAGTTATATCACTTCCTTTTATAAGACTTTTTAGTGGTTCCCAGTGGTGTTGTCCAGAGAATAAAGTTCCATATCTCTAGTACTACTGGACTGGGCTCCTTCTGCCTCTTTCCATTCTCATCTCTGGTTACTCTTACCAGCTCTTGGTTTTCTGATATGAAGGCCTTGGCTGTTGTGTACTGAGTACCTTGACCTTATAGAGGTGGAGCCACTGCAGATATTTTTTAAATTTATTTTTTATTAAAATTTTTTTAAATGTTTTATTTAAAAAATTATTTTTCATGCATTTATATGGGGTAATAATGTCTCATTCTACTGTCCTTCACATCCCCTACCCCTTCCTTCACTCCCCTCTGCATAATCCAAAATTCCTTCATTCTTCCCTTCCTGCCCCTTGCTATGGATCAGCATCCATTTATCAGAGAAAACAGTTGGCCTTTAGATTTGGGGAATTGGCTTATTTCACTTAGCATGATATTCTCTAGTTCCATCCGCTTATCTGCAAATGCCATAATTTCATTCTTAAGGCTAAGTAATATCCATTGTGTACATGTACCACATTTTCTTTATCCATTCATCTGTTGAAGGGCATCTAGGTTGGTTCCACAATCCAACTATTGTGAATTGAGCTGCTATAAACATGATATGACTGCATCACTGTAGTATGCAGATTTTAAGTCTTTTGGGTATAGACCAAGGAGTGGGATAGCTGTGTCGAAAGGTGGTTCCATTCCAAGTGTTCTGAGGAATCTCCATAATGCTTTCCAAAGTGATTGCACCAATCTGTAGTCCCACCAACAATGTATGAGTGTACCTTTTTCCTCACAACACTTATCGTTGCTTGTATTCTTGATAATTGCCATTCTGACTGGAGTGAGATGAAATCTTAGAGTAGTTTTAATTTGCATTTCTCTAATTGCAAGAGATGTTGAACATTTTTTCATATGTTTGTTGATTGGTTGTATTTCTTCTGTGAAGTGTCTGTTCAGTTCCTTAACCCATTTATTGATTGTGTTATTTGTGTTTTTTTTTTGGTGTTAAGCCACTGCAGATTTTGCACCAGAGGAAATTAAATTCCAAACTGGAAAAAATATTTGAAGTCCACTGAGTCCACTCACTTCATCAATTCCTGATGAGTAGATGTCTGTTCTCTGAACACAGAATGCTAACCTGTCTCCTGTTTTCTTTGTTCTAAGTGATTAAAAGGGAGTACTTAGTTTCATACAAGCATATTGTAAAGTTCAAAGTCACTATTAAATTCATCAAGGATGATTATCCCACCTTTCTCTTATATTCCCTTTCTGTTATGTCTTCTGCAGCAGTTTTTCCTTCTCTGTGGGTCTTCCTCTATGTGTATTTTATGCTTTTTGATCTCCTGCTCTGAACAATGTATATCCTCCACTACTTTAACGACTGGATTTTAATATAAAGAAAAATTCAATTTAATTTAATACTCAAAAATTTAAAACTCCCCTTAAAATGGAAAGGCCAGAAAATATCATGAGGATCAAATCATGTTTGGGACTCAGAAATGTCCCAAACAAGGCACTTTGAATTGGAGATTGGCTGTTGAGCAATTTGCCCTTTCTTCTTCAGTCTTGAGCTTGCCTGTGCTGAAAAGCTCTGATCCAGAATTGTATTGTTCGTGGGAATATTTTGGTCCCTGAGTCACCTGCCCTTGGTCTTGGTCATTCAGAATTAGAGTAAGGATGACATTGAAGTGCACTTGGATGTGAGTTGTTGGTGCAGATGGTGGCCTCAGTGTGCAATGCTCACCATGTGACCATGTCTAGGAGCAGATGGGTGATCTTTTTCTGCACCAGCTGGCACTTGGATCTTCCTGAAAGGCATGAGTGCAGGTGGAGTGAGGCGGTCTTGGAGCCAGCAAGGCAGGGAGACTCAGCGCCTTGGAGCCAGTCGCCAGCTGCCTAACCACCCTCTCTGTGAAGAGCTCCTGGGTATATCCTCAAGTGCAAGTCTGGAATCTGACAGCAGACATGTTACTCTCCCAAATTTTGTGATTCAATAATTACAGCCACCACCTATATCACTAAATATCATGTTATGCCTTTTCACATATATGATCTTATTTGATGTTTCATGAAACCTGTAAAGGTAATGTGTTAGTTTCCTGGACCACCATAGCAACTTACTTAATCTTGCTAGCAGAAGACAATGTTCTTTTACAGATCTGGAGGCCAGAGATTTAAATCAAGAGTTATCAGGACTGTACTCCTTCTGCGGAATTTGGTGGATACGCTTTTCTTTCCTTTTTTAGCTTCTGGTGGTTCTTGAAATTCCTTGGTTTGTGATACTATAACTGGTCTCTGCCTCTGTCTTCATATGACCTTCTCTGTCTATCTGTCTTCCCCTTTTCTATCTCTTAAAAGGATGCCTGTCATTTGATTTAGGAGCCATCTGAATCCAGGGTGATCTTATCTCAGTATCCTTAACCTTAATTATATATGCAAAGACTCTTATTCCAAAGGTCACTTTCTGAGGTTCCAAGTAGAGGTAGACAGTTATTTGGGGAGGAGCACTATTTAATTCACCTCAGGTAAGTATTGTGTTACCTCAGGTGGGTATTGTAGGTATTGTGGAAACTTGATATAAATACTTTGTTTAGGCACTCATTGGATCATGAACTCAATATTGGGCTGTGTATAGTAGGAGCATTACTTTTGTTAAATTTTTATTAAGCAACTATTACATGCCTTGTGAAATGCATATATCTTTGTCAATTATGAGTAGAGTAAGTTGGATTTATCTTCTTATCATCGTGACTGAGACAAGAATCAGGGAAGAGTGAGTTAAGAACAATGGATTCATTCCTGTCTTGACTCAGTTATTTCTCTTCCTTATATCCTTTTCCCCACATGTTCAGGGCTATCAGGAGGAACTAGGCAAAGCATAGCTGCTAGGACCTTGTGGTCAACTGTCTTATAATGACCTGAGATCCCTGGTTACTGGATGGGAGTTATACTGCTTTCTTCCTTTTCTGGACAAAAGGCACCTACACACCAAACCTAAAGCTTAAAAGAAAATGTAAACATAAGCAACATTTTCAGTTCCTTTACATATTTCATAGGAGGGTTGGGTGAAATCTTACATAGAGGTGAAGATTGCAATCTACCCTTTTTGAACCCGTTTTGCTATGGAACACCATAATATCCTACTGTTATCCAGGATCCTTTCCTGTACCTGTCTTATGGAGTGGTTCCCAATACTATTAAAGTTTTCCTCTCTCTCTCTCTTACCCTATATAAAGACTTTTTGGTCATATGTACCATTTTTCTCAAGCATTGTTTTCTTTCTTTATTTAAATGTTTTATTATGGAATATTTTAGATATGTGAAAAGACACTTAAAAAAAAACAAAACAAAAAACACCTATTTGGAGAATGTGGCCCAAGTTGGGTGACGCTCCCTTCTTCAGTTTTTGTCCAAACCCTGGGAGGAGCCACTTCAGGCAAAATTTGAACCAGTAAAGCAAGTGCTGACATGTGCTGACCGACATAGAAAGGGAAAAAAGGAAATCAGAATCCCCATTGCTTTTGAATTTTGACTCGATTACCTCTTCCCAATTGAGAAACATGGCTCCCCTGGTGAGGACAGGAGACCAGAAGGGTCAGTAATTCTAGAAAGTTCTCTATCAGAAGTCCCGAGGACTGGGACTGGGAGGTTGGGTAAGCACTCACCTTCAACACTAGGTGATACTGTGGTTTGAGGAAAGTGTGAGCAGGCTCTTTGCTCTGCTGGTGGAGGTCTCAGGCCTTTTTAGAACCTGTTCTTTAATATCTCTCTGGGTCAGGTCCTAGCCAAAGAAGAAGGAGAAATTCTGGCCAGGACATGTCCTGAACACTGCCAAGACCAATGCTAACCTGTGGACACAAGTCAGTTCACTAGAATGCAGTTTCCATGCAGGCAGGGAGGGAGTTCTTCCTGTTTTGTCCACTGATGAGTCTGGGATATGGTAGGCACTCATGGAGATCTGTCAAATAAACCAGTGATCCCACTGAATCCTGAGAACAGCCTTTCAAAGTACTATCTTAGATATTGGCTTTATTTTACAGATGAGAAATCTAAACTCAAGTGAGATTAACTTGTCCAAGGCATATAATATAGCAAGTAGGTAAGCAAGTATTTAAACCAGATTCCTCTGGCTATAGAATTAAGGGGTTCTTCTAAACACTTCCTGATTGGTTTGCCTGTAGCACTCTGGGTGTAGCATGTTACACTGGGAGGGAGTTTATCTTCAGTAACTTTTGCTAAATGATATCACTGGAGCCTGGTTTTTCTAGAATCCGCATGGCCACAAGAGTCTGCCATCCTTGACCAGAAACCCATGGGCCTGGCAGCACAACCAGCCCAAGATCTTGCCCCTGCAGCAGATTTCAACAGATCTTTTCTCCATAGTGTGAAATAGTTCAGCCATAACAGAAAGAAAATAGGCATATTGCCCCTAAGGAAAAAATGTTAAAGGAACACAGCTAATTCACACTGAGGAAATGCCCCGAGGGTATTTATTTCGGAGCTGATGAGCATGCACTCCGTGCCACCCTCCTCAGCTCCCTGAACATTTTTCTCCTTTCTCCACCCACAGTCATCTGTTTACAAATGCCTGATTGTCAAATGGGCAGCTCTTTCTGGTCTCCAGCAACCCTTCCAGTCCTGCTGCTCCGTGCTGTGGGCTCAGGTCTCAGTTCACAGTTAACATAGGCCTGGGTGTTTTAGTTTAGGTCTTTGGGGTTTTCGTGAGTGTATGTTGAATTTGGCCACCTCTTAAAACTGCATTTCTTGGGCTGGGGAGGTAGCTCAGTTTGGTAAAGTGCTTGCCTTACAAGCACAAGGCCCTGGGTTCCATCCCCAGCACCGCAAAAAAAAAACAAAACTGCATTTCTTTCATCCATCCACCAAACCTCATGCTTGGCACAAACCAGGCTCAGTATGGAGGGAACACATCCTCCCCTTGTCAAGCACAGAGCTTGTTTCCCAAGTTCTAAACAAAAGATCTCAAAACCAAGGTTCCTCTAAACCTAGTAACCCTGTTATGCATATCAAATGCAATGCATATGCATTGGAGTCATATTTGGTTGATAGAGGTCCTTCAGGGGAATGTGATACACTTGCTGCAGACTGCCTTTAAACTGTGGAAAACCCCTGGTAGCCATGGATAGCTAGGGTCATGACCAGGTGACCATTTTTGTTCATATGCTTCCTTGGGGCATCATTCAATTGAATGTGTTCTGGAAGGAATAATGCTGATTATGTATAAAGTAAAAACTAATACTATTGGTCACACTCTTACTTGAGGATGACAAGAGGTGATTCTCGCTGCCATGGCTGATTAGGGTGAGTTAATGGCATTGCTTGTTTGATTATGCTGTTAACATAACCATTAGGTTTTGTGCGGAGAAAGTGTTCTGAGCAGAACACATATTAAACTGAATAAAACTGTCAAATTGTTTTATTTACTTAAGGAAAGAAATGTACTGAGACAGAATGAAATTTTGGCAAAACCTCGAGTTTTCTTAATACAGTGAGGCATGGAAATTTTATTGATGTCCTGAGGAAACAGCAAAGTAAACATTTTGCGGAAGGGAGAGTCTGAAAATCAGAATTTTGAGTGTGGTTCTTGGAGAGTGAAGTCCCAGCTCCTTAACGATTTGCTGGAGAGTCTTCGAGAAGTCTAAGTAGATCATGTCTAATAATGCCACACTGCGTTGCACATTTGAGAACCACTTTTATTTTTATGCTGGAAGTGTGAATGTGATTAGTGTAACGAAGTTGTATAATAAAACAACAGTAGGAAGAGAGATTCAAACTCTGATTTGAGGAATGCCAAAATCGTCTTGGGGGATTGTAGCAGTGGAAAATATGAGCCTCTATGTGGGGCTCGCTTTCAAACAGTCATCTTTCCCTTCTTTCTCTACATCAACAGGGAAGAAGGCCAAAATTGGATTTTGGAGGGACCTTTGCTAAGTCCTCAGTGCTGTGTAATATATGCATTTCTTAATCATGGTGGGAGGAACAAAGGTGTTGGAGGTCACTCATTCTTTCAAATCCACTGAAGAGGATATGACTTGAACGCTGTACTTTTTACTTTTGTTTTTGTATTCATAGTAGCACGTTTAATTTTTTTTCCAGCTTTGTTGAGATATAATTGACAAAATTATGTATATTTATGATATCCAATGTGACATTTTGATATATACATATATATACATACACACACGTACAAAGACATCTTTTGTGAGGTGATTACCACAATCAAGCTAATTAGCATATCGTTTTATGTGTGTGTGGTGAGGACATTTATGATCTACTAACACTGTTAGCAAATTTTAAGTATATAGTTTATTATTATTAACTATAGTCACCATCATGTACAATAAATCCCCCAAATCTATTCATCCTGTTTAACTGAAACTTTGTATCCTCTCACCAACATCTGTCCATCCCCTCCCCCACTCCCTAGCCCCAACATCATCCTTTTTGCTTCACGAGTTTGATATCATAAGATTCCCTGTGAAGTGAGATCTTACAGTATTCGTCTTTTGTGCCTGGCTTATCTCCCTTAGCACAATGTCCTCTGAGTTCATTCCTATGGTTGCAAACACAGGATTGCCTTTATTTTGATGGCTCTAATAGGATCCTGTTTTATGTTATTTCAATTCTTTCTGCTTCAATCCTAATTATTTTCTTTCTTATGTTGCCCATGAGCTTAGTTTATTTTTTATTTTTTTCTGGTCGCTTGAAGTATGAAGTTAGGTTATTTGTTTGGGATCTTTCTGCTTTCTTAGGAAGGTGTGGATTATGATAAACTTCTCTCTTAGAACTGATTTTGTTGCATCCCATGTGTTTTGGCATGTTGTGTTTCCATTTCATTTGTTTCAAATATATCTGTATCTCTTTTGATTTCTTCCTTGACTCACTGATTGTCAGGAACTACTTTCTACCTATTTGTGTTTTCCAACTTTCTCCATTATTGAATTTTAGTCTTATATCATTGTGATTCGAAAAGATATTTGACATGATTTCAATTTTCTTAAATTTATTAGAATTGTTTCTTTACCTAATAAATGATCTGGAGAGTGTTTCATGTACACATGAAGTGAATATGTGTCCTGCTACTGCTGGATGGAATGTTCTGTGTATGTCTGTCAGGTCCATTTAGTCTATAGTGTTGTTCAAGTCTGTTGTTTCCTTATTGACTTTCTATCTAGGTGGACTATACATTGTTGAAAGTGGCCCTCTAATATTGGGGTCCTCTAATATTAGTGTATTAACATCTGTTTCTCCTTTCATTGGTTCATTATTTGCTTTATATATTTATGGTTATGTATTTAGGTACTCTCTTGCTGAGGACATAATATATTTATAATAGTTAGAACTTCTTGATGAATTAATAAACTTATTATATAATTACCTTCTTTATTGTTGACAGTGTATGACTTAGATTCTATTTTACCCAATATAAATAGAGTCACTCCCCTGACCCCCTGCTTTTTGTTCCCATTTGTGTGGAGTATCTTTTTCCATTTCTTTACTTTCAGTCTGTGTATGTCCTAAAGCTAAAGTATGTCTCTTGTAGGCAGCATATAGTTGGACTTTAAAAAAAAAAATTCACTCAGCAACTCCATGTTTTTTATTGGAGAATTTAATCCATTTGTATTTAAAGTAATTGTCAGTGGTAAAGGTTTACCACTTCTATTACTTTAGTTGTTTTATGCTTGTTTTATAGTGTCTTTGTCCCATTCTCTTGCTGTCTTCCTTTGTGATTTTGTTGTGTTGTAGTGATATCCTTCTCCTTTATCTTTTGTATTTCTTTTTTTTTTTTTTATTGTAAACAAATGGGATACATGTTGTTTGTCTGTACATGGCGTAAAGGCATACCATTTGTGTAATTGTAAATTTACATAGGGTAATGTTGTTTGATTCATTCTGCCATTTTTTCCCTTCCCCCCCACCCCTCCCACCCCTCCCCTCCATCTTTACAGTCCTTCCTTCCTCCATTCCTGCCCCCCTCCCTAAACCCAACTCCAACCCCAACACTAACCCTTCCCACCCCCATTATGTTTCATCATCCACTTATTAGCGATATCATTCTTCCTTTGGTTTTTTGAGATTGGCTTATCTCACTTAGCATGATATTCTCCAGTTTCATCCATTTGCCTGCAAATGCCATAATTTTATCATTCTTCATGACTGAGTAATATTCCATTGTATATATATACCACAGTTTCTTTATCCATTCATTAATTGAAGGACATCTAGGTTGGTTCCACAATCTGGCTATTGTGAATTGAGCAGCTATGAACATTGATGTGGCTGTATCTCTGTAATATGCTGATTTTAAGTCCTTTGGGTATAGGCCAAGGAGTGGGATAGCTGGGTCAAATGGTGGTTCCATTCCAAGTTTTCTAAGGAATCTCCACACTGCTTTCCAGAGTGGCTGCACTAATTTGCAACCCCACCAGCAATGTAAGAGTGTACCTTTCTCCCCACATCCTCGCCAGCACCTGTTGTTGCTTGTATTCTTGATAATCGCCATTCTAATTGGGGTGAGATGGAATCTTAGGGTGGTTTTGATTTGCATTTCTCTTATTACTAGAGATGTTGAACATTTTTCCATATGTTTGTTGATTGCTTGTATATCTTCTTCTGTGAAGTGTCTATTCATTTCTTTAGCCCATTTGTCAATTGGATTATTTACATTCTTGGTGTTGAGTTTTTTGAGTTCTTTATAGATTCTGGAGATTAGCGCTCTATCTGAAGTATGATTGGCAAAGATTTTCTCCCACTCTGTAAGCTCTTTCTTCGCATTGCTGATAGTTTCCTTTGCTGAGAGAAAGCTTTTTAGTTTGAATCTATCCCAGTTATTGATTCTTGCTTTTATTTCTTGTGCTATGGGAGTCCTGTTGAGGAAGTCTGGTCCTAAGCCGACATGTTGAAGCTCTGGACCTACTTTTTCTTCTATATCTTTTGTATTTCTACTGCAGGTTTGTCCTTTGTGATTACCATGAAGCTTTATATAAAACAGTCTATTTTAAGCTGATAACAATTTAACTTTGACAACATGCAAAACCTCTACACTTTAACTTTTCCTCCCCCCTAATTTTTTTTTTTTTTTTTTTTTTTTTTTTGTGTGTGTGTGTATACCAGGGATTGAACTCAGGGGCACTTAACCACTGAGTCACATCCCCAGCCGTATTTTTGTATTTTATTTAGAGACAGAGTCTCACTGAGTTGTTTAGCACCTCACTTTTGCTGAGGCTGACTTTGAACTTGCCATCCTGCCTGAGCTTCCCAAGCCACTGGGATTATAGGTGTGCGCTACCATGCCTAGCTCAAACTTTAGTTACTGGTATCACAATTTACATATTTTATATGTTACATGTTCATTAACATTATTATAATTGTAGTTATTTTTAATACTTTTTTCTTTTAACTCATACTAGAGTTAATAGTGATTTCATTGACACCATTATGGTATTAGATTTTCTAAATTTGATTATATTCTTACCTTTACAGTAGTTTTTATGCTTTCATATAATTTTCATGTTGTTTATTAGTGTTCTTTTATTTCTACTTAAAGAACTCTCTAGCATTTCTTGTAATACAGGTTTAGTGGTGATAAACTCCCACAACTTTGTTTGCCTGGGAGAGTCTTTACATCTCTTTCATTTCTGAAGGACAGCTTTGCCAGGTATAGTGTTTTTAGTTGTTTTTTGAAATATTGCAGCACTTTGAACATTTCATCCATTCTTTCTTGGCCTGCAAGGTTTCTGCTGAGAAATCCACTAATAGTCTGAGAAACATTCCTTTGTAGTAATAAATTGCTTTTATTTGGCCACTTTTAAAAGTCTCTTTATCTTCAACTTTTGAGAATGTGACTATAATGTATCTCAGTGAAGATTCTTTAATTTAATTGGGATTCTTTTAGCTTCATAGATCTGGATATTCATTTCCCTTTCCAGATTTTGCAAAGCTTTTTGTCATTATTTCTTTAAGTAAGCATTCTGCCTCCTTTCTCTTTGCTGCCTCTGGAACTCTCCTAGTGCATCTATTGGTTTTCTTTATGTGTCTTATAAGTTCTGAAGGTTTTCTTCATTTTTTTCTTAAAATTTGTTTTTAATTTTAATTTTTTCCTTTTGGATAATTTTAAATTACCTGTCTTCAAGCTCATCAATTCTTTTTTCTGCTTGATCCAGTCCTGTGTTAAAGCTTTCTGGAATTTTTTCAATTTAGTCATGTGTTTTTTAGCTCTAGAATTGATTTGGTTCTTTTTTTTTTTTTTTTTTTTAATAGTTTCTATCTCTTTGTTGAACTTGTCATTTGTTTATATATTGTTTTCCAGGTTATATTTAGTTGTATTCTGTTACAGCTCACTAAGCTTCTTTACAGTGCATATTTTGAATTCTTTGTCAGGCAGTTTGCTCAGCTTCATTTATTTGAGCTGGGTTACTGGTGTTCTATTTTGTTCCATTGGTGGTGTCATGTTTCCATGATTATTCGTTGTCCTTATGGCCTTGCATTAGTGTCTGTGCATTTGAAGAAACAGGCACCTCTTCCACTTTTTATAAAGAGTGATTATAGGCTGGTGTCAGCAGGGAAAATTCTTCATCAGTCAGTCCATCCAGATTCTGGGCAGGCTTTTTGGTGGTATGTGTAGAAGGCTTATTGATAGCATTCTCAAATAAGTTGGTCATCAATTGGGTTGGTTTGGCATCTAGGACCTTAGGAACTGTCCTGGAATCACAGGGCTCATTTCTAGTACAATGGTATGTAGAGGCCATTCCTAGTTCCTGGGTCCACTGGGGTGGGCCTGTCCTGGGTAAACAGGGGTTAGCCTATTGCCTGAGGTCATGGGGAATAGGCTTAAGCCTGGGTCCTTGAGGATGGGTGTTTTAGTCAATTTTTTCATGCATGTGACTAAAAGATCTGACCAGAACAATTTTAAACGAGGAAAAGTTTAAAGACTCACGGTTTCAGAGGTCTTAGTCCATAGAAGGCTGACTCCATTCCTCAGGGCTCAAGGTGAGGCAAGAGTGGCGGAAGAGTGTGGGAGAAGGAACCAGCTCACATGATGATCAGAAAACACAGAGAGAGGTCTTGCTAGATACAAATATATATACCAAAGCCACACCCCAATTTCCACCTCCTCTAACTACACCCTACCACTTCAGTTACCAGTTAATTCCTATCAGGGTATTAATTCACTGATTAGGTTAAGACTCTCACAACCCATACATTTCTAATTTGAACTTTCTTGCATTATCTCACACGTGAGCTTTTGGGGGACACATCACATCTAAACCATAACAATGAACTTGGAGCCTGGATCTGTGGGGTTAGCTCACTAGCATGGTCTACTGGGATGAACCTGGAACCTAGATCTGCTGGATCCTGGGGCTATGGGAAACTAGCCTGCTACTGGGTTGGGCCTGAATCCACAGGGCTGATCTAGAGCCTGGATCCATGGGTGCTAGCCTGGTGCCTGGGTCTTTGGAGGCCAGCCAGGTGCTGTGCATAACTGGAAACTGGATGTACAAATTCCAGCCTGGGGGTTGGGTCTACAGTGTAGTCCATTGGTGCCAGTCCAGCACTGGGGTCTATTGAGATAAGCCTGGACACTGGATCTGCTGTCGTATGGGGTAGCATTATGGAATTGGGTGGGTTTAGAGGCTTTATCTTATGGTGCTGGTTTGGAATTTAGCTTCATGGATGTTGGCCTGGTGCTTTGGGCCTTGAGAGCTGGCCTGGATTCTGGGGCTATGAGGGTTGCCTTGGTCTCCGATTTCACGGGAGTGAACCTGGTATTGACATTCATGGTAAACTTGGGTCTCACTTCATTCTCCTTTCCCCACATGGATGGTATCTCTCTCCATATGGTGCTGTCTGGACTTGGGGGAGAGATGACATGGATAATGTAAAGCTATCCCTTCTCCACTCTTTAGTATGTCTTTTCTTATTTTGTGCTACATTGAGGTGCTATGATCTCTTACCTGGCTTCCTTAGTTCATGTGAAGATATTCTTTGCATGGATAGTTGTTTAAATTGAAGTTTCTTTGAGGGGACAAGAACTGAAAAGTCCTTTCTGCCATCTTGCTGATATCACTCCTCCATATCACATTTTAATTGACATACTCATGTATATGTCTTTTCCTTTGGTCTCTGAGTGCCTCTGGGTCAGTATTTTCCATGTCTAGCCCAGTGCCCATCCATAATAGGTCTCCAATGTATTTGTTGAATTAAATTGGTTGATTTTGTTTATTAGAGCTTTGAATTATAAATGCCATACTTTTAGGTTATATTTTTTACTGCTGTCCTTGAATAACAGAAGATTTGATTTTGTTTTATTTTAAAATGCTATAATTTACTCCAATTTTCAGATTTCCACATGATGTGTTCAGGTCACAATCAGATATCTTAAGGAGTATGGGAATAACATTGTTTGATATCACAGTTCTGTTTTTATAAAAACTTAAAGAGACTTTTACTCCTTTAAGTGTGAATTATTAACTGATATTAAAAATGTGATGTGAACCTCTGTGCCTATGATCAGTATCCAATGTGTGAAAAATCATTTGCTTAGGTAAGTATTTACAATGTGACAAATAAGTTCCCTGTTAAAACAAGGAAACAACCAAAATAGAAAAACAAAACCAAAAACCAGCCTATTCACACATTCTTAAACTTATAGAACATCTCTACTTTCTCATGAAAAAAAATTTTGAGTCAATTTTCTTGGCTCACATTCATTGAATTATAAAACTGGGCATCCATATCAATCTTACTTTTTTATCAAGGATACAAGGATATCCTGAGAGGTATGAGTTTGTGATTTTAATACAAAGGAAAGATGCTAGTAATTTAGCTGGCTCCTGAAATTGATCTGACTTCTTAATAATGCAGAAAGATAAATAGGATATTCATGAAGATAATAAAAATATAATTGTTACTTCAGCATTAGGGTCTAATAATATGATGTGGAAAGAGGACACCCTGGGGTTTTATTCTTGCTTGTCCCCTGACTAGATGTTGTCTAAGGACAACTTCTAGAATCTTTGAGCCTTTTTTTCCCTGTTTGTGAAATGAGGCTACTCAAAATTTTCATACAATGTTTCTATGATGCATAAATGAATACAGAATATGTTGATATAACTGTAAGGTACAAGTAACTGTAAGGTGTAAGTTTCCAGATAGAAAAGATTGTTATAAAGGGCAGGTCATCTGGATTGTTGATTACTTCTAGAAAACTTTCAAGTCAGTTCTTTGAAAATAAGTAAGCACAGATTCATTGTAGAAGGTTACATTTTCACTTCCATGTGACTTCTTTTCTTCCTACCCCTTGTTCTATAGTGGGGCTTATTAAGTTGCTTGAATTTAAAACATTTACCATAAGCCCTCTGTTGAGGAACTGTGGGAGTCAGAGGCAAATTATAATAGTTGTTTTTAGGATATTTGCTTAATACATATTTTCAGGAACAAAATGAACTTAGAATTTTATTGAGTACCATTTTATATCCTTTCATATAATTTTTTCCTTCACAGATATTTCTAAACTTTTAGAAGTTACCATTTACTGATTTTAAGTAATTCAACTTTGGACAACTTTATTGTGTAGATAGTAATAATATACATGCCTTATTTTACTTTTAGAATTTAGAAGAATGTTGTCTCTGTGGTTAAATATAATGATGGTTATATAACACAGTGTTTCCCATTTTTAAAAAACTTTGGCTATCAGAAAATTCAAAGCTCAACTTTCAGTTGTGGTGACTATTTGAACCAGTGTCAGCGTTTAAAAGATTAGACTACTGGCATCAGAACCACCTGGAGCGTTTGTTCATATGAACTCTGGTCCTTGCCCCAGATCTACTGATGTAGAATATTTGGATTTTAGAACTGTAAATCTATACCTTAGACTGAACACTGTTTAAGGGATACTACGGTATGAAAATTATTGGCTTAAGGTTTCAGATTCTTGATTCTTCCTCTCTTTACATGAATTTTGATGTTCTCTTTCTATTTTAATAGCTATATTGTCCATCTTATATAAACTACCCATAAAGTTCTTGGAAGTTGGTAGGACAAAATAATTTTAAAATGCTCATTTTGAAGAGATTGTAAGAACTAAGACACAGTCAGAGTAAAGAGAACAGTTTCTGCTAGTTACCTTGTTTTGTCTTTCCTGAGCTTTAAGGGCTACAAATCAGCTCTTGCATTGAAGGAGGCAGGAAGGAGAATTTATTGATAGCTGGGACGAGCTATCTAATATTTAACCCTTCTTTGTGGTAGGAGTGAGGATGCGTATGCTAGAAAAGGGACCTGGAGATCTGTAGAATTCATGATTAACAGAGTGTTAGAAGCCCTGTCCTGATTTCTTTTCTTTTTCAACTTTTATATATCTATCTCTAGTTTGATTATAAGAACTTTTCTTATAAAGGGGCAGCTACTGATCCTATGGAAGAGAAGAGAAATGAGTCATGTTGGAATTAGTAGATTTTGACCAGGAAACAACCCGTTGTGGCTGGTGGAGGCAAGAGAGAGTGGTTTCACCTGTGAGAATAGTGGGAAGAGCCTGGCCACTCGGTCTGGCTGGGATCAGAGTAGTTGGTGAACAGGGAAACTAGAGCATGGAAATAGACTGGCAGAACCAACTCTGCTAACTCTTGAAAAGACCTGTGGGGTCTGTCTGGAGGTTAGCTGAGCTGCCAGATGTCACAGTAGCTGAGTAGGACAACAAGCTAACCCAAAAGTCAGTCAAACCTGTAATCACTTACTGTGATACAGCAGCAAGAGGCTAAGCTGGAGAAAACACTGACTTCCACCATTCCGGGTTACCCTGTGGGCTGGTGCAGCAGTTAAGGTCAGATAGGTCAAAAAAGACAGGCACCCATCTGACTGCCCGGGAACCCTGAACAAAAGAATTCTATGGTTTTATGGGTCCAGGGACCAGAGAAAGGACGAGAAGCAAAGAAATACTAAGTATTGAATCTGAATGGAAAAAAAAAAATCTTTTTTCCCTACCTTGATGGGGATATCTTGGCAAAGTTCCCTGAGACCAAGGCCTAGTGACCAAAGATTCAAGATAAAGAGGCCTCAGAAAAAGATGCCTGAGCTAGGGATGCAGGGATGCAGAAGAGCATGACCAGGCAAGGGGGGATCAGTCCTTGACTGCGACACCCTGCAGAGACTGCAGTATGTTGTTTGTGCACCAGGTCTGGAATGGGGAGGGCAGCTTTCTTTTGTGAGTTCCGCCCAGGTAAAGTCTTTGTAATTGTTTATGGTCAAGTCTGAAAAATCACAGGTAGGATGTGGGCCAAGAGCCAGATTCCTCAAGGACTTCAGTGGGACATTGACTCTCATTAGGACAGTGTTCAGAGAACCTGTACTGAGCCAGGCTGTCTCAGGGATAAATAGTTATGTCAGCAACTAAAGGGCATTTAGTAGGGCCTGTAGTGTATGTAGCTGGTGGTGAATACGGGGTTGCTATTATCACCATTAGAACATTCAGGTTGGTACTAATTGAGGAAGCACCACTGGGGAAGATAGCTCTGTAGCTGTCTCAGCTTTTTGATGATCATGGGTTTGCATGAGGTAGATGACATAAAATTCATAGAATGAGATTGGAAGTAGGGGTAGAATTCAGTGCTGAATCAAAGTGTAGAATTACACATAGATTTTACTGCCTTTTTCTTTAAATGCTTGTATTGTTTCTGCCCTTCTGCCTTGCGTATTGCACTCCCTAACCCCCACATCTGCACTCATCTTTCAACATCTGACCCAGATGACGTCAGGGAGTCCATGTGGCATAGGGGACTGACTATAGGATAGGAAAACTTCAGCCCAGGAATTCTAAATCTTCAGGGAGTTCTCATCCTTCTAAGGTCTGTGAGCAGGGCAGACACTGCTCATTGATTGCAGAATTTTTCCTTTAGAGCTCATGCAGCTGCAGAATCCCAAGGCAGCGCCTCAGTAAACTGCTTCCAACCAGTGAAGTGCATGCAGAAGAAAAATCGTATTGCCATGGTGACCTTCAGCCTTTCATTTCTCCCGGTCAGAAGCAACCTCTCCTTCTTCTATTCTTTTTAAAAATGGTTTTTCATTAATTATTGAGTACATATAAAATATTTATAAAGTGTAAGTAGGATACAAAGGATCACACAACCTGAAACACCTGTGTATCTACCATCCACTTTAAACGAAAGAACATGAGTGTAGCCTTAGAAGTCTCCTGTGGCCTCTCCCCTGCTTTCTCCCACACTAGAAGTAGCCACTGTCCAGAATGTGGTGTTGTCTTTATCTGTTTGGGCTGCTGTAACAAAGTACCATAAACTGAACTCATAAATAACCAAAATATATTTTTCATAGTTCTGGAAACTGAGAAGTCCAAAAGCAAGGTGGCAGCTTATTTGGCATATGGAAGGGCACACTTCCTAGTTCACAAATGGAGTTTTCTCACTGTGTCTTCACATGGTGGAAGGGGCAATGCAGTTCTCTGGCCTCACCTCCTAATATGATTACCACAGGGGTTAGGATTTCTACATACTAATTTTGGAGGTGCACCAACATTCAGACCATATCAGGTGTTCATATTATTCTTGCCTTATATTTTTATTACACACACATGTCTTTAAACAGTATGCAGTTTAGTTTTGAATGTTTTTGGACTTAGTATAAACAGCATTGCATTGTACATATGCTTTTGAGACTTAACTTTTTCATTCTAATGAAAATTGGATGAGATTCTTATGTGAATATGTATAATTGATTAATTTCTGCAACTGTATAGTATTCCACTATATTCATATATTAAATGTATTTATTCATTCCACCTCTTATGGACACTTGCATGATTCTCATTTTGGGTTATTAAGAAAAATATTGTTATGAATCTTCTTGGATGTGCCTTCAGGGTTTATACCTCCTATTGACTTGCTAGGTCACAGGATATGAAACTGCTCAGCTTTATTGGAAAATACCAAATTGTTTTCCAGATTGGTTATATTAATGTACACATCTGCCATCAGTAAGTAGTGATGATTTGGGTGAGGACAATCATGATGATGATAGCTCATTCACATAGCATTCACGGCATACCAAGTGCTACGCTAAGCATTCAATATACATGAACTCATTTAATTCTTACATGAATCCTGAATGTTCTGTTTGCTTCACATCCTTGCAACACCCAAAACTCTCTGACTTTTGAATTTTTGCCTGTCTGGTGGATGTGAAATGTTACTCTATTGTGATTTTATTTTGTATTTTTCTGAGCATCTCTTTATGTGGCTGTGTAGTGCCTACCAACATTTTCCCCCAATTTTAAAATTGGGCTACTTTTCTTATTGATCTTTACATCCTAACAACTTTCTACTATAAAAACTCTTTTTATTGTAATTTATGTCCTGTTTTGTTTCTTCAGTTCAACTGCAAACTCTATAAGAAACTGACAGTGTCTTAGATATTGGTGTTTTCACAGAGCCAAGTACTATGAATAGAACCTAGTAATTGTATAAGAATATTCATCTAATGAAATAATTGGAGAGGGCAAAATTTTGCCTTGTAAAATGGTGATCTTGCCCCTCACCTCAACCTTAGACATATTCTCTAGAGGTAAGTGGAAAACCTGGCAGGGGTGTTGTAAAGGAATTCCTATATTAAGTTGAACTACATAACTTAAGTTTTCTCTAACTCCATACTTTCTCAACCTCTGAAAAAAATCTGACTTATCCAGAAAAGTTCCTTTATGTCTTGCTTCTAAGCTTTGACCAACCACTTTCCCTGGACCCATTGGTGATTTTTCTTAAGACACATACATGTACACACACACAGACACACACACACACACACACACACACACACACACTGCAACTTCATGAGACATAACAAATATATGCAGACAAGTGCATAAATCATAATGTGCATCATGTAGCACCCAAGTCAATTTTTTAATAACCTCTTTTGTGAAAAGGTTGAAGATCAGCCACCCTTATGGATTCAGTCTTGGTACAGACTATGGTCTGTGGGTCAAGTATAGTCAGATGGCTTGGTTTTCTAAATGAAGTTTTACTGAAATACAGTCATGCACATTTGTTTTTGTTTATCTATGTCTGCTTTGCTTTCATGCTACAACTGCAGAGCTAAGTAGCTGCAGCTGAAATTGCATGATCTCTAAAACTCAAAATATTTATTATCTGGCTCTTCATATCAGGAGTTTGCCAACCCCTGCTCTAGGGTTTGACTTGGAAAAACATAAATACCTCTGTATCCTGTGTGAACTTTACCCTCTCAATAAACTAGCCTAATGAACCTCTGTTTGAGAAAAGGAAGTTAAATACTTATAACATTCAAAAATATTAAAGAGAATGATCTATTTTAATGAAATCTTAAGAACAGCCAGAAACTAAACCCAAAGCAAATTATCTCTAAATCTTGACCTCCTTAAGGGTCTGCTGAATTGCATCAACAACATTTTATAACTGGAAGACTGGAGCAACCCAATAATTTTTTAGGTCACAGGGTGTAACTAATTGAATAGAAAAAGAGATCAACATCTTGAGATTATATCCCTAGAGAAGGTAACACCTGAAACAGATTGAGTTTTTTGATTAACTTATTCCTTAGTGAGTAGAGGTTAAACAGCCAAACAGATGAAAAGATCTAGAAGGAAATAGAGTAAAGCACACATCACTCTGTAGTTGACATTTGGAAAGTGCATGTGCAAAACGTGCCTCCCCCACCCCCACCACACATGGGAGATGATGTTTAATCAAAGACAGACCAAAAGGAGATGACCACTGTCCAGGTGTTCTTCACTTGAACACAGAGGATTTGACTTTAATTCTTTTTTACAACTGTCAACTTCCTTGTAGCAAAACCAATTTAGTTTTCTTTGGACAATCTCATAAATGAAAATAAAAAGTAGGGAATAACTTAACTGCCTACAGGGAAAATGAATGTGAAGACAAATGGTTGTATAAAGTTCATTTTTATAAAAATCCAGCTTAAAATCTTTCCTCCAAGCTATTTTTCAGTCTAAAGGTTGCTGGTGCTCAGGAGGAGGTACCTTTTGTTTTGCTTCTTGGAGACAAAGTAAGTTGTAACCCGAGAAAGAGACTTACAATTGAAAGTCTGATTGCATTACCTCATTCATCTCTCTCTTCCAAATTTAAAAAATAATTACATAACAAAAACAGTCTACTTTTCTAATTTGCATTTAAAGAATGCTTGTATGGGGGCCATCAGGTGAGAAACTGTGGACTTTAAACTAGCAGTCTTTCACATATACAAAGAATTATTATTTTTTTCTTTCCCAAAGAAGCAATTCTAGAAATGCAGCTCTTTGGAAATGTAGTCCTTGAAAAAGATGTGCAAACTTAGACTCACAGAGCTTAAGATCAGAAGGAGATCATAGGCCTATACGAAAACTGATGCATGTGCATGGGATTGCATATTCCCTTTATTCTGACTTGCAGGGTGCAAATGATCCTCTGCAGTGAGCTACAATGATTGGAGATAACATTTGTCATCAAACAGATCTGGGCTCAATTCCTAGATACCTCACTTCAAAATCATGTGACCTTGGGGAAGTCATTTGTTCTCTCAGAATCTCATGCACCTTACTTGAAAGATGAAAATAATGCTGACCCCTTCCTTGATGTTGTTTAAGTATTAAATGAAACAATGCATATGGAAATCTTAATATGGATCTCGAGTGTTGTAAAGGAATGAGAGAAAAATCAGGGCAAGGTTCATGTGCCTATTAGAAGTTGCTCCAGGTCTTAGAGATAAAGTCACTTTCTCCTAGTTTAGATGTTAAAAAAACAAAAACGAAAACAACGCCCCCCCCCAAAAAAAAAAAAAAAAACCAAAACAAATAAAACCCTATCATTCTGACTTCTTGGAAATAAGAGCTTCATATGTGTATTTTTTAAGAAAAAATTGACTTGCTCTCACCTGTGTGTATTTAAACACCTGTTATCTTTTAAAAAATGCTATCTATACAAAAAATTGCTATCTGTACAAAAATTCCTATCTGTATTGATTACAATGGATGAATGTAGACAGCACTGAGAACAGGAGTGAAAAAGATGAATGATAATAATAGTTAACATAGTGCTTACTATATGCCAGATGCTATTCATTCATGACTTAATTCCTTTAATCCTCAGAAAATCCCATAAGGTAACAATATTATCTTCATTGTAAAGGAGGGGAAATAGAAACACCAAGAAGTAATGTCTGGGTTTCATAGCCAGGAATGGGCAGACCCAGGACTCCGGGCCAGGTGGTCTGGCTCTTTTTCTGCTCTGGGCATGTCATTGTGTCCTGGGAATTAAGATTTCCCTAGTTTGCCTTGAGTGATGACCTGAGTGGTTGCTGGAACTGCAGCTTTCAGAATCAACTTTTGGGGGCCCTCTGCAGCTCTCCAGACCCTTCCAGAGCTTGGTTATATAAGGTAATGGTTTAGTTCTTAATTACCCCAGGAATTCAGCACCAGAAATGACCCAGGGCTCTGGTTGCATGGGAAGGGGAGAGTTTGTCAGTTTACTTTCCTCTCTAGACTTTTTCACTGGGGGACAAGGGGTAAGGGCTCTTGTGCAACTGATGGAATCTGTTAAAGTGCATTTTAAGGATCCTTGTTTAGATAAGAGTAACTTTTAATATGAAGGAGCTGCTTGAAATTATCATAAAATAAATGGTAGTCTTTCAAGAGCTAGTCTAATGATTAACTAAGTCCCCTTCACCACCTTCAGGGCCTACCCACTGGTCACTTGGCCTTTTTGCTTTTATTTATTTTTTATGACAATCATCAAAAAAAGATAAGTGAATGTCTTTTTCATAGAATTCTTGGCCTTTTCCCTTGGGAGTAATTTTTCTTTCCAATTAAATTTTGGAGGACTGTTTAGAGATGAGTAGAATATAGGCAAGAATGTTAGGATATGAGAAAAACATTCAGGTACTGGTATTTAAGGGAACCCCTTAGGGACACTGCTTACCAAATATCTCTTAGATGGGTCAAATAGGTGTTCAATCCAGCTTTAGAGTTTTAAGGGATTCTAAAGATATTTGTCCTCATTTTGTAACTAAGGAAGATGAAGAGAAGCAGCTTGTGACAGAGTTGGGACTAGAAACAAGACCTCCTGATTCCTATGCCTCTATCTCTATTTTTTTTTAACACTGTTTGCTGGGAAGACCAAAAAGTCACCGAAAAGAGATAGCCCCCAGAATTCTACCTTGGCTCAGAGATGCAGCCCTAACGTGCCATTTGTCTAAAATTTGCATTCTGCCTTAAAAAGATCCTGTAAGTTAGAAACTTTTTTCTAAGTTTTATGCAGTTAAAGGAAAATATAGCCTCTCCTATATATAAAATGCGGCAATATACAGTGCTCTTAATTTGTCATTATTGTTTAGGATTCATATTTATGAATTTAAACTACTCCTCCCCACAAAATTTACCATTCATAAAGGTGATTTTCCCTTCCCTTCATTCACTTTTGTCTAATCCAAAGTACTTATATTCCCTGCCCATGCTCCCTGGCCTTATTGTGAGTTAGCATCTGCATATCATTTGACTTTTGGTTTTTTTGGGATTGGCTTATTTCACTTAGCATGATAGTCTCCAGCTCTATCCATTTGCCAGTAAATACCATAACTTTATTTTTTTATGACTCAGTAATATTCCACTGCACATATATATATACACACACACACATCATATTTTCTTTATCCGTTCATCTGTTGAAGGGCACCTAGGTTGGTTCCATCGTTCAGCTATTGTGAGTTGAGCTGCTACAAACATTGATGTGGCCTTTTCACTACAGTATGCTGATTTTAAGTCCTTTGGGCATATACCAAGCAGTGGGATAATGGTCAAATGGTAGTTCTATTCCAAGTTTTCTGAGGAATCTCCATACTGCTTTCCAGATTGTTTGCACCAGTTTGCAGTTCCACCAGCAATGTATGAGTGTACGCTTTCCCCACATCCCCTCCAACATCTATTGTTACTTGTATTCTTGATAATTGTCATTCTGACTGGAGTGAGATGAAATCTCAGTGTAATTTTAATTTCTCTAATTGCAAGAGATGTTGAACATTTTTTTGTACATTTGTTGGTTGTTCATATTTCTTCTTCTGTGAAGTGTCTGTTCAGTTCCTTTGCCCATTTATTTTTGAGTACTTTGTATATCCTGGATATTAATGCTCTATCTGGGTTGCAGGTGGCAAAGATTTTCTCCCATTCTGTAGGTTCTCCACCTTCTTGATTGTTTCCTTTGCTGTGTGAAGAAGCTTTTTAATTTGATTCCATCCCATTTATTGATTCTTGATTTTATTTCTTGTGCTGTAGGAGTCTTGTTGAGGAAGTCTGTTTCTAAGCCAACATGATGGAGATTTGGGCCTACTTTTTCTTCTGGTAGGTGCAGGGTCTCTGGTCTAATGCCTAGTTCCTTGGTTCACTTTGAGTTGGGTTTTGTGCAGCATGAAAGAAGGTCTAATTTCATTTGCTACACATGGATTTCCAGTTTTCCCAGCCCCATTTGTTGAAGAGGCTGTCTTTTCTCCAATGTATGTTTATAGTGCCTTTGTTTAGTTTGAGATAACTATTTATGTGGATTTGTCTCTGTGTCTTCTATTTTGTACCACTGGTCCCCATGTCTGTTTTTGTGACAACACCATGCTGTTTTTGTTACTATAGTTCTAAGTCTTCACTTATATTAGTATTTCCCATTCACCAGTTGTGATCCACTATCTTAATCATCACTTCAGGAATGTTCTCTGCTGTCCTTGATCATGAGGTTGCTTCACAAGACAATGCTTACCATTCTGAAAACTTCCTTTATCTTCCTCTTTGTCACAGAAAGGAGTTTTGGCGAATTTAAATACTGTGGTGACAAATGAGAGTGGATGTATGCTCGAGTTTTTGCTGGGATTTTAAAGCACTTGAAGACAAGTGAGTCAGCAAGGCAGATAGTGTAATTAAGTCAACATACATAAAAATGAACGATTGTAGCAGTCTAGCCCTAGAACATAGTATTGCCTTCTGCCACCATAAAGATTAAAACTGAGATGAAGTCCAGAGAAGACAGCTTCCATAAGATACCTTTCCTGATGATCTAGGACCACCTCCTCTTCTCGAGGTTGCATGGAGTAGTAGGAAGAACATCAGAAGATGGAGGTTCGTGGGACCTCTGGCTTCCACCCTGAGATTTGAGGCAGATGATGTTACTTCTGCCTGAAGTTCTGCCTATGAAAACTTGGCTAATGGTTTCAACCAATGGTTGTCAGCCCCAGCTAAGCATCCTAATCAGTTGGAGAACTTTTGTTTTTCCCACATCTTATTATAAAGTTTTAAGACATAGAGACTGTTGGAAGAATTTTATAGTGAACTCCCCCTACCTAGGGAGGGTGAAGAAGGGAAATTATCTTTTCAATTTGTATACTTGTATTATTTCAGATTTGTTGTTTTAACGGGGAGTAGGCATGACTATCTCCATTACTAAAAAATGCATCCCATCAAAACAAAACAAATATACATACACCTACCTCCCAGGTCTCCAACCTCCAAAGATTGTGGTAGAGTTAGTGTGGATGGAGTTTCTACATTTTTAAAAGTGTAGCCAGGATTGAGAACACCAGACTACAGGTCTCCAAAATGCCATTGAGGCTTAGTGTTCTGAGTGCCAGGAGTTCTCCTTTATTGCCAGCCTGGAACTTCCTCTATGGCAAATTGCCTCTTCTAGCTTCTTCTTGATGGGTTGCAGGTCCTTCCCTGTTCATCCTGGGCAGGCAGTTCCATGATGCTGTTGGCATAACTGAACTTGCAGGCAGGAGAAGGAATTTCCCTGTGTAGGTGGAGAAAACCCCAGGTTCACATGAAGCAGTCTTACTTCTTGGCAATCTCATTTGTATTCTTATCTTTTTTACAAAGGCAGCCATTTCAAACCTCCATCCTTAAGCCTTAAAACCACCTCCTTTGCCTTTCTCAGCAGATACGTTCCTAGGTGTGCCTTACACCAAAGCATCGAGCCTCTCCTCCTTTGAGGTACATTTCTCAGCCACATGGCCACTCATCTTGGTCCCCATTTGGTGACACATACATATTAGGCGCTTGATAGGTCGGTTCTAGATATTTGTCCCCCTGTATCAGTGATCTATGCAATGTGGATTTTTTGGTATCCTTGGTGGGACGTTTGTGTCCCACAAAGACTATTTGTATTTGGTCCTTCAAAAACTTAATATTTTTAGTTATACATTCAAAAACCTAGTTTTTCCTTTAGCTTTCAATTTCAAAACCATATTTTTAATTTTATTTATAAATGGTAATTGACCACTTACAATGAATATGTTAGTTACTGTTGGACTTCACTTAGATAATTAAATTCCCCTAAACATTTTAATTAATTAATAATTTTAATATTCTCCTTTTAGGACTTTATTTACCTATCAAAATCTTCCTAATTCTTATAAATCCAGTAAATTAATACATGAACACAGTAAAACTTATGTTTTCCTAAATATTCCAGTGTGCTAACAAATTTATCAGAATGCTAACAAAACTTTTAAACTGAAATCACAAGTTTCAATTAATCATGCAATTTACATTAGAATCCCATTGCTCATTAATTAACTATTCTGACATGCCAAACTCTCTTAAACATTATAAACACTTTATCAAAAATAAAAATATTGATAAGACTGACTTGATTTATAACATGATTTCCATGTGTTTCTAAGCTCTCCCAGGCCTGACACATATTTATACGCTGAGGAAGCAATTCTCAACTGCAGAACTCTTTTACTAGTTCTTGAGGTTGGGAGCTACAGATATCCAGGTGGGTTTTTCTTACACCCACCAGGGTTATATAAAACTTTCTTCCACAGATTCTGTGCCAGTGAGGTCACCAAATTCACATGTCCACGTGGGATGGTCCTACAGTCTTCTTGCTTTGGATTCTGGTTATACTTTTTCTAGTCTGATTGAGGTCTGTGATCATCCATCCAGATTACTTCACTATTAAATTGTACTTAATTAATCTATTTACTGCTTGATTATTATTTTTTTTTGCCACAATCTTTTCAAGTATTTAATAAAGTCTTATTACATTGTGTTAATTCCAATGCCAGTTAATAATTATTTTGTCACAAAGGGCTCCTTTCATCATCCCTTCCTTGGATGTATGTTTTGGAAGACTATTAAAAATGACAGCATTTAATGAATGTTAATTAATCTGTGATCGCTTTCTTTTGGTTAACAAAAGAGAAATTTAACTGCCTATGAGCGTTTCTTATCAGCATGAGATAATCAGTACTACCAAATGGGTTGATGTAATTCTAGTCAAAAAGAAATAAATCATTTCTGTTCATGTACAGCCTGATCAGAGGTGAATGTATAAAAATTCTTGTAGGCTCATTGGCAGACTGGAGATGGTTCTAAGATCAGTTTGAAGACTACAACCCAATCTTATCGTTGGTCTGTCTTCCCTCCTTTCTCACAGACTGTCTCATCCATTCTCTCCATCTTTGTGGTGCCTTCCTTATTCGTTGCCTTCTCCTATGTCTCTTTTCTCCACCCTTCACTGTTCTCTACTCTTTGGTCCATGGGCATCTCACATCTTGCTTATGTTAAAAGAAACCTGAACTTGACTTTTCTCCTCCCTCTAACAGTCATCTGACACGTGGACTCCCAACGACCTATCAAACTTTTTGAATGTGGCCCATGGAAAGTACCTATTCTTTCTCTGTTTACTCCGAAGAACATGGCTTCTTTTCCTCTTCTCTACTCTTCCCTATTGAAGGTCACCTGATTATAATTAAATGCCATGGATCCCTTGGGGCATTTCCTGGTCTGCTGCCATTTTGGGAGTCTGCTTCTTTGGTTTTTGTGCCACAGCATTTCTTTTCTTTTCTTTTTTTTTCATTGTTGGTAATATTTTTTAAGACAATACAATGGTTCCAGGAATATTTAAAAAAACATAACAAGAGCAAAATATGGAAGAATATGATTTTCACACTTTTCTTGGCCAGTTTAGTTCCCAGTTCGAAAGGGAAAACTAAAAATGAAATGTTAGCAACAAAAATAAAAGAAACAAGTTAAAAAACAAAGGTGACCTTCAGGAAAGAAGTAAATTTCTAAGAGGATAAATCAAAACTGACTGACCCAAATGTCCAAGTCTTATATTGGTGGACAGGCTAGAAGTTAAGGTCACCTGTGCTCTACCTAAGCCCACGTATGGTGCAGTGTGACAGCATGCATTCCCAGAGCTCAGTGGTGGAGCCTGGCCAAGGCCAGTAACGCACAATCCCAATATGAGCATCTTCTACCAACTGTATTAAAAGGTGTGGACCAAACTGAACAATGGTGCCACAGCATTTCTGCCCTCTCTTTTCTTCTCTGACCAGTCCTTAGTCACTTTATGTAACTGAGGGAGCATAATGAAGGATACAGGTTTGGAGTCATACATACAGGGTTTGAGTCTCAGCTCTGTCCTCACTACCTATGTGACCTGGGACAAATGTCGAACTTTGCTGAGCTTCAGTTTCCTCATCTGTAAAGTGGGAATAAGAACATCTTATGAGTTGTCGTAAGGATAGTCAATGTGTAGTTACACTGTCTTTTACAGTGATGGGTATTCTACAGACTCTCTTCACTTTGTAGTCAGTAATAATTTGAGTATTCTTCAAGGCTTACTGAGGCATCCTTGGTAATAAAGCAGTCAGCTTTCATTCTGTCTAGTGATCTACAACTTGTGTCAGGCTCCTCTATTTCTGAACCTCCAGACTCATATTTCTACCAGTATGCTAATTTTCTTCACTTAAATATCTCATTGACCCAAGATTCAATATTATTTAAGTGGTACTTGGTTAATAAATTCTCCGTTTTTACAGGGGCTCTGAGGTTTGGGTCTCTCTCTCCCTCTCTCCCTCCTTTCCTTCTCTCTTCTTTCCACCCAACCAGTGCTCATGGAGCACTCTGTTACGGTCCATCCCCTGTGCTGTGCACTTAGGGTATGACGAGGAGCAAGGCAAAGGCAGTCGGAAACCTGAGGTGAGGCTCAGTTTTAAGGTAGGGTGGTGGGCGCTATGATGGTGGGAATGAAGAGTACAGTGGAGACATTTCAGACGGTCCCCTTCAGAGTTGGGGTGAGGTAGTAGGCCACCTTTTAATTTCTTATCTCACTCCAAGCTTCTCCATTTCCAGCAGATCCTCTAAGTTCTATTCACGAAATATCTTACTTCATCCCTTCTTCTTCATTCCACCACAACTGTTTATTTGATCTGAATATTCCAGGAGCACTAGTTTTGGCCAGATATTCCTAAGAGTTGTCCACATCTAACTTTAGTCAATCCATTTCCATCCATTTTCTAAGCATCTGCCAAGTTCACTTCCTGAAGCACAAATCTGATTATCTCTTTGCTTTGCTTAAAAATCCTTATTAGCTACACCAATCAGGAGTCCATATAGGAAACAGAAGTCACTCTTGGGTATCTTGATGAGAAAGTATTTAATCTGGGGCATTGGGCAGCCTAAAAGGGGAGGATTAGAGGAACAGGCACAAGAATGAAGCGCCAAGTTTCTACCTCCAAGGTCTCCAGTGAAAATCTGGAGTTCAAGAACTACTCTTGGGTCAGAAAGCCAATGATACTACTGCCCTACCCCTGCCTTCCCTCACTCAGAAAGATGAAGGGCCCTGGAATATGCTACAGAGAAACTTCAGATCTCTATGATCTTACTTGTCAAAGTGGAAAACAGATTAAAAAGGTCAGGAAGATTCTCTCATTTCTATCTTCCAAATCTCATCTAAAGGCATCTAATTTATGAAATCGACTCCGCCTTCAGAGTCCTAGCTTCAAGGAGTTCAGTGGATGTAGGTTTTAGCTTTCCAATGTCTCTTTAGGAAAGGAGACTAGAAGGAGCAAGGAATTGATGGTGAATGTCCCACAGCCTCCATCCCTCTGGGCTCTCTGCTGCCTGTACGGAATGCAATCTAGTATTCCAGGCTATGTACACTTTGTCACTTCCCATTGTAGTTTTCTTAACCCCTTATCTTTCTTTGTCTACAACAGTCTGCTGCTGATTGATGCTAGATGTATATTTGTTGAATGCATGAATGAACAGAGGAGTCCACTCCTGACCCACTTCTTTCCTTCCCCTCTGGCCATAACCTTAGCAGGAATGACTGGCCCCAACTTCCACTATCTGCTCAAATTCTGCTCCTTCTCTAAGGACCAGCCAAATCTCCCCTCCTTAGAGCATCTTCCAAAGCCCCCTGGGAACCCTCCTGGTTCCCCTCCAGTTCCTCGCTGCCTTTTGTGCTTGCATCTTAGAACTTACCACTCTCTACCAGTGTTAGGTATAGCTATGTAAGTCGTACATTTTTACTGCCATTTTGTCGACTTCTGGGAAGCAGTGACAGTTTGCTTTGCTGGTGTTTCTCCCCTCTCCACATCCTCCTCCTTTTCTCCAAACACAATGCTTTTCTTCTTGATATGTTTCCCTCCCTTTTATTTTCCTATAACTGTAGTTGAAATTTAATGATTTATAGATGTTAAATCCTTTGTATCTATTTCTCTCCTGTCCCCACTTCTGCATATGGCCCCACATGTTATTTTGTCCCCTCTACTTGTTTCCTGTTTTCGTTCTAGGCAGTAATACAAAATAAATCTAAAAGGGGTGGAGCCTTAGGAGGAGAGAGGAAGAATTCTTTTAAGTTTCTTTTTATTTATTTGTTTTTTGGTGAAACCACAGTCTGTCCACTGTGTTCTAGTTGGGCCTTGGCAGTGGAAGCTGTACCTTGTAGTCCTCTAATATTCATAGTTTGTGGGTTTGTGAAAACAGTGCTGCGTGATTCGTCTGTGTACTTGTTATGGTGAATCTTTTAGGACTTGATTTTACTTAGGTGGGGTATACCACCTCTTCCTCCTCTAAGCTTCCCTTCTTCCTCTTCTCTTCTCTCATTCCCGCTCCCTCCCCCTCTTTTACAGCCCTTTGTTTTCCAGATGGATCTACTCCATGAGACAACTGAAATTCATAAAAAGGCTACTTCAACTTCAGGGAATTTTTAAAAAAATTTGAAGTAGGCTTTATTTTTCAGAGCAGAAAATTTAGCAGACAGTACAGAGAGTTTTGTATAACACCCTCCTCCACACATGCCCAGCCCTGCCACTGCCAACACCCCCCCATCAGAGTGGTCCATACGTGACACCTGATGAACCTACAGCAACACCCAATCATCACCCAGAGACCATGGTTTACATTAGGCTTCACTCTTGGTGTTGGACATTCTGAGTTTGGACAAATTTCTAAAGACGTATCTACCATTGTAGCAACAAACACAGTATTTTCATGTGCTCTTTAATTCCTCTGTGTTCTGCCTGTTCATCCCTCCCTCTTCCCTGACTCCTGGCAACCACTGCTCTTTATATTGTTTTCGCAATCTTGCCTTTTTCAGAATTTCATATTGTTGGAATCATACAATGTATAACCTTTTCAGATTGAGATCTTTCATTTGGTAATATAAATTTAAGGTTCCCACATGTCTTTTAATGGCTTGATAGCTCATATCTTTTTAGTGCCAAATAATATTATATTATCTGGATGCACCACATTTTATTTATTCCTCCCCTATGGAAGGTCACCTTGGTTACTTCCAAGTTTGGGCAATTATGAATAGAGTTGCTGTAAATATTCACATGCCGATTTTTGTGGACTTAAGTTTTCAACTCGTTCAGGTAAATAACAAGGAGCGTGATTGCTAAACCATATGGAAAAGTAAGTTTAGCTTTGTGAGAAACTGCCAAACTGTCTTCCAGAGTGTTTGTGCCATTTTGCATTTCTCCCATCAATGCAGATTTATTTTTGTTAGAGGTTCAAAGGACTTCTTAAAAATTCATAAAAGGAAAAATCTGTCCCTACAAAGGTGGAAAGTGTTCAGTGTATGACCTAGTTTCATCTTACCAAAATATAAGCATGTCACAATCCTTTAAAATGCTCGATCTGCTTTTCCCTCTTAGCTCAAATGATAGAACTGGAGATGGGCTGCAAAGAATGAGGGGAATTCTATAGCAGGGGCAAATGGGAAAATCACCCTGTGTCACTCATGTAGCTTATCCTTGGTTTTCTGCTTGTGGGTCAGCAATGCTGGAGGAATGGGGGAAGCAGGTGTTCTTCTGCCCCACCCTCCAGGTAATTTGGTCAGGTCCCTGCAATTGTTTGGGTGGACTTCTTTTCTGGTTTGGGTTTAGCCAGTCCACAGGGAGAGTATTTCTTTAGATACTAATGTTTTGCAGTTGTATGCAGAGGAGTTTTATTCTAGTTCTTCAGAAGCATTGTAGCCACTTTTCTCTGAGGTAGGAACAGTGGTAGAGGAAATTGCATGATCCTGAGGCTAATGTGAAGAGTTCAGTGTATACCCCAGGTCTTGCCCTATTTCCTCAATACATACCCCTGCCTATAATGGTGCCTGTGGGTTGGAGCAAGCCACTGGGCTGCCCAGCAATACCCACTGCGAGTAGGAGCCCCACTCTCTACCCTGACATTCTGCATTCAGGACTCTTTTCCCTCCAAACTTAAATGCTGGTGAAATTTCTCCAAGAAGTCCTTTCAGCCAGAGAGAATCAATATCTTTTCTTCCACCAAGCAATTCAAAGCAGAAAGTATGTTTGGAATGCTTTATTATCCCCAAGGTGCCTCAATTAGAGGGGTTAGCATTAAAAACCAGGAGTTTCAGAGGATGAATCCTTATAAATTAATGCCTGTGGTGTTTTATAATAAATCTTGAGAAGGAAGATTTTCATATTTAAGATTTTAAAAATTAGTTAATTAGAAATCAGCTCAGAGACTTTTTTTTTTCTTTCTTTTTTCTTTTTCTTTTTTTTTTTTTTTTCCTTAATACTATGAGCCAAGGGTTTTTTCTTTTGGGCCAATCATATTCAAAACAACTCCACAAATAGGCATGAGTATTCCTATGTGCCAGGCATCATAATATGCTGAGTTTGGAAAGGTAAGATACTTTCCCATCGCTCAGAAGACACAGAGTCTATCTAGTAAGAGTCTGATACACAGAGAAGCCTTGTATTTTTATAACCATTTATTTAAGTGCTTCCAGGGAGGGTTGTCTCTGGGGAAACTAAGATGAATAAAAGTCAGACTGGAACTTCCCTGAAGGAAGTGCATAATCAGCCGGTTATGATACTGTGTAATCAGTGCCAAGGCTTGGAGATGGTTAGCTCTATTGGGATGTAAGGAGGGTGTGTCAGCCAGTGCTTCAAAAGGGAGGGGGAAGTTTGAGTTGGTCCTTGGAGAATGAATAAGAATGCACAAGGGGGTATACAGGGAAAGCCTGTGCCAGATCCCTGGAGTTTTAAGCAGCTCGGTGAGTTCTGGAACTCCGAGTTTTAGGACATGGATGGATGAGAGGATGCACATGGGGAGTGACAGCAAGAGGCAAAGTCGGAGAGCAGTCATGGGGCTCTTGTGATAGGGTAAGAATCACCCTTCATCCTGAAGAGTCTGCGGTAGGAGAAGGCAAGGTGGTGTCTTTATTGAAAACCCCCCTCCGCCCAGGGAACAGTGCCAAGGGTGGATAAGAAAGGGCAGGGAGGCTACTTCTGATACTGTCACATTAACCCTGGGAGAACTGGCAGCGAGACTGGGGCAGTGGAGGTGCAGTGAGGAGAGAAGGAAGAAAGGAGTGTTTAGGAGGTGATGTGGACAGAACCGGTTGACGTAAGATAATACTGAGGTTTCAGGCTTTCCTATAAAGTGATTGGGACAGTTGCCATGTAAAGGTTCAACAAGTATTTTCTTTGGGCAATGGAGTACATAGCGATGATTGAAATAGGGAAAAGGAAAGCCAGAGGAAGAACAGGTTTGGGAGACAAAGCTGGGGTCTTGGGTCTATGGTGTTTATCTCTTTAAAAAGCCAGGCCACCTCTTTCCTGTTAATGACAAATAAATTCATATGCCTGTTTGGTAGCTTGGCATGTGATTGCTAATTGAAAATACTCTAATTGAAATGACCACTGGAAAGTAACCTTCATACATTATACAGGATTGCTATGGTTATTTATTTATTAGACCTCCTATAAGTCTGGGCTAATCAGAAATAGGAATGATGTGGTCAGGCTCAGGAGGATTTTGTGTATCTTGTCTTTGAGACAGCTCCCTGGGAGGAAAGAGAAATTGCCTAAATTCCTGGCCTCTCTGAAGTCATTTGTTCTAGTCAATGCTTCAGAGATCAAGGATTTTATAAATTTCTTACCAGGATAGGCTTGACCAGAAGGAAAATGTGAAATAAAGATCCAGTGAACTTTCTGATTTATTAAGTAAATATAACATAACATTTGTGCATAGGACTTCAGCTCCAGTTACACAGGCGAGGATCCCTATTGCCATTCTCAGTCATTTCTAATTCTATGGGGGCAGGAACTGGCACATTATTTGTAGATTCCCCTTGTCCTTTGATAGCACTTTCATGTCTATTGGTGAGGGTCACCCATTATTAAGTATCTATACTAACTTGAACATTGTGTCACTGACCTCTAAGATTGCATTCCCACTCAACAAAGATAATTAGACCTTTCTGTAGGTGTCGTTGTACAAATATTGGTTATGCTGTATGTTTTATGTTATGGACACTATTTTAGGCTCTGAGGACTTAGGGAGGAACATAAAAGAAATAGTCCTTGCTCAAGTGGAGCATACATTACAAAAGATAGACATTAAATAAGCAATCATATAAATAAGGTCATTAGAAATAGAGAAAAACAAAAAGAGTAAGTGCCACAAAGTGACTGGTGGGATCAGAGAAAACTTTGGGATGAGGAGACATAGGTGGATTTGAGAAAAAGAAATCCCGGGCAAACCCATACATAGACCCTGGGGTGGAAATGAGCTTGATGAGTTCAAAATACAGAAAGAGGGCAAGGGTGAGGGCACATGTAAATATTGTGGACTTAGGAAGAAATGGTTATCTTTTCCCAAGCACTTGTGGTCTGCTCATTAGACTCATGAATATAATGGGATGTACATATACTCTATATTACTATAAATATGCAACAACAGGATGAGGCAGTCATTATTATTCCCATTTCGTAGATGAGGGACTTGGGTCTCAGAGACCAGGTCTATGTAACCAGGAGGCAACAGAGTTAGAATCTGAGTCAGGGTCACCAGAGTCTTTCCGCTTCACCCCAACTTCCCACCAGCAGGACAGAAACCGGCACTGTTTCTGAGTTCCTGGTCTCCTAGACTGGCTTGCATAGGATATCTGTCTAAATACATTTCGTAATGGCTTTGAGGGGATATAAGCAGCATGTATAATTATAAGACAGTGACAACAGTAACAATAGCTTTGCCTACCACTGAATACTTGTAATGTTTGTAAAGTACTTTACCATTCAGTGCCTCATGTGTAGCTTAGAAGAGTCCTCAGGTAAGCTGGACACATTTTATTCTTGTACAGGTTGAGAGATGACTAGGGCTGGGACTGGGCTCTTCTGATTCTAATTCAAGGCCCTTTAAACCACAGAAACTTCTATTTGAAGGAAGGAGGTATAAATAGTTACTAAATTTAATAGTTCTGCAAAATTCCCAGAAAACATGTTCGTACTTTCTTCAAAGTGCGTTTGACTGTAAAAAAAAAAAAGAGACAGAAGAGATAGATTCATTGTTCATGTACTTACTGAAGTCCCATTGTGTGTTAAGCACTGGAAATATCAAAGAATCCCAATTAAATAGGTTAAAAGGTACTAGTTTCGTACAGTGTATTCATTATTTGCCTTTGACAATACAAAACTAGAAAAAAATGCCATGGAAATACAGAGAAGAAGTGATTAAGTCACTTTGGGGAATTCTGTGCTTTACCAAGAAGGTGTCACTGAACTGGGCCTTGAAGGATGAATAGTAGAGGCTTCTCCAGGGAAAGAAGCAAGAAAGATTATTCTAGGAAAAAGAGATTACCATGATTAAAGATACAACGTCTGTGGGGGGATTGTGAGTAATCAGGTGTAATGAGGGCATGGGCTATCGGAGAAGTAATGGTGGGAAATGACACTGCAAACGTAACGTCAGATTGCAGAAGGTCCTGATGTCGGGCTGGAGAGCTGATGTGTTTGGTCTGACCATTCCAGGTTGGTTAGGAAGGGAATGGCCTGAATACGTTAGCTCTGTTTTAGAAAGAAAACGCTAACATCAAGAGGAGTGTTAACTTGGAACAAGGGAAGGGCTAGAAGTCATTATAATAGTTTAGGAGAAAGGATGAAGCCCTGAATTAGTTGTAATCACTAATATGGATGGAACAGAAGTGAACATGTAACACTGATGAGATTTAAGGACTAATTGGATGTGGAGACACTTCAATAAGATTTTAGCTGCACCCATTGGTTTTCTAACATTTGCACGCACATACCCAAACACACAAAGGCACACGCACACACACACTCCTTATTTTGACTTTCCCGCCTAGTTGTTCATGACTCTCTAGGTCACACATTGATTTATTTTTCTGACTTCTAAAAAAAGGAGAAAAATTGTAGGACTCTGATCTTATGGATTATTTCTGTATGATACGATCTTTGATTATCCCATAGGATTCTTCTGGTTTAGGAATGCTGAGTGCAAACAAATTTTCAAAGACGTGGATGCTATGATTATATTTATGTGCCTCACAGACACCTATTATGTATTTGGAATTGTTGTTGCATATTTGAAAACCTGCCTACTAAGCACTTTGGGAGATTATTCTCAGCCAGTGAGTGACCTCAGGTAGGGAAACATTAGCAGTCCAACCTATTCTCTCTTCATGACAACCCTTCCTCTGAAAGCTGAAGGACAATTTAGAAATTAGATGTTTGTGTCAATCACACTTTTCTGGAATATTCTTTGCTTCTATTATTTTAGTAATTGAGGATGACTCATCCTGGCTTTAAAATGTAATTTGTAGGGTCAGAGTTGAGAAAAATTACCCAACAAAACCAAATTATTTTCTTTTTAAATTATAAGCACCAATAATTCATTTCTGTTGCATAAAATGTATTTTAATCTCTGAGGTAAAGTGAATTTTTTCTTTTGCTTTAACTTGTACTGTCTCATTCCTTCTTCTTGCAAATTCAGGTGACAGGGTGGGAGGGATCCCCAAGTAGTCTCATACATTTAGTCAGAAAAGTCCCCTCCCATGAAAAAGAGGACAGATTCCAAGGCAGTTCTGGTGGCTCCTGAATGGGATTTGCCACGTGGACCAGCTCCTCCCTGAGTCTCGAGTACTCCGGGCACATTATACTCCTGTCCTAGGAGTCCATATATCAGACCAAGAGAGACATGTGGAGCCACAGAATAGAGTCTGGTATAATGGGCTCGGTAAGTATTAGTCCCTGTAGATACTGGCTGGTGGAAGGTGGATGAAAGACTTTTCCTTATGCAGATTATAACTCAGTTTTCAAAACCATTAACGAGCAGAATGTTATTTAAAATTCTTCAATTCTCATGCCTCCTTTAACAGATGCTCATGTGAAAAATGGAATTTTATGGCCATTTAGTTTGTGGTGGTTTAGGGACTAGGTACACTTTCACTTTTTTTCCTCAGGCTGGTTATAGAAGGTAGAAACTGGCTTCCCTGAACTGTGCCTACCCCTGGTGTTAGAAGACTGATCTTGGAGAATCCTTATCTTTCAGACTTTATAAGGCTCTGTTAGCAAGCTTCTTGCATGCAAATTTCCTGAAAAAAAAAAAAAAGCTATCTTTCCCTTTTAAACAAATGGTACACATAAGTACATTAAATTGGGCTGTTGTAGAATTTCAGCCACATTCTCTTGACCAGTCAAATGGCCATCCCACAGATATTTTTGAGAACCTATGATATGTTAAGTGCTGGTGTTCCACCAGTGAGCAAGACATAGTCCATGGTATTCATCCCAAGTTTAATTGACTTGGGTAAGTATTTTGTACATTTTTAAAATTAATTGATGTTTGTTGCTGTCTGAATGTGAGGCATTTCTATCGCCTCTTGAGGAGGGAGGAATAGAGAAGTGACCAAACTTTAAAAATTAATTGCATTTGTGTAAATGACTAGAATATCGATTTTCATTGACTTGTCATATAAATGTGTAATTATTTAATCCCCTAGATAATTTGTATTTCTGCAGTATTATCCTTTTCATGCTTCATTATCATCCTGTATATTCAAAATATTGAACCTATTTCATAAACAGTATTAATCTCGATTAATTTAGGAGCTTTAAATGATATTTCCTTTAAATACATTTTTTGATGTGCTGCCCATGTTTTTACAGTGGCAAGAAGCTGTTGGTGCTGATAAAAACAAACATTCAGTCAAAGAACCTCATATGTTAATTAGATTTAAAAAATATGTGTACATTTATATTTCCCAAGTGGATTTGGTAATGATAAATACCTTATTAGGCTAATTCAGAGGTTTGAGGCTGAAATCCAACCTCATGGCTTGGTTTTATCTGAAGGACATTTAAAAGTAGAACTTCTTCTGTCTTGGCAAGAATTCTAGTGCTGAAATTTTAAAAAGAGGCTTTTAAATGTGTCCATGGGACTATAAACTTCTTGAAGAAAGGGACTCATCTCTGCCCCCCTGACATATAGTTGATGTTCTTTACATGTGTGCCCATTTGCGTTGAACCAAGATGAATAACAAAACAGAATCTGAGCCTCTCGGATTTTCCTTATTTACCGTATATGCCTAGGATGACCCTGGCAAACCATCCTTTCTTTCTCATTTAAGAAATTTCATTTCATTATGTTCATCTTTGGTGTGGAACATTTTGATGGCGTCCCGCTGTGACTCATTGTTATGCTGAGTTGGATGCTTCCTTGGAATCCTCAACCCAAGTGTGCCCCATGGAAGGAAATCATATCACAGTGTCCTGTCAAAGTCCAACTTCTGGGTTAAAAACAGAGAACTAAAATTAGAAACCCTGTGCCATGTAAGTCAAAGGAACAAGACAAAACAAAACACGGGGTTCTGTCTTCCTGTTAACTCTTGACTGGCACAAGGGAATTGTCTTTTCTAACAAAGATAAGGTGACTGATGATCTATCTCCCCAAGTAAAAAAGTCCTCAAGTCTTACTGTGGAGTCCAGTTAAACTGGCCTTTAACTTCAGAAACCTCTCTCTGATCTAATTTAGTCCTCACAGCCAAATACAAATTAAGTATCAAATTTATAGGTTCAATGGAGAATGGAGGAAAAAGCAATTAGGAAAAGTTTACAATTCTCCATGCATCTTTCATTGACCACTAAGGGATTTGCTCCTTTCTGTCAGTGTAACTCAGAGTTTCTCAAACATCAGTGTTCTTATGAATTCTCATCATCGTTTACCCCAAACACCTATTTTTGTCTTATGGGTGATTTAACGGACCTCAAAGGGAAATATTAATTATCCTCAGAAACTCACCTCTAACAAAACTTCTATGCACATATTACACTGGAAAATTAATGAAGACAGAAAGTCAAATTCTTGGAGACCTTTAACCCTTCTCTAAATATCTTTTATGAAATAGAAAGCCCTATCCCTGGCCATATGAACCTGCACTTTGGGTACAAAGAAGCTCAGGTCCAAAGTGCCATTATTGTGCTCATGGTGACCTCTTGGACACATGCCAGTGTCTGGTCATTAAGATGCTATTAGATATCATTTAGGGTGAACTTCAAATCTGGCTTATTGCAGAGAATCTATGGGATGCCTCAGAAACTTCCTGAGTGGCTAGTGTAACTATGGGACTTTGGGAGTTGGTGAATACAAGGAAATATTAACAGCAACTGGGTAAAGAGTAAGATGCCAATCCTGCCAAACTTCTGTTCCAGGCAGGGGGCTGTCCTGCCGCTCAGAGGACCGGCTGTCGTCTGGGGCTCTCTTGTCACACTGACAGGGCCCCCTGGCTGGGCTGATTGGTCGCTGGCAATAACTGATATGGAATACTGATGTTCTCACCGGCAGCAGTTCCTTCCATTCCAAAGAGGCTCCTACCCTTCTTCTCCCCTCCCTGAGCCCAGCCTGGTGCCCTCCACCCCCACCCCACATACCGCCCCTGCGCCCCAGGGGAGGACCAGTCCTGGGCGTGATGCTCTGAGACGGTGGTGAAATTCACCAGGCTGCTTTCACTCGGGCTTGCTCTCTGGAGAGTCCTGTTCCAGACTTCTCAGGGTTTTTACAGCACAAACAACTGCATGCGGGTCTGAGGGGAGGCTGTAAAGGAGTTGTGTGTGGTGGTTTTGTCGCCTCTCATCACTTTGCTGGCCTCTGTTCCTGGTGGCTTTCTTTCTGCGGAAGACACGGAGGAAGGCTCCCTCTCCTTCTGTTGACTCTATTTTTATGGTAAGTGCTCGCATTGCATGAGCTGCGCTGCTGCAGTGAACTGATCCGCTCTCTTCCCAGCTCAGCTTAGTGACCTTCCTTCTGCATTTCTTCTGTTCTCATGGATCCTTGTCTGGAAGGATCCAGTTGACTGAAATGCCTGGGGTCATTTGTCTGGATTGTCTGTCTTTTATTTTTTATTTTTTTCCCCATAAACCTGAGCTCTTGGGCTGCGATGGAAACATAAGTGCTCTCTCTTTGTCCTTGAAGCAGCAGCCGGGGAAATGTGTTCGCGATGGTAAACTGCAGCAGTGTGCAGGGAATCTGTTGGAGGATGACTGACAAATTTGGGCAAGATGAATCCTCAGCGTGCTGAGGGGCACTGCTCTCAGATCTGCAGGGGCCGGGGGTGACCTGTCACAAAGCAAACTCTTCCATCTTGCTGGGTGAAGAGGAAAACACACGTGTGAGTTATGTTGGAGTTGGCTGTAGGCAGCCGGGCTTTCCGCTCTGCCTGTGGGTCCAGAATGACCCTGTATCTTGTGGGGTTTACAACTTGGGCAAGGCACATTTGCAGCGAGAGGAATCCTGCACTGGGGAGACGGAGTAGACTGCATGACCTCATTGCTTCCTTCCCTCTGAGTCTCAGGGAACCCAGTTCTGCACGCTGTAGTTTGCAACCTCCTCAGAGGGTGGTGGGGTGGCCATGAGCAGAACATTTTTTGAGTTAACAGGAGTTTCACCCTCCTGCTGGGAGATAAAATGCTCTAAAACCATCAGAATGGTTAGACTTCTCTAAGAGAAAATAAGCAGGTTTCCAATGAAGAACATGTGCTTGGCAGATTGTTTATTGTAGGGCATTACTCAGAACGGTGTTCTAATTTTCCACCTGGTCTCCGGAGGTTGGCTGCAAAGAGTACCACAACTTCAAGTCTATTACTGGCTGCCTCTTAGAGCCCAGAGAAAACTAAGAAAATTTCAGTTTCACCTTGTTGAACTTGTGCATTGCAGGAGTCTTCCTTGATTGGCAGGTTTTTCTTTTTCTTTTCTCTCTCTCTCTCTTTTTTTTTCCGTATTTTGTTTTGTTTTGTTTGCAGGTGTGTTGAATTATTTTGGTCAAAGCAGCATCCATCCCAAAGAAAAAGCTTTGAGGTTGTAATCCTGCTTTAGTCCTTTAGAAGTCTTGGACTGGAGATGGGTTCTTTGATTTTATGTGGATTTTTAAATACTGTCCCTTTCACTCTGGGAGGGATTGCCATCAAGGCAATTCTGCCTCTGATTTGTGATTTTTGTGATGAACAATGGGGAAAATCCGGGGTGAAATTTCTGGTCTTTCTCCCTTCTCATTGCGAGTTTGGAATGCAAAGTTCTGAAACTGTCTTGCTTGTTCTCACCGCTTTTATTTCCACAGTGTGGAGTTTTCTTAAAATAGTGGAGATGACATCAGGCATATGCTTTTATCCTGTTCCCTGGGTCCTAAGAGGATATATTTGGTGTTTCGTTTTTTTGGTGAAATGTTCATTGCATATATGAAAGTATAAAAGCACACAGTAAAGCAGAAAGCCAGAATTTGTAGATGTTTACATGATTTACATGCTATCCCAGTTCTAGAGTAAGTCCAGCAAATAGGTTAATAGAAAAAAAAAAAAAAAAAAAAAGACTCTTCTTGCAGACTGCAGTCTCGGAATCCTGAAATAATGTTTGAAATACTTTCGGCATTGTTTGGATTAGCTGTTCTAATATCTACTCTTTCCTGCACTCAATCATGGTTCACAACAATATTGTGATATGACTGGCAGACTTCTCTGCTTCTGCTGATTATTCTTTAATGTTTAGCTATTTACTTTCAACCTTAATGGTGTTTTCTTACTTAGCTTATTTTTTCCCCCTCCATTTGAAAGGATTTTATCAGGTACCTGGCAACTCAACTTGAGGTATTCATCAGATGGAAAGTTGGGTGTCATGGAAATAGACTCTGTATTTCATGCTGCAGGCAATTTAGGATGCATTTAGAAAATATTTCATTTACTTAGTAGCAACTTTAGCTTTGAGAGAAAAAATTCCTTAGGCTGTCTTTATTTTGCTAAACAAATTGTTTACCTAAGTTGTCAGCATTGTAAATAGACAAATGTGTGTATATACACACACATACATGTATACACAAGCCTGTGTATAAATGAGCTGTTTGTTTACTTTTGACTATTAGTATACGTATTTTTAATAGTTGTAGTATACTCATTTAGGGAATAGAAGAAAAATTCCTGAGATATTGCCTAGCATTTTCTAGCTAGTTTTTTTTTTTTTTTTTTTTTTTTTTAATAAGGATTTCACCACCCCACTTCCAGATAACACCTTGGGGAATTTCTTTGAATTAGGAGAGTGCATTCTTCAGTATTCCCTTGTCTCACAGCATGCTGTTATGTTAATTCCTTTGCAGGGTCTCTGAAGGCAGCATAGAAAACTACTGCAGGAAAAATTGATAAAAGCAATGCTGAGTGGAGCCTGTAGCCTCTTGGTGTGAGGAAGTCACTGCAACACTTTATGTGTGTATGTTTATTTTGTTGCTGTGCCCTGCAACTGATTTTGCTTGCAACCCTAGCAAATTGAAGTTATTTGAAATGGGTCTAGAAACCCTAGATTGGTGTAGATGCAAGTACTCATTTTTCATACTCCTTAATTACAGCTGTGATCCAAACCGTGTTTTTACTGTTTCTTTTGGTGATATTTTAATGTGAAACCTGCAGCTTGTATTATGAATCAGTCATCTCCATTTTTCATCCTCTGCTTCCTGCTTTCTGTCTTCCCCACTTCTGTGTATATGTGAACAAGCATACATGTGCACAGACAGTGAGAATTGTATGATGATTAACGAAGAGTTGGTTACAGCTTCTCTTTTAGTACCCGAACTGCAAATATTCAAACTCTAATCATGTAACTGAGCAAAGAAATTGCCCCCATTAATATAAATATAACCTCTTGCTTCTGCAGATATTCTTGTCATTGAAACTGTTTTCCATAGTTGATTACCAGGACCAGAAATAGAATCAGTTTTGCATTTTAATTAATGATATTCTAGATCTGTCTAGGTTGGACTGCCCTCAAAACTTGACATGTTTACTGTCTAAAAGGTCTTTGTGTAAAGGGGGAGTTTATGGATGATACAAAGTAAAATCATTTGATTATATGATACAGGCTTCCTTTGGGAACTGCATGAATCACATCATTAGGAAGTTGGCTGAATTTTTCTATTACTTTTTCCAATATAATTAAGTCAATATATTCCCTTTTACCATCTCTCCATGAGCCCCTTTTACAGAGTAAAAAGAGTAATGTACAACTCCCACGTAAAGCTTCTTACAGGGAGGCCTGTTCTTCAGCAGAGATTCAAAACCACTTCTAACACCAGCCATGGTGATCTACTTTGAAAGGAACTTGCTATTCACTTGGCAACTCAGACAGATTGTATAAAATAGGAGAGATGCCTCATGAGCTGTGTTGAATCCTGCATTTTTGATCTCCCTACTGAATTCATTTAGGAGTATAGTCACTAGATCAGCCTCGTAGGAGAAAACCATGTCCTCAGCAGCATAATCATCTATCCAGGCTGTCATAAATGTTTATGTTGCAAGTTGTACCTCCTGGATGGTGGAGGGAGATGGCAGAACTTTGGAGGAACACCAAATCACAACCCTAAAATAATGCAAGACGATGAAAGGGGAAAATTTTTCACTATATTTAGCATTTAATTCTTCAGTCAGGCTGTTGGCTCTTATGTCTGAATATCCAAGAAATTGTTAAAAACACATTGTGACAGGTTTTGTGGACCTTTTCTCTAATAGAAATCTTTGACCCCTCTTCGGCATCTGCTGAGTGGCCTTTTGGCGTGTGTGAGCTAGCAGCCAATCTATGGAAAGCAGACATACTATAATTCAGCAGGAATTCACTTACTTACATTTTTCCTTTTGATCCCCCACTGGGGACCTCCTGTGAGTGATGAAGAGGGACTGAGTGTCAGAAACCATCAGAGACCACAGCCAATCATGCAGGAATATCTCCAGGATTCCTAGGATTCCAGTCTAGATCCTGCCACTAACTGGCTCCATGCCCTAAATTCTGTATCTGCTACCTTAGATTTGGGCCAGATGATCTCAGCAGGTTTTCATTTTTCACAGTGAAACATTGTGAAACGTTCTTGTATCTCTCTTTATTACCAGATGGGTGGTCACTTAGGAGACAATTGGCTCATATTTGATCTTCCTAGAGGGGGTAGACTGTACTTTCCTTTGACCCTACAAACCCCCAGAACTCTGTCATGACGGATCATTGGGATTACTTAGGAAAGTGAGATAATGGCAAACCTTCACGAACATGGTTTATGCGTGTATGATGACTTTATGCTCACCCTGGGCCATTTTGAAATGTCTCTTGTCATCAAAAGGGACTTTAAGGAGCATCTTACCTATCCTCTTATTTCATAGAAGTTAAAGAATTTAAGTGACTTCCTCAGGGTTGGCGATCTGCTTAGTGCC